>NW_019154085.1:267904-377283 GCF_002288905.1 Enhydra lutris kenyoni
CGGTGAAAACAAGCTGTGTGGCCCAGCGGCACTCAAGTAGAGAGGCGGAGCGCGGAGCTGATCGCCCCAGAGTAAAGCCCGTGCTGTGTTGAGAGTCCGGGTGCTGTGCACAGGCAGGGGATTAACTCACAGGCAAGTTTTAGGAATTTTTCTAGCAATTCATGTTCTGTTTAAATATTCTTGTTACTGATAAATGGAAAAACACAATTGTGTTTTCAGAGTGGTACTTTAAGATTTCTTTCTTTCTTTTTTTTTTTTTTGAATAGGAAATATTCAAAGTTTTTTTCAAAATTTTAAACCAAGTCAATACCACCTTCGCTTTACCATGTGATTTAAAAGTTAATGACAACAAAAGGTCAATGGTCAAAACTGACATTTTTGTGTGTGTGTGTGATTTCATCTTTGTCCCAGGTGTTTTTTTTTTTTAATTTTTTATTTCTTTTCAGCATAACAGTATTCATTGTTTTTGTACCACACCCAGTGCTCCAAGATTTATTTCTTAAGTGATAGGTCTTTTCACTTGTAAGTGAAATTTTAAGATAACTTTTCATTTTCTATCAACTTATTCAAGTCAAACCAAATATAATTTAAGATAACTTTTCATTTTCTATGAACTTATTCAAGTCAAACCAAAAGGGAAACAGATAAGGGAGGAAGAGTCACTCAAATTGATTACTTTTTGACTTTTAAAGAATTAATGAGTATTTGTGTGTATTTGGATAATAACATTTACCAAGTACATTTACTTTCATTTGTTCATTAAGTTTTTAATAGCATTTTTAAACAAATATCTATTGATCACTTAGTAATGCCAGACACGAAGATGCTTCAAAGAGCTAATAGTATTTTGGAGGTACTCACCTCATTCTCACAGCCATTTGAGGTATATAAATACTCTCTGTAAAAAAGACTGATATTAGAGTTGGAAGTAAATAAAAATGGGTGGATATTAGCAAAAAGCTTTTTAATTAAGGTTTTTATTAAATTGGCCAAGTTCTTCATATGCTAAAAGTAGCTATAAAGTAGGTAAGAAAGTTATTCTTACTGAAATTAAAGAAAAGACAGTAGGAAAGAAAGAAGGAAAAATGCATGCTCTACTCTATGGCTGGCTTCCTGTGTGTGTGCCTGAGTGCAGTGACAGAATCAAGTCCAGTAAATGGAGTGCAATTAGAAAAAAGAGTAAGATCTGTGGGTAATGGAGAAACCACTAACATAAGCAATAGTGCAACCTGGAAAACCCAAAAGACAGAGAAAAACCCAGACATAACAGCACCAATGGACAGTATATCTAATTTGAAGGCAATTAGTAAAGATTTAAGGAGGTGTTTGATACTTCAAATGCAAAAGCAATGACACAAAACTATGAGAAATACAAAAAATCAAAGAAACATGCTATTGCAAAAGGATAACAAAATAATCCTCGTATAACTGAACCCCAAAGCCACAGAATTTTGAGAACTAGTTGATAAAGAATTCAAAATAGCTGTTTCAAAGAAACTCAATGAGCTTTAAGAAAACTCAGAAGGACAATTCAATGAAATCAGAAAAAACACATGAATAAAATGAGATATTTATCAAAGAGATAGAAATCATAAACAAAAATTCTGGAACTGAAGGATTCAATGAATGAAAGAAAAATTCAGCAGAGAACATGTGTCTCAGAATAGAGCAAAAGGAAGGCCGGATAAGTAAGTTAGAGGACAGGAATTTTGAAATAACCCAGTCAGGCAGAACAAGGGAAAAAGAATGAAAAGGACCAAAGAAATCCTGTAGGTTGTAAAGGACTCCATTAGAAAAAATAGAATATTGGGGTTATGGAAAGAGAAGGGAGGAGGAAAGAGGCAGAACGTTAATTTAAAGAAATAATAGCTGAGAATGTCCCACACCTGCAAAGAGACTTGGACATCTAAGTTCACATAGTTAACAGATCATCCTATGATCTCAATTCAAAAACCTCTAAGACACAAAAAATGAAACTGTCAAAAATTGAAGTTAAACAGAATATCTTAAAAGCAGCCAGAGGAAAGAAATATTGAAATCTAGAAAGAATTCCCCGATTAGGCTACCTGCAGATTCCACAGCAGAAATCCTGCATGTTAGAAGAGAGTGGAATGACCTATTCAGAGTGTTGAAAGAAAGAAAATTGCTCACTAAGAAGACTCTATCCAACAAAGTCATCCATCAAATACAAAGAAGTAACGACTTCCCAGACAAACAGAAGCTGAGGGAATCCATCATCACTGTGGGAAAATGACGAAAAATAATTATAGCTACTGTAATTTGTTAGATACATAACATAAAAAAGAGGTAAATAATACATCAAAAATATAAAATTGGGGAGTAAAAAATATGAAGGTTTTGTAGGAAATTGAAGTTTAAATTCTCAGTTTAAAACTGTTTTGTCTATGAAGTGTTTTATGTAAACGTTATGGTAACTACAAAGCAAAGACCGAGAGTACATTCATAGAAGATTAAGAAAGGGGAAACAGAGCATACCACTACAGAAAATTACCAACTTACAAAGAGAGGCGGAAACAGAAAAAGAAAAAACACTGGGAATGTGAAACCACCTGAAAGTAATTAATAAGATGGTACTAGTACGTCTTTATACACCAATGATAATTCCAAATGAAAATGGGTTGAATTCATCAGTGAAAGGCAGAGAGCGGCTGAATGAATAAACAACAAAACCCAAGTATGTGCTGCGGCAAGAGATTCCCTTTACTTTTAAGGACCCACACAGACCAACAGTAAAGAGGTGGGAAAAGGTATTCCATGCACATGGAAGCCGAGAAAGAGCTGGGGTAGTTGAACTTGTGTCAGACAAAATAGAACTTAAGACAGAGAATGGAATAAGAGATATAAAAGGGCATTATATGATTATAATGAGTTTATCCAACAAGAATAAAATATTTGTAAATATTTATCATCCAACATAGGAGCAACTAAATATATAAAACAAGTATTAACAAACATAAAGAGAGAAACAGAAGGTAATACTTTAAGACCACATTTTTATCAATAGATAGATCACCCAGACAGAAAATCAATAAGGAAATACTTAAATGGATGTAAATGACATGATAGATCAGATGGACTCAGACATTTATAGAAAATTCCATCCAAAAGCAACAGAACACATTTTCTTCTCAAACGCACAGGGAACCTTCTCAAGGATGGATCACATTTTAGGCCACCAAACAAGTCTTAATAAATTTAAGATGATTGAAATTATTCTAAGCATCTTTCCTGACCTTTGTGGTATAAAATCAGAAACCAAAATTCACAAATATGTGGAGATTAAACACCATGCTACTGAATAACCAATGGGCCAAGGAGAAATCAAGAGAGAAATTAGTAAATATCTTGGGACAAATGAAAATAGAAATATAACATGCCCAAACTTATGAGATACAGCCAAAATAGTTTTAAGAAAGAAGTTCATAGGAACACCCGAGTGGCTCAGTCACTTAAGCATCTGCCTTCGGTTCAGGTCATGATCCCAGAGTCCTGGGATCAAGTTCAACTTCAGGCTCCTTGCTTAGCAGGGAGCCTGCTTCTCCTTCTGCCTGCCTCTCCCTCTGCTTGTGTTTTCTCCCTCTGACAAGTAAACAAATAAAATCTTTTTTCTTCAAAGAAGGAAGTTCATAGTGATAAATACCTATTTTAAGGGATAAATTTTTAAAACAAGCAATATAATTTCATACCTCAAGAACTAGACAGAGAAGACAAAGTCCAACATTAAAATAGAGAAGGAAATGACAAAGATCAGAGCAGAAATAAATGAAATAGAGATTGAAAAGGCAACAGAAAATACCAGGGCACCTCGGTGGCTCAGACAGTCAAATGACTGCCTTCACCTCAGGTCATGCACCAGGGGTCCTGAGATCAGGTTCTGTGTCTGGATCCCTGCTTAGTGAGGACTCTGCTTCTCCCACTCCCTCTGCCGCTCCCCATCTGCTGATCTCTCTCTCAAATAAATAAATAAAATCTTAAAAAAAAAAGAAAATATCAATGAACATAAGAGCTACTGTTTGAAAAGATAAAAAAGTAGACAAAGTTTTAACCAGAATCATCCAGGAAAGGAGAGGACTAAACTAAACTAAAAGAGAATCAGAAATAAAAGAGGAAGCCTTATAAATGATGCCACAGAAGGGCACCTGGGTGGCTCAATCAGTTAAGCATGTGACTTGATTTTAGCTCAGGTCATGATCTTAAGGTCATCAGATCAGCTCTGGGTCAGGCTCTGTGTTGAGCATGGAGTCTGCTTGAGGATTCTCTCTCTTCTGCTAAAGGTCTCTCTCCCTCTCTCTCCACCTCTCCTCCCCATGCTCACTCTCTTTCTCAAATAAATAAATCTTTTTTTTTTAAAGTGCCCTGGGTACAGTGAAATAGAAGCTTGTGACAGGAATCCTAAGCATAGGTCTTTATCTAAATGTCCAGACTCTGGGTGTAAGTAGGATTGTCAGAATGTAATATGCCTAGGCAATAACTCAGAATAACTCTTTTCTCATCACAGAATCATGTACCTTGGTTAACCAGGATAAATTCCAAAGATGCTTCAATATCCTCAAATCAGTCAATGTGATATACCAAATAAATAAAATGAAGGATATAATCATCTCAGTAGAGACAGAAAAATCATTTGATAAAATTCACTATCTATTATGATAAAACTCTCAAAAAAGTGGAAATAGGAGAAACATACCTCATTATAATGAGGGCCATATGTGACAACCCCCACAGCTGACATTGTATTAAATGGTGACAAGCTAAAAGCATTTCCCCTAAGATCAAGGATAAGACAAGGATATTCCCTCTCTCACCACTTTTTAATTCAAAATTGTATTGGAAGTCTTAGCCACAGCAATTAGTTTAAAAAAAAAAAGCTTTGAATTGGAAGAAATAAAACTTCACTTTTACAAATGACATGATATTACATATAGAAAACCCTAAAGATTCCATCAAAAAATTTGAACTAATAAATTCAGTTAAGTTGCAGGACACAAAATCAATACACAAAAATCTGTTGCATTTTTGTACAGAAAAATGAACTAATCAGAAAGAGAAATTAAGAAGAAAGCCCATTCACAGTAAAAAGAATAGACTAGTTAGGAATAAATTAACCAAGGAGGTAAAGACCTGTACACTGAGAACTATAAGACATTGATGAAAAAAAGTGAAGATGACACAAATAAATGGAAAGATATCCTGTGTTCATGGATTGAAAGAATATTATTAAATATCCATACTATGCAAAGCAATCTACAGAGTCAATGCCATCCCTATCAAAATTTCAATGGCATTTTCCACAAATACAGAAAAAAAAATCCTGAAATTTGTATGGAACAACAAACCCTGAATAGCTAAAGCAATCTTCAGGCAGAAAAAAAGCCAGAGGTATCACACATCCTGATTTCACACTGTATTTCAAAGCTCTGGTATTCAAAATAGTATTGTACTGGTATAAGAACAAATTGTTGGAACAGAATCAGAAGCCCAGAACTAAATTCACAAATATATGGTCAATTGACAGACAAAGGAGCCAAGAATATGCAATGGGAGAAGGAGAGTCTCCTTAGTAATGACGTGGGGAAAACTGCCCTATTACATGTAAAATAATTAAACTGAACCACTTCTTATATCACGCACACAAATAAAACTCAATGGAGTAAAGACTTACATAAGAGACCTGAAACCATGAAACTCCTAGAATTAAAAATAGAGGGGAACTCCTTTACCATTCAGTAGTTGGATTTAACACAAAAACAAAATCAACAAGTGGGACTGTGTCAAACTGAAAAGCTTCTGCACAGCAAAGGAAACCATCAATAAAAGGAATAGGCAACCTACCGAAGGAGAGAAAATATTTGCAAATCTTAACCTGATAAAGAGTTAATATCCAAAAAGTATTAAATCTTTATATAATGCAATAGGAAAAAAATCCAATTTAAAAACAGGTGGAGGATCTGAATCAACATTTTCCCAAAGACATACAAATGGCCAACAAGTCTATCAAAAAGTGGATGGAACTAGAGGATATTATGCGAAGAAAATAAGTCAGTCAGCAGAAGACAAATACCGAATGACTTCACTTGTATGTGGAATTTAAGAAACAAAACAGATGAGCATAGGAGAAGGGAAGGAAAAATAAAATGAAAACAGAGAGGGAAGCAAATCATGAAACTCTCAACTATGAGAAACAAACTGGGGGTTCTTGGAGGGGAGTGGGGGGGATGGGGTATCTGGGGGAGGGGCATTAAGGAGGGCACTTGATGGAATGAGCACTGGGTGTTGTATACAACTGATGAATCACTGAATTCTATCCCTGAAACAAAACAAAACAAAACAAAACAAATCAAAAAACTGCTTAACATTAATACTCATCAGAGAAATGCAAATCAAAACCACAAAGATGTCTCACCTGTACCTGTCAGAAGGGCTAGAATCAAAAAGATAATAACAAGTGTTGGAGAGGACGTGGAGAGAAAGGAACCCTCCTGCGCTGTTGGCGGCAAACGCAATTTGGTGCAGCTACTGTGGAAAACGGTATGGAGGTTTCTCAAAAAAAAAAAAAATTAAAAATAGAAATACCATATGATCCAATAATTCCACCCCTGGAAATTTACCCAAAGAAAATGACAACACTAATTTGAAAAGTTGTATCACCTCTACATTTACTGCAGCACTATTCACAACAGCCGAGACATGGAAGCAAACCAAGTATTTATCAACAGATGAATGGGTAAAAAGAATAGAGAATGGAATATTACTTGGCCATAAAGAGAATGAGATCTTGCCATTTGCAACAACATGGGTGAACTTAGAGGGAATTGTGCTAAGTGAAGTAAGTCTGAGAAAGAAAAATACCATATGATTTCAATTACATGTGGAATCTAGAAAAACAAAACAAATGAACAAACAAAAAGCAGAAACAGACTCATAAATCCAGAGAAGAAACAGATAGTTGCCAAAGGGAGGGGCTGGGAAGACGGGAAAATGGGCGAAGGGGATGGGAGATACAGGCTTCTACTTACGGAGTGAATAAATCCCGGGGATAAAGGTGTAGCACAGGAAATACAGGTAGTGTTGGAATAGGTTGTATGGTGACAGCAGCTACACCTGTGGTGATCATAAGCATAAAATACAGACTTGTTGAAGTACCATACTATACACCCCAAACTAATATAACATTGTGTGTCAACTATACCTCAATAAAAAATTTTTAAAAGGAAAAATAATTAAAAATAGAGCCATAGGGGCGCCAGGATGGGTCAGTGGGTTAAGCCTCTGACTTCAGCTCAGGTCATGAGCCCAGGGTCCTGGGATCAAGCCCGCATCAGGCTCTCTGCTTGGTGGGGAGCCTGCTTCCCCCTCTCTCTTCCTGCCTGTCTGCTACTTGTGATCTCTGTCTGTCAAATAAATAAATAAAATCTTTTAAAAAATATAGAGCCATAGATAAAGAGAACAGATTGGTGGTTTCTAAAAGCAGGGCATGGGGATGGGCATAATGGGTGAAGATGAACAAAAGTTGCAACCTTCCAATAATAAAATTAGTAAGTCCTGGGATGTAATGTACAACATAGTGACTGTAGTTAACAATACTGTATTATATATTTGAAAGTTGATAGCAAAGTAAGTCTTAATGTTCTCATCACAAGAAAAAAAATTATAACTTGTGGGGATGGAGATTAACTTACGGTAGTAATCATTCTGCAATATATACATATATTAAATCATTAAGTCAGACATCTAAACCTAATGCAATTTCATGTGTCAATTATATCTCATTTAAAGAGAGAAATAATTAGGAATAAATTTAACCAAGGAAGTTAAAGATTTGTACAATGAAAACTATAAGACCTGATGAAAGAAACTGAAGAAAATACAAATAAATTGAAATATATTCCATGTTTATGGATTGGAAGAATTAATACTGTGAAAATGTTCATGATATGCAAAGCCATCTACAGATGCAACACAATCTTTACCAAAATTTCAATGGCATTTTTTCACAGAAATAGAGCAAAACCCCAAAATGCTCTGAATAGCCAAAGAAATAATGAGTAAGAATAACAGAGTTGGAGGCATCATACTTCTTGATTTTAAATTATACTATATAAAGCCCCAGTAATTAAAGAAGTATGGTACTGGTATAAAAATAAACACATAGACTAACAGGAAAAGAATAGAAAACCCGGAAATAAACCACCACTAATATTTGATAAGGGAGCCAAGAAAATTCACTGGGGGAAAGAAAGTCTGTTCTACAAATGGCCTTGGGAAAACCGGACAGCCACATGAGGAAGAATGAAACGGATCCTGTTTTGCACCAGTCACTAAAAAGTTTCTATATTAGCAATAACTCTTAGAAGAAAACATATGGAAGAAGCTCCTTGATGTTGGTCTGGACAGTGAGTTTATAAATATCACACCAAAAGCATTAGTAACAAGAGCAAAAATCAACAAATGAGATTATATTAAACTAAAAACAAAACAAAACAAAAACAAAAACAGAGAAAAAGATTCATCATCAAGATAAAAATACAACTTATGGAATGGGAGAAAATATTTGTAAACTGTATCTTGGAGAAGGGGTTAATATCTAAAATACATGAAGAACAGGAACCCAGGTTGGCTCAGTCGGTTAAGCAGCTGCTTTCAACTCAGGTCATGATCCCAGGGTCCTGGGATCGAGTCCTGCATCAGGCTCCTTGCTCAGCGGGGAGCCTGCTTCTCTCTCTCCCTCTGCCTGCTGCTCCCCCTGCTCGTGCCCTCTCTCTCTGTGTCAAATAAATAAATAAAGTCTTTTAAAAAATAAAAAAAAAAATATGAAGAACTCATAGAACTTACCCAAATGGTCAAGAGGTATGTGAAAAGATATTCAACATTCTAATTGTTAGGGAAATGCAAATCAAAATCACAATGAGATATTACCTCACACCTTTTAGAATGGCTACTATGGAGAAGTTAAGAGTTAACAAATGTTGGTGAGGACATGGGGAAAAAGAACACTTGTAAACTATTTATGTGAATATGAACCTGTACAGACGCTAGGGAAAACAGTATGGAGGTTCCTCAAAAAATTGAAAATAGAACCACTATATTATCCAGCAATGCTAGTTTTGGGTATATATCCAAAGGAAATAAAAACAGAATATTTGAGAGATATACATACTTCCACATTTATTGCAGCATTTTATTTTAGAAAAGCCAAGATATGGAAGCAACCTATGTCTGTCAATAGACAAATGGATAAGGATGTAGTGTATATACCCCATGGAATATTATTCAATCACAAGAAAGAAGAATTTGTGACAACATGGTTGGGCCTTCAGGACGTTATGCTAAGTGAAGTAAGTTAGACAGAGAAAGACACATACTCTATGATGTTATTTAAACACGGAATTTTTAAAGATGTTATTTTTATTTATTTATTTGACAGACAGAGATCACAAGTAGGCAGAGGGGCAGGCAGAGGAGAGGGGGAAGCAGGCTCCCCGCTGAGCAGAGAGTCTGATGAGGGACTCGATCCCAGGGTCCAGGGATCATGACCTGAGCTGAAGGCAGAGGCTTTAACCCACTGAGCCACCCAGGTGCCCCTAAACATGGAATTTTTAAAAAAGCCAAACTCAGTGGAATAGTGATTACCAGGGGCTGGGAGTGGGGAAATTGGTATATGTTGTTTAAGGGTATAACCTTTCAACTGGGAAATAATAAGTCCTAGAGGCCTAATGAAAGATACAGTGATTATAGACAACAATATTATAAACTTCGAAGTTGTTGAGAGACTAGACCTTAATTATTCTCACCACAAAAAAGAAATGATATGCATGTGATGTGATGTGATGTGATAGAGTTGTTAGCTAAGGTTATGGTGGTAAGCTTACTGTAATACATAAATGTATCAGTTAGTATGTTATATACTTTTAACTTATACAATGTTATATGTCAATTATATACCAATAAAATAAATTTGAAGAAAAGAAGAATGAAAGGTAAAATCTAATGTGAATTAATGTTTACTCAAGTTTAATCACATAGTAAACTTCGGTAGTGTGGTATTAAAAACAAGCTGCTAAGGACATACATTAGTAAGAGTTTTGAATTTCAACAGTTACTGTCTACCAAGAACCTCTGGCAGAACGATTTTTCATTTCACAATTCCATGATGAAATAATCTGATGCTGTGTAACCTTTGGCATGACTCCAAATCCCAGGGGACAAAGATATTGAATAAAGTTAATTTTCAGAAAATGAAAAAAAGCTAGATATATATTTCCCTAACAAGGAAATAAATGATCTAGTGACTAAGAATATTTACCTAAACAAACGTACATTGAACATACATTTAGTACGTCTAGGTTGATCTGAAACGAATGTTCTTAGAAACTCTCTGTGTTGATAGAAACGGATGTCCGTGAGCGAACAATTCAGTCCTTAGATAACTAGAAATGAGGTTCTTATTAGTTTAGATAATTTTGATACTAGGTCATAGAAATAAAATTATTGTTTTTTTAAAAAAGTTTTATTTATTTATTTGACAAAGAGAGAGAGCGAGCGCAGGAGGAAGTGGAGTGGCAGGCAGAGGCAGAAGGAGAAGCGGGCTCCCCGCTGAGCAGGGAGCCTGATATGGGGCTCAACCCCAGGACCCTGACTGAGATCATGACCTGAGCCAAAGGCAGCTGCTTAACTGACTGATCCACCCAGGCGCCCCAGAAATAAAATTATTCTCCAGTGAAATATTTTAAAGGTCTTTTTAGTATAGATGAAAATGCTAAATAAATGATTACCACATGAAAACAACAAATTACAGGGATCTGCCTCTTTATCTTTTAGATAAAATCTTTAAAAAAAAAAAAGTTTCTTTGAGAGACTATGCTCAGAGAGAGCGCCTGAGCCAGGGAGAGGCAGATAGAAGGGGAGAGGCAGATGGAGAGGTGGAGGCACAGGCAGAGGCAACTCCCAGCGGAGCAGGGAGCCCGAGGCAAGGCTGGACCCCAGGACCCTGGGGCCATGACCCAAACTGAAAGCAGAGGCTCAGCTGACTGTGCCACCAAGGCGCCCCAGATAATCTCTCTTTTACTTATTTTTTTTATTTTTATTTTTTTTAAAGATTTTATTTATTTATTTGACAGAGAGAGAGAGATCACAAGTAGGCAGAGAGGCAGGCAGAGAGAGAGAGGGAAGCAGGCTCCGTGCAGAGCAGAGAGCCCGATGTGGGGCTCGATCCCAGGACCCTGAGATCATGACCTGAGCCGAAGGCAGAGGCTTTAACCCACTGAGCCACCCAGGTGCCCTAATAATCTCTCTTTTAAACAAAGTGTGTGTAGTCTACAGACAAATTTTCTGTAATATTTAGTAATGATAGCCGTCATTTATTGAGTACCTACTCTGTGCCAGTAACTATTTTTAGTCATTAGTTTAATCTTCCTAATATCCCTATAAAAATTACTATCCACATTTCACAAATTAGAAACTGGGGATCATATACAAGCCATAAAGCTAATTAGGGATGAGCTGATAATTAGCTCAGGTTTATCTGTTTCCAAAGTCTGTAGTTCTTCCCCTCACGCTGTAACCTCGGGGAATTTTTAGCTCTGCGTCACTCTGTGTCAACCCTGCCTCTACATCCTCCCTTGGCAACACAGCCCCTTTGACCAAGCTTCACTTTCACACTTTATTTGGCCATGATCAATTGGGGAGGGTCTTTGTACCTTAAAAGTCACTTGCCTAGACTCTGTTCTCTCTTGTTTTCCACTTCGGAAAATCATATAGTGATTGCATCCAGGGAAAATTCCTCCTTTTCTCAACTTTCTTTATCCATACAGCTACCCAGAAAGTGGTTAAGATCCCAAATTTATATTCAGGTTTATTTGTGTGAGTGGAGGAGCTGGAAGGTAAAGATCATGGTAAGGAAAGGTAGATTGTCCATAACTTCTCATCCGTCTTATTCCTGATCTTCCCAGCAGAACACAGCATTGAGTGATCCCATACTTTCTCTGATATTAGTAAGATACGCTTGGATTCTCATTCTCCTCTTGGTCCTTGCATTGATTTCCCTGTCCCTCTGCCTTCCAACCATGGGAGGAAGGATGCTGTGCAGTGCAGACTTCATCCATTCCTGGAAATATGTGATAGCACCATTAAAATATCGTAAAAATTTTGATTTAAATAAAGTATGTTATCTCCCCTTTTCTTCATCATGATTGAAATGTTTTCATTTTTAGAAAGCACAGGATTTGTTTATTGTAAACGTATTGCTACAATAAAAAAAATCAATCTGTAATTATGGTAATTTCTTTTGATTTTTTTCTTGTGTAAATGAATCATGGGAGGAGCAAGTCTTGATGTAAATGTTCAGTTATAATGTTCATATATTGATCACATTGAGAAACCTTGACTGACAGAATGAGAGTCTATTATTTGTGTTGTAGCTAATCTCTTTTTATGAACAAAGAACTCCATTATGGAGGTTTGGAAATGCTGAGGTTGGGGAAACCAGCCGGTCAAATTTCAAGACGCCAAAAAGTCATACAAAGTAGAATTACAACATTGGTGATTTCACTCTGATCCAGCTTAAGAGATTCAAAGACTCAATCTTGTCAATACCCTACAATTAGTCAGATGTGTTGGATGACTCACACTGACTAAACTCACAAGAGACTGAAACATATAAATCAGAAAGCCAGTGTGTTATTTGACAATAAGAAATATAACAGTCAACATAACCCAATACTCTTGGTTCTCTAGCCAGAGTGTTTTTTTCCAGAAAGTAACCAGAAGTAAACTTGGTACACATAAAATCAGAATAAGTGACATATTTGATCTGAGGATTTAGAAGTATTTCTATAATAGAAATAAGTTCTACTCAGCACAGCTTAGATGGGCCAGCGCTGGCATTTGTGTTTCTGGTTTTCATATTGCTGATATACTCCTCATGATTTAACATTGTTTTATTTGTATTTTTCAAAACACTTTTACTTCAGTTACAATCAAGTGTTTTTGGAGCTTCTTTAAATGATATTGCAACTAATAGTGAATATAAGAATAAAAGTTGCATTTGACCACTGCAGAGGAAGATCTGTATCGACTTAGTTCTTAACAACTAATTTATACAGTGAAAACATAGTTGGGAAATTAGATTCTTCAATTGTCAGAAATATGTTCCTAGTCAGTCAAGTCTGCAGGCTATCAGTGAACATATAAATATATTAGAATTGACAAAATGCCAAAAAAATTCTGAAGAGAAGGGAAAAAACTTTCATGTTAGGTCAGAAAACAAATATGTATAATTTAGAAAACAAAGCAGACATCACATATCTACTGTACTTCTAAAAGGTACATTACTTAAAATTTAAAGATAAAATTTCAAAATTATGTCAACTACATGAATGTATTGGTGTAACGTGAATCAGTCTTGAATCACAATCAAAGGAATTACTGAAATGCCTAAAAGAGCTCATTATGATAGTCTTGCTGAATGGGATGGTTTTGTAAAGAACTGCAGTTACATTCTAACCTAAGTACGAGAAGTTCCTGTTGTAACACTGTCAAATAATATCTAGTGTCATATACATTTTTTCTCCTTTGGACCAACTAGTAGGAACTAGGATATATTTTAGAGCCAGGTTAAATTGCTAGAATTATCTGCCTTCCCGCTGCTAACCTTAACAAGTCACTTGAGGTAGGTAAACATCAAGGAAGAAGAATAGTTTCTTATTAAGTGAATATAAGCACTAAAAAAAACGGTAGGAACACTGATTCATGTTAAAATTCATACTCATAGAAGGACATTTGCTTATACTGAAAGCTGTTTTCTATATGCTATGTTTTATAGATAACTGATATAATATACTCACGTAAATACAGATGTCTTTTCCCCTCCTGGAAAGGTCAATGAAGTCATCTGAATTTATTTTATTAATACCACAGGTTTCATGTTATGAATTAAGTTATATTATGCATAAAAATGTAACAATGTAAAAATTTTATAAATACATATAAAACAATTTTAGGTTCATTTCAGGAGTTATGTTATAGAATTTATAATATGAGCCATCAATAGCTGCTTTATACTTGTCTTATAAATCTAAAAACAACTTAAATGAAGCAACTGACTCACAATCTACTGATCCAAGTTTGGCCATATCCTTGAATAATGCCAGGGTCCATGTGCTTAACCCATCTGGCTCTCTGCTCAGGTCCTTGATTTCCACATTGTTCGGGCAGCCATTCCCTCAGCCATATCCTGGACCTTTTTATCACTCATTACTTCTTCCCCTTTCACATGTCAAAGTAAAAACAAAACAAAACCTGTCCTAATTCTTAAATCCTTATAACTCAATAGTTCACAGCTTTGGCTGCACATCAGAGCTACCTGGAGAGTTTTTTTAAATCCTGACGCCAGGCTAGGCCCCATCTTGGATTAATTAAATCAGAATTTCTATAATCTCTAGAGGTGTGATTCAAGAATCACTAGATCTTAAAACTCCCAGGTGATACCAATATGCCACAAAGATTGAGAACCACAGTTTTAACTTTTCCACTCAGTTACTCTACTACACCTGTTTTTGAAACATTGACCTCTCAGCTGTCTCCCATCTACATTCCCCCCCCTTCCTTTGTTACGCTGTTTCATACTCCATTACTTTGTTTCATTCCCTAGCATGGCATCAATCTGCCCGAAACCAAGGGTCCCCTCTGTACCTCAGCGGGGGACAGCTGAGCTCGGTGGTGAAAATCACATGATAGGTGAAGATGTTACCAGCACGGTTTTTCTTGTCAGCTGTGCCTGGGTTCTCAATGACGCCAGGCCAGCCTGCCTCATTTTGCTAGTCATTTCATGTCCCATGCTCTACAACACTTATTCGAAATATGCTTCATCTTTCTCAAACTACAAATGGAGAATTTAAGAATTCAAACTAACTTCCTTTCTCCTGAATCTCAAATGTTCTCATTTTCCCCACCCTTTATATAAACTTTTTTCTTTATTGTTTTGCAGCTCACAAATGGTGTTTTCATTCCATTGACAGAAATATGAACATCTCCTCTCAATCCTCCTTTTTTTTCTCCATCCTTATATCAAATACATCAAAAATTCTGTGACTTCTGTATTGTATAAATTGGTCTGTTTTTCAGTGTTGCTGCAGCTGTGACCTCAGATCAAGCAACCACTAACTCTTCCTGATTGCTGAAATGGTCTCCACCAGGTCTCCCTCCACTCTTTCCCAGCAGTCCTTTAGAGTGATTATGTCTCGATGCCTAGCAGATCGTGTCTCTCCCTTGCTTATCGGGTTATCAGTGTTGCCCTTCGGATAGCCCCAATTCCTGAATTTAAATGTCTTCTACAATCTGTCCTCCAGCTTTCTCTCTTGCTTTATATTAAAGCAAATCTTCAGATTAAAGATCTCACAAAAATCTGTTGTTTACATGTCTTAAATATTTGCCTACTTTTCAGTGCTGTTCCCTGTATGAAACATTGCTTCCTCCCTTCTTTTATTTGCTTAATCTGGCATCATTTTCTCTGGGAAGCTATTCTCTAATTGTCTGGGACTATTGGCCCCCCTTCTTTGTTTCACTCATCTGTGTTCTTCTACCTCCTTCCCATTGCTTTGAAAGTTTCTTTTTTTCTTATATGTATTCTCCACTAAAATATAATGCAGAGTCCATGACAATCGTCTTCACCATTAGCATAGGTTTTAATATAACATAATATAATATGTAATGGGTTTCGATTGTAATAGATTTCAATAAGTCATTGGAACATAAATTTAAGTGAATGTTCAAATGCTTTTAATGATGTATAATAAAATTCAACCAGGACTCCACAGAATTTCATAATGTAATAAAATACCCCATAGAGGACTATAAATAATAATAATGAAAATCCTGGGACTTGAGTGAAAATGAGTTTAGTGATCTCATATTCATATGTTTAGTTTTGAGAACTTTTTCCATATTTGATGCACTGAGCATGATTCGCAACTCACCAGAAGATCACTAAAAGATGGAGAAGACAACAACCTTATTTAAGGCCTGAAAATCACCTGAAAAATCTTTGGGTCCAAAAATACATCATTATTTGTTAAAAGTAAGTAACACAGACTTTGGAGCTAGACAAACCTGGTGTGAAACTTGGATCCAGTATTAACAACGTAACCTCAGGTGAGTGACTTCTTCTTCTTTTTAAAATATTTTATTTATTTATTTGACGGAGAGAGATACAGAGAGAAAAGGAGCACAAGCAAGGGGAGTGAGAGAAGGAGAAGCAGGCTTCCTGCAGAGCAGGAAGCCCGATGTGGGGCTCGATCCCAGGAACCTGGGATCATGACCTGAGCCGAAGGCAGAACCTTAACTGACTGAGCCACCCAGGCGCCCCTAAATTCTAATGAACATTTATAATTTAGTCAGGTTTGGGAGAATTTTATCAAAAGCTCTGTTGAAACTTTAATACAGCACTTACATTTCATTTACTGGTCACAAGAGGGAGTAAGAACACTGCTAAAAATTACATATTTTCAAACACTTTTCAAGATAAGATGTATGAAAAGAATTTCCTTGAGTTTTAAGGATGAAATGATTTCTCATTTCCCTAGTTGGTCTAGGAATTTTATCAGCTCTTAATTTTGAACTGATACATTGTATTTAAATAATAAAATCTAAATTCATAAAAATATATAGAATCATTATGTCTAACAAAGGATCATTTTTGAACAGTCTGAAAAGGTCTGAATGTAATTTTTTTAATACTATTTGACTAATATGTCTGAGTCAGCCATCATGTTTTCAACATTGAAGTGATTGTAAACTAAGCTCTGTTTATTGATGATGACACAACACGATGATGAAATATGTTGCAAAATAGATCTTTTAGAGGAAAATCTGAGATTCCGTTCCTGGAATGTCTGTAACCTATGACAATTTGCTGTTTTCTTTTCTGATTTTATCGTTTCCTTTAAAAAGCTATGTGCTAAAGTTCAAGATATCTTCTGTTAAAAGTGCAACACTGCGGACCTTTGAAAATGTTCTTAATAAAAATTTGTACAATTTTCTCCTCAGAGTTTGGGTCTCCCAGAGATCACATGGAGCTTGTCTTACGCTCTTTGACAGAATGAATATAATTTCCCCTGAAGATTGCTTCTTACCAGTTTGATATAAAAGTACCCAAGTTCCTGCTGGCTGTTTAAGGAAGGAACCCCCGAACTTAGCATTGAATCAGGGTCCTGTGTGAGCTTCGCTTCATGAACACAGGCAGACATGATGACACACCGATGATACAACATAATTTTTTCAGGTTTAATATAAGCTACAGATTTTTCCCTCAATTTGAAAGTTTCATAAGGATAACATGTGGGAAGCAAGATACATACTAAGATGAAATATGTAGCTTAACATATTAATCCTTTTTATTTTTGGTTAATTATATGGATATTAAATGGCCTAGACATTTTGTTCTTTGAAACAGCCGTGGAAACTATTCAATAAAAATGTGGGGTTTGGCTACAAGTCATTTCTACTTAAATCCATCTGAAGAATTTTGCACCTACTTTTCATCTTTAAACTTTATGAATTGCAAAAGAAGCACTTGTTATTGTTTTTAATGCCTTAGCTATTGCAAGTGCTAGCTAACTCCATGCAAACTTCTGGGAATCCTGAAGAAACACGGAGCTTCCCCACTCCACCCTCTACTCCTAAAGTTTCCCACAGCTTTTTTTTTTTTCCCCTCACGTGGCTTAAAATTATGAAAGTATGAATACTAAGGGTCATTTGTAAGAAAAATCCAAAAGGAATGACTTTAAAAACATAACCACAAAGCAGTTAGATCATGCTTATTTTACATGGGAAAATACAAGCTATACTTTTATTTTAATAACACAAATCTAAAGTCTCATTATTTAGTGAATTACTAAATTAAAATTATCTTCTGGAAAAAGTTTCATTACGTGTACCATGTTACAAATGTAGACCAGAAGACTTATACAGAGTAGTTTTAACACTTCATCTTTGTTGTATCTGTAACTTTTGTTATTGACCTTGTATTGATGATAGAAAGTTAAAAAATACCTAAGAATTTACCTAATGTAAAGCAAGAGAATTTTAAAAAGTATACATGGAATGTCAATTTAATTTTAAATTCAACATAGTATTCCATTCGTTAATTATTGAAAAGATACTTGTTGAATATCTGCTTTATCCTTTCAATCCAGTGTATTTTGAAGTGGCTTTAAAGTGATTTACATAAATATAAATAATTGAGGAAGAGAGACTGGTTTGAAGTTATTAGAAGAGATGAAAAAAGTAAAAATAATGAAGCAAATATGAGATAGAAAGAGGAATTGAGTGTTTTACACAAAGTAAGTGCCCTGACATTCTATGCACTTGTTATTGGAGCATATAATTTGTTTTGTTTGTTTGTTTGTTTGTTTGTTTTCTAACAGCTATTGGGAAAGAAGGAAACACAGAAATTTTATTCCTTATAAGATAAAAATAATTTCTCAGAAAAGCACAACTATTTATGATGGTGAGAGCAAACTGTATTTCTTCTTTGGGTTCTCTTAGGGACAACACTGTGTGATTTAGTAAATAACAGCCTTAGGGTGCCTGTGTGGTTCAGTTGGCCAGTTAAGTGTCTTGATTTCGGATCAAGTTATAAGCAAATTAAAAAATAATAGCCTCACTAACATTTTTACAGCGAGTTACTACTTTCTTACAGTCACGTGTTAAGCACTGGGATTCAAAAATGATTTTAACAAAAACAGAACTATCCTATGATGCAGTAATCACATTACTGGGTATTGACTCAAAAAATACAAAAACACTTATTCAAAGGGATACATGCACCCCTACATTTATTGCAGCATTATTTATAATTATTTACAATTATTTAGCCCAAGTGTCCATCAATAGATGAATGGATAATAAGATGTGGTGTGTGTATGTATGTATATATATATATACATACATACACACACACACTATGGAATATTACTCAGCCATAAAAGAATGAAATTTTTCCATTTGCAATGACGTGGAGGGAGCTGGAGACTATTATATGCGAAGCGAAGCAAGTCAGTCGGAGAAAGACACATACCATATGATTTCACTCATATGTTGAATTTAAGAAATAAAACAAATGAGCAGAGGAAGAAAAAAGAGAGAGAAGACAAACCAAGAAATGGACCCCTAACTATAGAGAACAAACTGGTGGTTATCAGAGCGGGGGACAGGTGGGGGATAGAGGAAGGAGGTGATGGGATTGACGAGCACACTTGCCATGCTGAGCATGAGTAATGTGTAAAATTGTTGAATCACTATATTGTACACCTGAAACTAATATAACACTATATGTTAACTATGTTGGAATTAAAATTAAAAACTTAATAAAAATTATTTTGACAGAGATCATGCTGTCAAAGGAATTGCAATTCAGCTAAAGAGACAGGCACATAAATACAGAATTAATATACAACGTAGTAAGTTTGTGATACAGGTTCAGTCAAAGTATTGCAGGTACAAAAAATCCTACCAGGAAAAAGCCCACAATGAGAAATTAAAACAATTTTGTTCTTATTCAATAACATACAATGATAAAAAAAGTTTTATGGGTTGTAGTCTCTCCACGATTAACATTTAATTCCATAGCCACAGGACCTCATCGCTTTATTGTTGAACTAGTGCAGTGTTTCCCGGCTGGTCTCGTTCCCTTCCAGCTCTTCTCTATAGTGCTTCTAAACAGTCATTGGATTAAAGCTCACAAATAATTTGTGATTCAAAGTTTGTTACAAAATAAACTTGAAACACCTTGTTCTCTATTCAGTTCTTCATATGATCAGACCACAAACAATATCTTTATAAAGTCTAACCATTTTTATTGTTTGTATCTTTATTTTTAAAATATTTTATTTATTTATTTATTTATTTATTTGAGAGTGAGAGAGCGAGAGAGAGAGAGCCAAGTGAACGGGGGAGGAGCAGAGGGAGAGGGACAGGCAGACTCTGCTCAGCTCAGAGTCTCACTCAAGGCTCAATCTCATGACCCTGAGATCTGACCTGAAACAAAATTAAGAGTTGGATGCTTAAGTGACTGAGCCACTTAGACGCCCCTCTAAACATTTTTGATAACAGAAATCATTAAAAAAATAATCTTTGTATTTGTCTTATTTCAAGGATCTACTCCAGTGCCTTGTTTTTAACGTGTTCAAAAGTACTTGTAAAAAGCACTGGATAGGGGCACCTGGGTGGCTCAGTAGGTTAAGCCTCTGCCTTCGGCCAGGGTTATGATCTCAGGGTCTTGGGATCGAGCCCCGCATCGGGCTCTCTGCTCAGCAAGAAGCTCGCTTCCCCCTTTCTCTCTGCCTGCCTCTCTGCCTACTTGTGATCTCTCTCTCTGTCAAATAAATATTAAAAAAAAAAAAAAAAAGCACTGGATAAATGATTTCTGCTGCTTACACCATGCAATGTTCCCTTAACATTCCTCTTAGCTGGCATGTCAAAAAATATATCAAAATGGTACTTACGCTCTTTAATTTTCTATTGCAAAAAATATTTCTATTAAGTATATAGTAAAATGCACTTACTAATATTATGTTTGGTGATTACTTATGAAAAAATTCATATTAAATTTAGATTTACTGGAAAAATTATATATTCTTTTACATACATATGAAAATACCCAATGAGGCCCGTGATTTCTATGCCTGTCACTGTTGTATATTCATAAGTATGCTTGTATACACACATTTCAAAAGTTATCAGCAAGAGAGTCTTCAAGCAGACTCCCTGCTCAGTGGTCAGCCCGACGTGGAGCTCAATCCCAGGACCCCAAGATCACGACCCGAGCCCCCATCAGATATTCACCCAGCGGAGCACCCAGGCACGCTGGGATGTAGACTCTCAAGTGACATGGCTGGGATCAGAATCTAAGTGGCTTTTGCTTCACTGTTTTTTCCAATAAAAATGTCTTCCCTTGCTAATTTAGAAACTGCATGCCTCCACTTGTTTTATATAATTTTATTTAAGCTATATAACCAAGCTGGCATTTGTAAATGCTCAAAAAATGTTGGCTGCTAGGTTTTGGTAAATCACATGAAATTGTTTAAAAGTTCAAACCTGTTTTTAATGGCGCTAGTCTATAAATACTCAAAACCTTTATACAGCTTATTCTTTTTATCCATAGTTAATTTGTTTTCATATGAGAATTTATTTATACATTGCTCATGCAGTAACTAATTACTCTGTGTATTCTCTATTACATAAAATATTTTGAAATGTTTTGTTTTTAATCTCTGAAATATTACTGATAATTTGGTTGCAATTCTTAATACAGTCAGGAGTTTACATTTGAGATTGTAGTAGCACTTCTATCTTTCACATCTGCCTTCCTACCATAAAAGCTTTTGTGAAAGGGATTCCTGATTCTATTTCTACCATTTGGTCTCATATTTTCTGTTCCAAGAGGGCACACCCTGAAGTGTGGGAATAAAACTCTTCTGGGCAGAGATTCCAGTGCTGTAATTACATCAGATGAGGCTGTTGGGTTGCTTGATTTTTCTGAGGACTTGGTGATGTAACTCAAGAGTGCTCCCTCTCCTGCCGCACTCCAGCCACACGTGCTTCTCCGTGCGCCATCCTAGATAATTCTCTCCCCTCTAACCTTGAACAACATGAACCTTCTCATTCTGACCCATCATTTAAATCAACTCTGGAAAAACTTCACAATAATAATTTTAGAGAGGAAATTCCAGCTTCAACGCTGCTAATCAGTTGAAATACTTCTAAAAGTCAATTTTAAATTGTTATAGATATTATGAGAAACTACTTTTTGATCTTGTTACCTTATAGAAAAGAAAAAAAGTCTACCAGAACCAGTCATGCTGACTTATGCTTTTAAATTTAAATTATTAAGATTATTTGAACTATACTAATTGAACATGGGTCTAACTCTGTGCATGTGTGAATATTAACCCTTTTAAAGTAACTGTAAAATAAGCAATTTCTCATTTATCATTTTTATCATTAAATGAAAATGCGGAATTATCAATACCTGGTATCGGAACTGAGAAGCTGAGTGATTGGTTATTATGACAATAAATATACCTGCCTTCCACATAAGTTTTCCTGTGTGCTAAGCAATGTATCTTCATTATACCCTCTACCCCTCACCGGCGCCAATATTACAGTAGAGGCACTTGAGGGTCATAATTAAATGATGGGCTCTGGAGCCAGGCTGCTTGAGTCTGAATTCTGACTCAACACTTATGAGCTCTGTGACTTTGATCAAGTTACCTAACCTTTCTGTGCTTTAGTTTTCTTATCTGTGAATAAGGGTAAATGATATCCCACAGAATTTTGGGGAGGATTAAATGAGTTATTAAATGAACAGTGCTTAAAGCATAGTCCCTGTTCAGTCAGCATTGCCTATTATTATTCTCCCTATTTCACTGACTGAATAGTTTAGATACCTCTTCAGATTTTATTTCGTACAAAAGTTGGCATTACAATAGGAAATCTGAGCTCTGGAGTCCCCAGGCAGTGTAGCTGACTATTATAGAGCACTGGCAACGTTTTCAGAGCACCTAGAAGTACGAAACCAAGAGATGCAGCAAGGTGAAAGAACAGAGAAGACTGACTTTTTCCCGTTGAGAGCCGTCGTAACTTTTTTTTTGCCTAGTTGCAATAGACATTTTTGTGTGCCCGTGATGGGCGTGATGAAGCACTCAGCTGGGTCTTGGGAACACAAAGAAACAAAAGTAAATCCCTTGCCTTCTAGGATCTTAGGGTCCAGTGGGAGAGACAATAATCAAGGAATTATTGTAATTCAGTACAGTGATTTACACAATGGGGGACTGTGTTCCGTGTTCAGGGGGAGCAAAGGAGAAACGCAGCCCATGCTGCATAGTGCCTCATGGGAAGTCACACCATTTCAGTGGGATTTGAAAGATGAGTAGGGAGTTGTCAGGGGAGCAAATGATGAGAGGATTCTGGCAGATGGAAGAACACATGTGAAAGTAAGGAATGTGAGGAGAGGTTGGCGTGTTGGGAAGATCCTTAGAATTGTTTAGATTTGGTGGAAAGTGGAGTGTGTTCTAGGGAAGGCTGTGGAGTATGGGAAGTGGCAGGAGATAGAGTCAGATAGGCCAGCTAGTGCCAGGTCAAAAGGTTTTGTATGCTATGCAGTTATGCCAGGTTTTTACTGTGATAAGAATTACGAAGTAGTAGGAATGGATTCTGCAAAAGGCCACTGCAGGTACAAACCAAACCTGTGACATAATGTGGAAGAAATTCCCAGGTAAATTGTTTGTTTAATCAAACAGAATTTATTTTGTGTCAGTGTTAGGAATTATGGAACACAAAAAATAACACACAGTTTCTGTCTATTCTTTTTCTACTATTCAGCTCTGTAACAAAATTTGATGATTTTCCTTGTTCATAAACGAACTTGAGACTATGCCTGTCACATAAACATACACAGCCTCCTCATTATCAACATCACTCAACAGAATGGGGGCCTTTCTCTTTTTTTTTTTTAAACAGGGATGAACCTACATTCACACTTCATAATTTACCTTAGGGTTCACTCTTGATGTTGTATATTCTACGTATTTGGAAAAAAATTATAATGACATATATTCGTCATTATAATATCACAAAGGGTATTTTCACTGGCCTCAAAATCTTCTGTGTGGTTACTATCTTTAACACACCACTAATTCAGTACAGGAACCAAGGAGATCGCACATCTTCGTAAAATAAATTCCCTTTTTATGTCAAGTCAAATCCTCCTCTTCAACTTGATTCCCCCCTTATTTTTATTTCATGATTTGGTTACAAGTCACCATAATTGCTTATTGGGGATAAGTCCAGGGTAACAAGAAGTTGGCATATTTAATTTATTGGAATAAATTTCTTCATATATAATGCTATTCCGTTTTCATATGAAGAATTGGATATAAATTGATTGGCTAGATTTGCTTTGTCTATGACTAAATAATAGCAAATCTGAGTAAAGCAGCTGAACTAGAAAAAGTGGCTTAAATAGCAGCAAAGTTCGATAACATGACCAGTGGTGAGACTTTGTAATTATAGTCCACTGATGGTCTCTCCGAGTCCAATCTAGAGTTTATTCTGTCCTTGGCACTTTTAGAGCAACTTAGTTTCCAACATCCACGTTTTCTTCTATTTGGTTGTTTATTCATGTCCACTTGGACTTATTTCATTTCTGTCTGTTTTTCATTTAACTTTTCTTGCTTGTTTTGGAATCCTGGGAAAGCTGGCAAAGTAGGAGGACCCTGAGCTCACCTTTTTCCCACAGACACACTGAAATAGCAACCATATCAGTGCAACTAACTCTGAAAATGACCTGAAGACTGCAGGACAGACTTTCCACAGTTAATTATAGAGAGGAAGCCACTTCTAAAAGGGCAGGAAGGGCAGAGACAAAGTCAGGAGCCAAAGCCCCAGCAAGACTAACCTCAGCCAGGAATGACACCATAAACATGGAGAAGTGAGATACCACACACCCCAGGCACAGGGGACCTGCACTGGGAAGATGAGAAACTCTAATCTTTGGTTTTGAAAACCAGTGGGGCTTAATTCTGTGAGGCTTTTTTTTGTTTTTATTTTGGTTTTGGTTTGGGTTTTTTAAATCACTTATTTATTTATTTGATTGATGGACAGAGATCACAAGTAGGCAGAGAGGCAGGCAGAGAGAGAGGAAGGGAAGCAGGCTCCCCACTGAGCAGAGAGCCCGATGCGGGACTCGATCCCAGGACCCTGGGACCATGACCCAAGCTGAAGGCAGAGGCTTAACCCACTGAGCCACCCAGGCGCCCCAATTCTGTGAGTTTTTATAATTGGTGGGCCTTAATTCCAGGTACTTATAGCTGGCTTAGCTCTGGGAGCACAAAAGGAATAAGAAACTGAATCCCCACACTTAAAGAGCCACATAACAAATAACCCAGCTAAGATACAGCATAGAAACAGCAATTTGAAAAGCACCTGGGTATATGTGAAGGAGGTTTATTTACTAATCTCAGAGCATACACTGAAGGGGAAGGGATCTTTAGAGGACTTCATGAGAACACAAGTGCTGGTGGTTGCCATTTCTTGTCACCCCCCCCCCCCCCCCCCCCGCCTAGAGAGCAGGACACATGAGGAACCGGTATGAATAGTCTCCACCTAACTAACCAGGTTCTCCTGCAGATCTGCACCATCTAATTTGCCCCACTAATCAGGTGTCCTTTCAAAGATGTTTCTGCCCTGACACATCCAGCAAGCAACCTCAGCAGGGACTAATGCCAGTCCAACGTAACTCTTGCCCTGGAAAGAGGAGAAGCTAACCACACACACACTAGTGTGCCTACATTCTCTACATTCTGAACCTTATAACTAGTAGTGCAGGGAGAGTGCCGGGCTGGTCAGTGTGACTGTAGCTCCAAAGAATGTTGGGGCACAGACACCTGCTCTGACTGGCAGCCCCACTCAACTACAAGCCTGTGGTGGTCCCAGACTGGCCCCTTATCAGCACAGAAACCAACTTTTTGCCCAGAACAGGCAAAGTGGGCCATTGCAGCTGACTGGATTGAAGGCAAATGTGGCTTAGCCATAACAGTAGAGTGCATTCAACCCATACGGGAGACACTTCTGAAGCACCTGGTTGTGATGAACTAGGGGCATTGTGCTGTGGGGCACCACAGGATCTCTGCTTCACAAAGCTGCTACTTTCAAGATAAGGAGATGCAGCTGACTTTTCTAATATGTAGAATAAAAATCACAGAGAGACAAAATAGGGAAACAGAAGAATATGTTCCAAAGGAAAGAACAGGATAAAACCACCAAAAAGAGCTAAATAAGGTGGATAAGCAGTATACTCGATAAAGAACTCAAAGTAGTGGTGATACAGACACTGACTGCACTTGAGAAAGAGTGGGAAACCTCAATGGGACATTTAAAAGAGATAGAAAATATGAAAAAAAAAAACAAGATGAAGAACTTAATAACTGGGGAAAAACAACAACAACAACAACAACAAAAACTAAAACCAAACAAACAAAACCAAAACACTAGAGGTAATCAATCCCAGATTAGAAGAGGCGGAAAAACGGATCAGCAACCCGGAAGACAGAGCTATGGAAAGCAACCAAGCCAAATAGCAAAAAGAAAAAAAGAATAGTAAAAAAAAAAAAAAAAAAAAATGAGAATAGGTTAAGGAAATTCAGTGCCATTATAACTGTAATAACATTTGCATTATAGGGATCCCAGAAGAATATAGAGAGAAGGAGGCAGAAAATTTATTTAAAAAAGTCATAGTTGAAAATGTCCCTAATCTGGGGAAGGAAACAGACATCCAGATTCAGAAAGCCCCCAACAAAATTAACCCAATGAGGTCCACACCAATACACATAATAAATAAAATGACAAAAAGTACTGAGAAAGAGAAATTTTAAAAGCAGCAAGAGAAAAGAAAATGGTTATATACAGGAGAAACCCCATAAAGCTATCAGCTAATTTTTCATCAGAAACTTTGCCAGCCAGAAGAAAGTGGCATGATATATTCAAAGTTCAGGGGGAAAAAAAGAAAGATAGAAAGAAACAACCTGCAACTGAGCATACTTCGTCCTGTAAGGTTATCATTCAGAATAGAAGGAGAGAAAAGCGTTTCCCAGACAAACAAGAGGTAAAGGAGTTCATCATTACTAAACTAGCCTTACAAGAAACATTAATGAGACTTCTTTAGGTGTAAAGAAAAGGCCATCATCAGGAGTAGAAAATTATGAAAGGTAAAAATTTTACAGGTAAATGCAAACATATGATATGGAAGTTAAAGCACAAAAGCAGTGAAAGCAATTATATCTACAAAAATTAGTCAAGGGATTCAAAAAATAAAAGGATGTAAATTAAGACATCATATCCATAAATGTACAAAGGAGTAAAAATTTAGTGTTTTAAGAAAGGTTGAAACTCAAGAGAATCTCTACTTAACATAGACTGCTATACTCGTAAGATATATACAAACATACTGGTAATCACAAATCAAAGACCTAAAATAGATAAACAAAAAATAAAGAGAAAGTTACCCAAACATACCAGAAAGCTATCAAACCACAAGGGAAAACAGAAAAACAAGAAAAATGAAACAGAGATGAACAATATAGTAACAATAGTAACAAAAATAGTAACAAAATGGCACTAAGCACATATATATTAACAATTACTTTAAATGAAAATGAATTAAATGCTTCAATCAAAAGATGCAGCGTGACTGAATCAATAAAAAAAAACCAAGACCTGTCTATATGCTGTCTATAAGAGACTTATTTTCAAACCTAAAGACTATATGCAGATTTAAAGTGAAGAGATGAACAATGACTTAGGATGCAAATGGAAATGAAAGCTAGGGTAGCAACACTTGTATCAGTCAAAACAGACTTTAAAACAAAGACTGTAACAAGACACAAAGAAGGATACTACATAATGATAAAGGGAACAATCCAACAAGTAGATATAACAATTGTAAATACCTATGCATTCAGCACAGGAACATCTAAACACATCAAGGAACGATAAACAGACATAAAGGAGGAAATTGACAGTAATACAATAATAGCAATCAAAGACGTTCCACTTATATCAACGTATAGATCATCCAGACAGAAAATCAACTAGGAAACAGAGGTTTTGAATGACACATTAGACCAGATGGACTTAGCAGATATATTCAGAACAGTCCATCCAAAATCAGTGGAATATACTTTTCAAGTGCAAATGGAACATTCTACAAGATAGATCACATGTTAGGTCACAAAACAAATCTCAATACATTTAAGAAGATTGAAATTACATCATTCTTCTTTTCTACCACAAGTTTCCATGAAACTAGAAATCAATTACAAAAAAGAGGAAAGAGCATGAATACATGGAGGCTAAATAAAATGCTTACTGAACAATGAATGGGTTAACCAAGAAATCAAGCAGTGAATCAAAAAATACAGGGAGACAAATGAAAATAAATACATAATGGTCTAAAATCTTTATGATACTACAAAATTTGATTAATAAGGGAAGTTTATTGCATTACAGGCAAGCAAGCAAAATCTCAAACAACCTAACCTCACACGTAATGGGACAAGTAAAGAAGAACAAACAAAGCCCAAAGCCAGTAGAAGGGAGGAAGTAATAAAGATTAAAGAAATATTAATGAAATATAGACTAAGAAAAAAAAGCAACTCATAGAACAGATAGATGAAACCAAGAGCTGGTTCTTTAATAGGTCAATAAAATTGATAAACCTTTAGCCAGACTCATCAAGATTAAGAGAGAGGACTCAAATAAGTAACATCGGAAACAGGGGAGAGAAATAACAATCAACACCACAGAAATACAAAGGATCATAAGAGAGTATTATGAAAAAATGTATGCCTAAAAATTGGACAAATAGAAGAATGGATGAATTCCTAGAAACATATCACCTTCCAAAACTGAATCTATTTCCAATAAGAAATAGAAAATTTGAACAAATTTTGAACAAATAGAAAATTAGAACAAATTATTAGCAATGAAACTGAATCAGTAATCAAAAATCAGCAAACAAAAGTGTTTTTTCCCTGATAATTAGTGATTTGGTAGTGATTTGGGGCATCTTTTTATGTATCTGTTGGCCATCTGTATGTCTTCTTTGGAAAAATGTTTATTCATTTCCTCTGCCAATTTTTTAAAATCAGTTGTTTTGTTTGTTTGTTTGTTTTGTTTGTTTGTTTGGTGTAGAGTTGTATAAGTTCTTTATATATTCTGGATATTAACCCCGTATTGGATGTAACATTTGCAAATATCTTCTCCCATTCAAATAGGTTGCCTTTTAGTTTTGTTGATGGTTTCCTTTGCTGTGTGAAAGCTTTTTATTTTGTGTAGTCCCAGTTCTTAATTTTGCTTTTGTTTCTCTTGCATTAGGAGAAATATCTAGAAAAATATTTCTAGAGCAGATATAAAAAAGTTACTCTCTCTTTTCTTCTGGGGCTTTATGAATTCAGGTCTCTTGAATAGGTCTTTAATCTATTTTGAGTTTTGTGTGTGTGTGGTATAAGATAGTGGTCCAATTTTATTCTTTTGCCTCTAGCCATATAGTTCTCCTAGCACCATTTGTTGAAGAGACTGTCCTTTCTCCCACTGTCTATGCCTGTATCTTTTGCATTGATTAATTGATCATATATGTGTGGGTTTATTTCTGGGCTCTCTATTCTGTTCCACTGATCTATGGTTCTGTTTTTGTGCCAGTACCATACTAAAATTTTATTTTTCTTCTAGTTATGTGAAAATGTTGGGGTTTTTTAAGAGATTGCATGAAATTTGTAGGTTGTTTTAGGTATTGCGGACATTTTAATAATATTCGCTCTTCCAATCCATGAGTATAGAACATCTTTCCATTTGTTTGCACCATCTTCAATTTCATCAGGGTTTTATACTTTTCAGAGTATGAGTCTTTCACCTCCTTGCTTAATTTTATTCCTAGGAATTGTATTCTTTTGGGTGCAATTGTAAATGTGATTGTATTTTTAACTTCTCTTTCTGCTACTTCATTATTAGTGTACAGAAATGTAACATATTTCTGTATATTTTGTATCTTGCAGCATTACTGAATTCACTTATCAGTTCTAGTAGTTTTTTGGTGGAGTCTTTTAGGTTTTCTGTGTATAGTATCATGTCATCTACAAATAGTGAAAGTTTTACTTCTTCCCTACCAATTTGGACGCTATTTATTTATTTTTTTCTTAGCTGATTGTTGTGGTTAGGACTTCCAGTATTTTGTTGGGAAAAAGTAGTAAAAATGTACATCCTTGCTGATCTTAGCAGAAAAGCTGTTTTTCATGACTGAATATGCTGTTAGTTGTGGGTTTTTCATATATGGCCTTTATTATGTAGAAAAATGTTCCCTATGAGCCCACTTTTTGAGAGTTTTTATCATAAATGGATGCTGTACTTTGCCATATGCTTTTTCTGCATCTATGGAGATAATCATATGGTTTTTATCCTTTATCTTCTTAATGTGACATATCATGTTGATTAATTTGTGAATATGAAACCATTCTTGCATCCCTGGGAAAAATCCCACTTGATTAGGGTGAATTTTTTTTAATGTATTGTTGGATTTGGTTTGCTAATACTTTGTTGAGGATTTTTGCATCAATGTTTATCAGAGAAATTAGCCTGTACTTCTCTTTTTTTGTAATGTTTAATCTGGTTTTGGTATCAGAGTAATGCTGGCTTTGTAGAATGAATTTGGAAGTTTCCTTCCTCTTCTATTTTCTGGAATAGTTTGAGAAGAATAAGTATTAACTTTTCTTTAAATGTTTGGTTAAAATAAAAAAGACAATAAATAACAAGTGTTGGCAAGGATGTGAAGGAAAAGGAACCCTCCTGCCATATTGGTTGGAATGTTTATTTGTACAGCCACTGTGGAAAACAATATTGAGGTTCCACAAAAAGTTAAAAATAGAAATACCATAGGATCCAATAATTCCACTACTAGGTGTTTACCCAGAGGAAATAAAAACACTATTTTGAAAAAGATATATGCACCCTCATGTTTATTGTTGCATTATTTAAAATAGCTAAGCTATGGACAGCCCAAATGTTAATCTTAGATGAATGGATAAAGAAGTTTATATATATATATATATATGTGTGTGTGTGTATGTGTGTGTGTGTGTGTGTATAATCTCATATATATATATGAAATAAATATGTATATGATGATTTATATATAATAAATATACATAAAATGAAATATTACTCAGACATAAAAAATGAGATCTTGCCATTTACAACAACATGATGGACCTAATGGGTATAATACTAAGTGAAATAAGTCAGTTAGATAAAGACAAATACCATACGATCGCACTGATGGGTGGAATTTAAGAAACAAAACGAAGAAAGAAAGAGACAAACAAAAAAGCGGACTGTTAAATCCAGAGAGAAACTGGTAGTTGCTGGAACGGAGGTTGATGGAGGGATAGGAGAAATAGGTAAATGGGCTCAAGGGTATGCTTATCTTAATGAGCACCGAGTAATGCACAGAACTGTTGAATCATGATACTGCATGCCTAAAACTAATATAACACTGTATGTTAACTACATACCAGTTTAAAAAAGAAGAAAAGAAAGAAAGAAAAAATAACAAAAAAAGTTTCTTGTGTTTTAAGTGGCTGTATTTTTTTCAAAAAACTATTTTATTACGGTCAATACTTAATATAAGATCTACTCCCTTAGCAAATTTTTAGGTGTATATTATTGTCTTCAGGCACAATGTTGTACAGCAGGTATCTAGAACTTATTCATGTTTTTAAACTGAAACTTTATGCCCATTGATTAAGAACTTTCCCTTTTCTCCTCCAAGCTGCTGTCAACCATCAATCCAGTCTTTGGTTGTGTGACTGGATTTTTTCATGATTGGTATTTGCCTTTCTGTGAATGGCTTATTTCTCTTAGCACACTGTGCTGAAAGTTCATCCATATTATTATATATTGCAGAAATTCTTTTGTAAAGGATGAATAGTGTTCTACTGTACGTATATACCACACTTTCTTTATCCATTCTTGTGTCAGTGACATATAGATTTTTTCCACATCGTGGCTATTGTACATAGAGCTGCTTTGAACACAGCAGTGCTAAAAGGCAACCTATGAAAGAGGAGAAAACATTTGCAAAGCAAATATCTGATGAGGGCTTTATCTCCAACATATAAAAGGAACTCCTACAACTCAACAGCAGAAAAACGCCTAATACAGGAGGTGATTGAACAGACATTTCTCCAAAGATGACAGATAAATTACCAACAGAAACATGACAAGATGCTCAAAGTTGTCAGTGAAGTGCAAATCAAACTCATAATAAGATATTACTTCACACAGATCAGGATGGCTATTAAGAAAAAAATAAATGACAATAAATATTTTTGGAGGATGTGGAGAAATTGTAATCCTTGAAATTGTTGGTGGAAATACAAAATGATAAAGCCACTATGGAATTTAGCATGATATTTCCTCAAACATAAAAATAGAACTCCCATATGATCAGGAATCTCACTCCTGGATATTTACCTAAAATAATTGAAATCAGGATCTTGAAAAGGGTTAGCACTCAAGTGGCTGTATTCTTTAATTTCCCTGTTTGAGCACCAAAAACATAGTTGTTTTAAAGATTTTATGAGTCTGCTCCCTAAAATTAAAATCATCTAGAGTGAATTTGTTATAATTATTTTGTTTTTTGAATTTCTTTCTTAGTATTAACTTTTAGGGTTTTTTAGGGGGGAGAAATTTAAGATTTTACTATTTTTTGTGGCAGCTTTCTTTTTGCCATTTTATCGCTCTCTTCCTTCTTTCTTTCTCTTCTTTCCTCCCCTCTCACCCTTTCTTACCCAACCTTCTCACTGGTTTTGTGGTTGTTTCCATTCACCCTTCAGGCTTTCAGCCCAAAATGAGATTATAGAATGGCATTTTGGGCTCCTGCTCTTGAGTGATGTTGGAGACACCACAGATCCACACACAGAAGGACTAGATGGGTTCAGCTCAGTTTTTGTTTGCATTTCTAAGTCTGTGTCCCATTTTCTGCCCCAAGTAGCAGAACAACAATCCCCCCTATTTTTCAGCCTCTTTTCATTAATGGGCAGGAAATCCACAGTCTAGTCCTTACCTTTCGGGAGCCTGTCAGTATCTTACAAAGGACATTTTAGTACCTCTCATCCTACTCTAGCCCAGCTCTGAACTGCCACTACCTGCCTTTGGTCCACGGAATTCTCACATTTTTGTCTCAATGATGTCTTCTTTTTTTCTCTCCTACATTTTATTTTCATTTTACATATTCCTGATTATTTTTTAATGGACCTCATACCCAGTAATTACCTATTTGTTTGTTTGTTTGTCTTGAAGGTAAGTTTCTTGGGGTAAGAACCTTATTCATTGATATCTCACTACTTTTTAGAATAATTTATTGGGTATAATTGCCTTTGAAAACAAATTCCAATCCATGATATATTCTACTTATAAGCAGAATAAATAAACAGGAGCTAAATGTGCCAAAAAGAAACTCCACATTTCAAAAAAGATTTCAGCAGATAATTTATATCATTTTCTTTTACCTTCAGTATTCATTCTTTCACTATCCATCTCACTCTTCCTTCTGAATCGTCTCTCCAGAATACAAACATGAGCTAATAATTCCCATCTTAAAAAGAAACACTCCCTTGATCTCCTGTTTCTATATTCCTCTCCAGATGCTCACACAATTTTTGTACTACTTTCTCACATCAAAATCATCTCAAAAGAACAGTTCCCTCAACTACCTACACTCTTCACCCCGTACATATTGCTTAACGCTGTAACCCATCTCCCTTCCTCACTACTCCACTGAAACTGCCCTTGGTCAAGATTACCAGCAAGTAATCTACTTCTCTGCCCTCCTCTAGCAGAGAGCAGTGCTCAGTGTGGCATCCAACAGGACTGACCACTCCCTCTTTTTGGAAGCATTCACCTTTCTCAGGTTCTATCACATCACACTTTCCTGGATTTTCTCCCGCATCACTGGCTGCTCCATTTCAGTTTCTGTATAGGTTCTTCTTCTTCTCTTGGACGTTTAGATAGTGAAGAGGCTCGTGGCTCAAGCTTGGGCTCCTTTGCATCTGTCCTTTCTTTCCCTGGAGGACGTTATCGTCTCTCATCGCTTGAACTACTACATGTGCTGGTGACTATGCCGTGGTAATCTCTACCCCAGAGCATTTCCCAAGCTCCAAACACGTCTGTAACTGCCTATTTGACATCTGTACTTGGTTCTTAGACATCTCTAATTAACTTGTCCAAAACTGAAACACTTTTGAAATTTACTGCATTTTCCCTGCTTAATCTTCTTTCATGGGAATTTGAAACTCTTTTACGGTATCTTTTAGTTTCTGTATTTTCATTTCCTCATTCATATTATCACTATAATATATTGATGACATTCTTGGTGTCATTCTAAATTGTACTTACTTATTATTTAATTGCATATAGTTGCTAGACAGTATATTGGACATCAGGTAATTTTCTGTCAATAAGGAAAAATATAATGATCATTCTTCTGAAAAATTGATGAATTTTTCTTAGGAAGAAGAGAAAGAAATTAAACATCTACTCCAATGTTTTATATACCTCGTGAAAATCTGGTCAGGGCTTATAACTTTAATTTTTGAACTGTTGAGATAAGTGATTGCTCTAATATTAAATTTGGAAATAAAAATGTAAGAATTATGTGTAAAAATAAGCTTCATGGGGTTCATTTTGTAAAAATAGCTATTTCAGCACCAGAATCATGACAGCAAATGTCACCTTTGGGTTGACTTAGGGCATACATCTTTCTGTAATTATATTTGAAGAGTTTAACAACAAATAATGACTTTTCCCAAAATACTAAGCTGAGAACACGCAGCAAACAAGAAAGACCTGGTCCTTCCCACATAGAGAGGAGTAAATGATTCTAGAACCCATTAATAAGAAAACAAATAAATAAATGCACCTGGCATAAGACCATGAAGGAAAAAAGAATAAGGAGGGAGAAGTTGGTTTAGATTATGTGGCCAAGAAAATAATTTCTGAGGATGCTTTAAGATGAATGGATATTTAAACTGAGAATAAAGCAAATTATAAAACCAAATGTGTGGCGGTTTTAAGGAAACCAAATTATTTCTCTATAGATTGATACTGTATAAAAGTGCTAAAATTTGTTCATTATGTAAAGTTAGTAGCAATCTTTTTTTCTTGTTTTTGCTAACTTGTTTTTCACACCTGTTGGTTTATGAGTAGATGCATAAACTGGTGAAAATCACAGTGCATATTTGATTCATTTGGAAAATAATAATTCATTTGGAAAATAATAATTCTTTTTGAGGCATTATTATTTTTTTATTTTTATATATAATAGTATTATATAAATATATTTATATTTTTTAAATTTTTATTTAAATTCCAGGTAACATTGACTTTTATACTAAATGATAAAAATTTTAGTCATAAAAAATTTTATAGTCATGAGCTATACGTTCTTTATGGATGTTGGATATCAATATTTTTGAGAGTGTTTTTTTAATGATCATTCACCAATCTATTATAATCTTTAATTTACATTATATGGTGAGCATTTATGTTTGTTTTCAGGATAACAGAACTATTTGAATTTTGATTTATAGATGTTTTGACTGGGTAACTTATTTTTGTTCATAGAATCTTTCCATAACCATTGAACCATAGATATCACATGAGGACAATTAAAGCTGTGTTTTGATTTAATTAAACATCTCAGAAATAAGTTTAGGAAAATTACTCTGTTGCTTTATAACCTTTAGAAGCTTGTTCCTTCCTCTGGAAAATCTTTTCCTCTGGTAGAGTGTTACATCTTGGCAAGAATGAAATAAATTGAATCATCTGAGATTAGATTCTGTTGAAAGGTCAAGATGATTTTATATTTTAAAAGTTATGAAGTTTGAGTTCTAATTCTATTAGGAATTTATTATAATTCTTTTAGAAATTTATTAAACTAAATCATATGTTTATTCTGTATCTAGTGATAGAAGAGGTTGTTAAATATTGCTTGTATCCAAATAAGATATGTTAAAACACACACACACACACACACACACACACACACGCACCATTCTGTAGCTTTAGGGATTTATTGTTTAGGTGAGTGTTATGAATTTCTAGGAGTTATAAGTTAAGTAAACAACAGATCTCCACTTTTCTGTTCAGAAACTCTTTCTGCATAGATAATGTTATTTTTTGACTTTTTATTCTTATTTTTTGTTAAAGTACAATATGAATAGACTTCATGTTTCAGATCCATATTTTTAGATTTGATTTTAATAATGACAAAACCTGAAAGAGGACTTCATAGTTCATTAGGATTGTAAATTCCAATAACTTTTTAATGAGAAAATATTTTAAAATTTATTAAAATACTTTTTATTCAGCTTATAAAGTACTATACTATACTTAAATTATATTAGAGTGAGATAGATAAGATACTTTTAAAGGAATTGTTAAATCTGACAACACAGCAGGTTCTTATTTGAACAGAAAATATACTTGAGATTCAGAAAGTTTACTGCTGTGCCACTACCTTCTTTCTAGGAGCAACGTCGCACGAGTCGCCCATTTATGCGGCAACTTTAACATCCTTTGGTAAGTCCCAGCTGTCTCCAAGTCTTTCTCCACATGGGGAATTGGGAATATTGGGAATTCCTACTGTTTTCACACCCCAGATGCTTATCTAAAGAAAATTCAAAAACTTCTGGATGTTGTTAAGAGCTTAATAATAAATATTATTAAATATGAAAGTGTTGTTATTGCAATGATTGGTCCAATATTTTATGTTAGGGCCACAGGGAGGACAAATGGAAGTGAGACAAAAGTTAAAGTTTGGGTTAAGAAAAGGTCTAAAATTAAGAGAGAAATGAATCGAAATGAATTTTTCTTCTTTAGCTTGTCTTGTGCAGAATGTAGCTGTTAACTTGGGCTTTCACATGAGATTTCTGTGGTCTTCAAATAATTTTCCATGCAGTTATCAGCTGTTTTTAGAATTAGAGACATTATGATAACTAGTTACCAGAGTGATTGACTAATCATTCTTATGATTTCATATATCCACCTGACACTTGCTAGCAGAAAGTCTTTACGTTTAATTGAACAAAATTGTGTTTTCCTGATTGAGAGCTTTAGTTTGTGTAATCAGATTTTAAGACTTTATTCAAGATACTCAATAAAATATATCATCACTTTGGTCTTAGAGTCATACACTTGAAAATGTCAATGTAGGGGTGCCTGGGTGGCCCAATCCATTGGGCGTCTGCCTTTGGCTCAGGTCATGATCCTCGAGTCCTAGGATCAAGACCCCCCTCCCCCAAGTCAGGCTCCCTGCTCAGTGGGAAGTCTGCTTCTCCCTTTTTCCCTCACCCCACTTGTGTGCTCTCTGTCTCTCTCTCTCTCTCTCTCTCAGTCTCTCAAATAAGTAAATTAAATCAAAAGAAAGGAAGGAAGGAAGGAAGGAAGGAAGGAAGGAAGGAAGAAAAGGTCAATGTAACTGGAAATGTTTTAGCCAGAAGAACACATTCGAATGAAAAGGCAATTAATTCCGTGTTTCTCTGCTTTGAGTGGGAGAAGGAGCTTCTTTCCTAAATCAGGAAAAAACTGTTCTTAGTCACTTTTTTTTTGAACAGAGAAGAGGAAGGTGCAATCCAGACGCAATACATCATTTATATCAATCCTTGATATATGACTTGGAGTTAATGATTCATGTTGTTGGTGCTAAAGCTGACACAACCAGGCACGCAATGGTGGGTTCAATAGCGCATTAGTGTACACTCTCAACCTGCACCGCAGTCTCCTTCCATGCAGACAAGTGACCGCATTAGGGTATCATAAGCCATTTCTCCCTTCTGCACAGCAGTGAATTGCACACTCATTCCTACACTTCTTCGTACAACTTGTTTGGTGAAGGGCAACTACACAGATGGTCTCTCCTGAACCCAACACAACTGTGGCTTGTGGCCCAAACTGCATGCAAGAAAAAGGGCCAGAGAAACGCAACTTATAAGTTGATCTATTGTTTATTCTGAGCACTTTCATCTACTCAAAAACCACAATAGTGAGAATGGGCTTCTGAAAAACACTCTCCTGTATTTCATTTTTAAGGATTTTTTTTTGGATGTAGTATTTGCTTTGAACTATGGAGTCATATGTGTGTATAGCCTTAGAAAATTCTTAGCTATTAAGATATAATATTTTCTATTATTCTAAGATGTGTAGTTTGTAGCCTCAGAATTTTTTCTGAAACTTATTTGAAATTCCAGTTAGACACGTTAGGCTTTTGAGTCTATCCTTCAATGAATTTAACTTCTCTTTCACATTTTCTATCTCCTTATCCTCTATATTTTGAGTAATTTCTTCAAATACATCTGTAGGTATTTTAGTTCTTCATCTTTCTTCCATTTTTCTTCAATTTGCTGTTTAACCTATCCACTGAGTTTAAATTTTTTTTTTAAAGTAAGCTCCAAGCCCAATGTGGGGCTCAAACTCATATCCCTGTGATTAAGAGTCACAAATTCTACTGACTGAGCCAGCCAGGCTCTCTTCTGTTGAGTCTTTAATTTTGAAAAATCATGCTTTTCAGATTGATAAATTATATTTCATTACTGTCAAATCTTTTTTGATCATTTCTGAGAATCTTTTGTTTCATGCTTTTATTTATCCCTACTTTTCTTTCAATATTTCACATGTGATTATGTTATAATCTAAATTGGATCATTCCTATATGTGAAGTTTTGGACTGTTACCTATGATGAATGCTAACCTGTTCTTACTCACTCTTGATGATGGTAGTTTGTTTCACTGTGTGTTATTTGCTGATGATGATGGTGGTGGTGATGTTAGTTTTTTTTTTTTTTTCAGACATGAACTCTTATTTGCCTAGAATTAATCTGTGGAAATGTGCTTGATTAAAAATCTATTTTTCAAGGTAGGATTGTGTTTTACTTTTAAAATCCAGGTTGTTATCAGTCTGTGGGGAAGTTTATCCACTCCTGTCTGGAGATTCCTTGATTGGGGTGGTAATATACATTCAAATCAGAAACTTACATGACAGTAGGTATATTATTACAAATTCTCACAAAGGACTGTGATTTTTTTTCTTTAGTTTTTAATCACCCAGGGCAATATCGAGTACTAAAAATTACTACCTGGTTTTAGCTTAATATTTGAGGATTTAAAATATTTATGTCTATTTTTGCCCTCAGGAAAATTTCTCTTAATTTTTTGAACTCATAAAAGTTTATTTAAAAGTATATTTATAGTAATTTATCCAACATCTGAATGTTTTATAGTAGAAGGCTTTTTAGAATTTGTAGTCTTATACTGCTGAAATCAGAATATTAAACCATTCTTTCCCTGTGGTTCTGCTTAAAAACCCTGCTACTTGATTTGAGGAAGTGTTTAAAAACAAAAATTCTTTTTTTTTTAGATTTTATTTATTTGACACACAGAGAGAGATCACAAGTAGGCAGAGAGGCAGGCAGAGAGACAGAGGGAAGCAGGCTACCCACTGAGCAGAGAGCCTGATGTGGGGCTTGATCCCAGGACCCTGAGATCATGACCTGAGCTGAAGGCAGAGGCTTAACCCACTGAGCCACCCAGGTGCCCCTAAAAACAAAATTTTTATTTTGGAATAATTTTAGGTTAACAGAAAAGTTTCAATATTAAAAGAGAATTCTTATCTACCCTTCATATAATTCCCTCTATTACCAACATCTTATATAAGCACGTTTCATTCATAAAACTAAGAAACCAGCATAGGTGCATTATTGTTAACTAAGCTCCATGCTCTCTCTATTCAGATTTCACCATTTTTTCTACTAGTGTTCTTTTTCTGTCCCAGCCCTCCATCCAGAATACCACATTGTACTAGCTGTCATGCTTCCCTAGCCTCCTTAGGTCTATGATAGTTTCTCAGACATTTTTTCCTGACAACTTTCAGGATGGCTAGGGATTTTATAGAATGTCTTATGTTTGTATGATTTTTTCCCCTCATTATTAGAATTATAATTTTTTGTAGAGAATGTGACAGAGTTGAAGTGCCCTTATCATCATCATATTAGGAGGTACTGACTATCAACATGACTTATCACTGTGATTACCTGGCCAAGGGTAGTGTTCACTAGGTTTTTCTCTGTGCAGTTGTTTCATTGAATAATAACTTTTTTTTAAAAGATTTTATTTATTTATTTGACAGACAAAGATCACAAGTAGGCAGAGAGGCAGGCAGAGAGAGAGGGGGAAGCAGGTTCCCCGCAGAGCAGAGAGCTGGATGTGGGGCTTGATCCCAGGACTCTGAGATCATGACCTGAGCTGAAGGCAGAGGCTTTAACCCACTGAGCCACCCAGGTGCCCTGAATAATAACTTTTTAATATCTAAGCTCTTCAGGTGATACTTTTTTTATGAAAGCAGTATTGTTTCATATTTTTCTGAGGATGTAAAATACACATCTCCAAGTACTACTCTGTATGTTTTATTCTTACTGTTGTTGTAATCTCCACATTTTGGGAGAATACTCTTGTTTTTGGCTTTGACTTTCTAAATTGGCAAGTGATTTAAAAAAAAAAAAAAAAAAAAACCCTTTAGGGGCCCCTGGGTGGCTCAGTGGGTTGAATGTCTGACTCTTGGTTTCTGCTCAGGTCATGATCTCATGGGTCATGAGATTGAGTCCCACATTGGACTCCATACACAGTGGGGAGTCGACTTAAAGATTCTCTCCCTTTGCTCCCCCCGCCCCCAGCTCACATGTGCACATGTACATACTCTCTCTCTAAAACAAATAAATCTTACAAAAATTAAACTATTAGGGGCGCCTGGGTGGCTCAGTGGATTAAAGCCTCTGCCTTCGGCTCAGGTTGTGATCCCGGGGTCCTGGGATCGAGCCCCGCATCGGGCTCTCTGCTCGGCAGGGAGCTTGCTTCCTCCTCTCTCTCTCTCTGCCTGCCTCTCTGCCTACTTGTGATCTCTATCTGTCAAATAAAAAATAAAATCTAAAAAAAAAAATTAAACTATTAAATAATTTTAGCTTTTTAGATTTTTTTGTCATTAAAAAAAAAATTTATCATGGTAAACATACTCTTTAATCTCCAACACCTATTTCACCCGTCCTCCTACCCACTTCCCCTCTGGTAACCATCAGTCTGTTCTCTATAGTTAGGAGTTTCTGTCTTGGTTTGTCTCTCTGTGTTTTGTTTTTTTCTTTGCTCATTTGTTTTGTTTCTTAAATTTGGCATATGGTGAAATCATATAGTTAATTTTCTTTCTCTGATGGACTTTTTCACTTAGCATTACACTCCTATCCATGTCATTGCAAATGGAACATTATGCTCTTTTTATGGCTGGATAATATTCCATTGTATGTATATACCACTTCTTTATTCATTCATCTATCCATGGACACGTGGGCTGCTTCCACAGTTTGGATATTATAGGTAATGCTGCAATAAACATAGGGGTGCATGTATCCCTCTGGATTAGTGTTTTTGAATTTATTAGCTAAATACCCAATAGTGTGATTACCAGATCTTAGAGTGCTTCTACTTTTAATTTGTTGAGGAACCTCTATATTGATACCTATAGTGGCTGCACCAGTTTGCATTCCCACCAATAGTGCAAGATGGTCCCTTTTTCTCCACGTCCTTGCCAACACTTGTTGTTTCTTGTGTTCTTGATTTTAGCCATTCTGGCAGGGTGAAGTAATATCTAATTGTGGTTTTGATTTGTTTTTCCCTGATGATTAGTGATGCTGACCATCTTTTTATTTATCTCTTGGCCATCTGTAAGTCTCTTTTGGAGAAATGTCTGTTCATGCCCTATGCCCATTTTTAAATTTGATTGTCTGGGATGTTTTTGGTGTTGAATTGTTTAAGTTCTTTATATGTTTTGGATACTAACCCTTTATCGGATATGTCATTTGCAAATATCTTCTCCCATTCCATAGGTTCTATTTTAGTTTTGTTGATTCTTTTTTTTTTCTGTGCAGAAGCATTTAATTTTGGTATGGTCCTAATAGTTTATTTTTGCTTTTGTTTCCCTTATCTCAGGAGATGTATCTAGAAAAATGCTGCTGTAACTGATGTCAGAGAAATTACACCCTGTGTTCACTTCTAGGATTTTCGTAGTTTCAAGTTTCACATTTAGGTCGCTAATCCATTCTGAGTTTATTTTTGTGTATGGTGTAAGAGAGTGGTCTAGTTTCATTCTTTGCATGTGGCTGTCCAGTTTTCCCAGCACCATTTGTTGAAGAGACTGTCTTTTCCCCATTGCATATTCTTGCGTCTCTTGATGAAGATAAATTGGCCATATAATCGTGGGTTTGCTTCTGGGCTCTCTATTCTGTTCCACTGAGTTATTTGTATATTTTTGTGCTGGGAACACACTGTTTTAATTACTACAGCTCTGCAGTAGATCTTGAAATCTGGGATTGGGATACCCCCAAGTTTTGTTCTTCTTTTTCAAGATTGCTTTGGCTATTTAGTGTCTTTTGTGGTTCAGTACAAATTTTAGGATTCTTAGTTCTAGTTCTGTGAAAAATGCTGTTGGTATTATAAGGATTGCTTTGGGTAATGTGGACATTTTAACAATATTAGTTCTCCCAACCCATGAGCATGGAATATCTTTCCATTTGTTTGTGTCATCTTCAATTTATTTCATCAGAGATTTACAGTTTCCAGAGTGTAGGTCTTTCATCCCTTTGATTAAGTTTATTCCTAGGTATTTTAATGTTTTTTGTGCAATTGTAAATGGGATTGTTTTCTTAATTTCTTTCTGCTTAATTAATTTTCTTAATTTCTTTCATTGTTAGTGTATAGAAATGCAATAGATTTCTGCACATCAATTTTGTATCTTGCAGCTTTACTGAATTCGTTTATCAGTTCTAGTAGTTTTTCAGTGGTCTTTCAGGTTTTCTGTATATAATGTCATGTCATTGGCAAAGGTGAAAGTTTAATTGTTCATTACTGATTTGGATACATTTTCTTTTTCTTTTTCTTTTTTATTTTTGGTCTGGTTGCTGTGACTAGTACTTTCAGTACTTTCTCAAATAAATGTGGTGAGAGTGGAATCTATGTCTAGTTCCCTTAGGGGAAAAGCTCTCAGTTTTTCACCATTGAGTATGATGTTAGCTATGGGTTTTTTTTTTTTTATATGGCCTTTATTATGTAGAGGTGTATTCCTTCTAAACTCACTTTGCTGAGAATTTTTTATTGTGAATGGATGATGTACTTTGTCAAATACTTTTTTGCATCTATTGAAATGATCATATGGTTTTTATTCTTTCTCTTATTAATGTGATGTGTCATGTTGATTTGTAGAATACTGAACCACCATTGCATCCCAGAATTAAATCCCACTTGATCTTGGTGAATGACTTTTTAAATGTATTGTTGGATTTGGTTTGCTAATATTTGATGAGGACTTTTGCATCTATATTCATCAGAGAGATTGACCTGTAGTTCTTTTTTTGTAGTTTCTTTATCTGGTTTTGGTATCAGGGTAATGCTGGCCTTAGGATGAATTTGGAAGCTTTCCTTCCTCTTCTATTTTTTGGAATAGTTTGACAAGAATAGGTATTAACTTGTCTTTAAATGTTTGGTAGGGGGCGCCTGGGTGGCTCAGTCATTAAGTGTCTTCCTTTGGCTCAGGTCATGATCTCAGGGTTCTGGGATTGAGCCCTGCATTGGGCTCCCTGCTCAACAGGCAGCCTGCTTCTCCCTCTACTACTTCCCCTACTTGTATTCCCTCTCTCACTGTGTCTCTTTGTCAAATAAATAAATAAAATATTTAAAAAAATGATTGGTAGAATTCACCCATGAAGACATCTGGTCCTGGACTTTTGTTTGTTGGGAATTTTTTTGATTACTACTCATGGATTATCTTATGCCCTTCTTTAAGAAGGCATTTGCGAAGGCTTCACAAATACCTTGAATAGACTGATTTTTAAGGAGGTAATGTGATAGTTAAGTACATAACACTGCTACTTACTAATTGTGTGATGTTTGGGGAATTTAATATGAATTTCCCATTGTCAATATTAGTATAATTGAAATATATAACTCATGAGCATTAAAGGAATGTATCATAGCCTGATACATGGTAGATACACAGTACATGTTAGTTAATAACATTATCTTATACCTCTCCCTCAGGCCAAAAGTAAATTGGAAAAGAGTCCATGAAATTTTGCTGGCAAAGAATTGGCTAGATTTAAAAAATTTTAATATGCAAAAAAATTTGAACAATCCTGACTTTGTCTTTAGTCTACATGGGCCATAAAGCCATGGGTGACATCAACATATGTAATTGTTATTTGAGTTCTTCAGTTATAAGTAGCTAACACTGACTGATGACCTTAACCTTAAAAAAGGATTTTTTTTTAAAGGGATTTTTTAAAGGCTAAAGCATCACTCACAGAACCAAGGGAAGAGATTAATGTTTTTCGACCTGTGGTATAAGTGTTAATTCGACTATTGCAAATGTATTCTCCATATAGTACATATAAACATATAAAAGAAAAAAAAGGAAAGAGGATGAAAATGTGTGCACACTTACACACATCTTCACATACACACACACACATTTCAAAGTACGTACTCAGAGAATGAGGAATACATGTATGGGGTAGAGTTCGCATTTTTGCAGACAGTGTATCTGGTAACTTTCACTTCCCTTCTCCGCTACCTATTCTATATTTCTCTTGCATTTAGACAGAATCTTAGCTTCTGGGTGCTTTTTTCTTAGTGACGTCATCCAATTCTTCATCTTTTGTAGGATTCAGTGGTCCTTTCCACAACTGATTTTCTTTATCATAAGCACTCCTTTAGGTTCTATCCTAACTCTTCCTAGCCCCACTGTAGAGTAGAAACCCCATCTGCTCTTGACAGGCAATGTCAAACAATAGCATAGCTGCAATTTTTAAGCCTTTACCTAATAACAGATTAAACCAAAATTATTAGGGTGCAGCCTCTGTTTCAGAGGAATATTTCCGAGAACCATTCAGAGAAACCATTATCATGTTCATTGGTACACATGTATCTGCCTTGGGTATTAAAACTTACATAAAAACTCTTGGGCTCGAAAACCAACAATTTATAAAGAAGAGTATTAAATCTAATTTTAGAAGACATCTGCACTGCTTCCCCATTATACTAAGGTTTGCACTTTCTTGGGGAAATTTTTAATAAGGCGTTTGGCTATTCCATAAGGGTTACTGCTTTTGAACATTAGCTTGCTGATTTAAAACTTGAAGCTGGTACCTTGACTGAAGGCAATATTTTATGGATTGCTTCCTTGGCAATGAAAAGGCCACAATTGAACTGAGCAGGTACCAGATAGCTGCTAGTTCCTTCAAGGCATCATGTTTGGCCTCGATGGCTGACTTAGACATTCAGTGGTAACATCAGCAGGCTGAGCTCAGATGTAACCTCCATCCTTGTCTCCATGATGCTTTGTTTGAAAACCCTGGGTCAGTCATGGAAGGACAATGACACATCCATATTCTGCTTATACATCTGGGTTGTTGAGATCCTTTTATGAGGAAGAGGGGATGTTAGAATCCATTTGGGGTACAGACATATCCATGGTCTGGGCCTTTTTCATCACACGTTCCTTTCCAAATCTCCTTTTCTCCAATATTCAGTCTCACCAATTTTTGACCATCTGGCCAGATATTGGCCACTGTCCAACTGCCAAGAACCAGAGTAAAATCTTAGCTCTATAGTAGTGGACTGGGAAGCATTCTGCCTATTGCTTTGTCCATTGAGAATATTTCATGAATTACACTTTTTAATAAGAATACAAAGCTTCCAGTAATTTTTCCTCTCATTTTATATTGACAATATGTAAACATTTGTGTACATCTCCGTACATCTCTGTGTATGTCTGTTATTAATATGCACAATTAGGATGTAACAGAACATTATATAATCCAAATAAGAAAACTATTAAAAGGAATGAATTATGAGTTATGGAATTGTGAAATCAGCTAATCATGTCTCTGGTAATAAGTGAAATGGTTGACATATATAACTGGATGATAGAAAGGCCACAGTTGAGATAGGAAAAAGTAAAAGGTGACTTTCCTCACAGCCTATAAATAGGCATGTCGCGTGTTAATTTACCAGTCTGTCACTCAGTGAACTTTGATAATTTAGGTTAATGCATCTTGAAGGCAGTTTAATTCCTGTGAGCTACTGAGCACATCTTTGAATTAAATTTTGTCTTTCATTCTGGTTCTTATTTTCCAGCTCAGTTTCTGTTAATCTTACTGTATTTCCCCCCCCACCTTTTCACTCTAGATCCATTGGCCCCTCTTAAACAACATAACGCTTCAAAGGCTTTTAACATATCACCTCTTCTAGAGAAAGGGTTTTTTTTTATGCCTATACATTCTGCCATTTTAAGATATTTTGTTTATAGTGTAGGCCTTTCAACTGCAGATGCCCAGAAAAACTCTTGTGCCTATTGAAGAAAGAATTCCAGGGCAGAAGGACGATGGCTATGGTCTCTAACACTTAGTCCTTCTTTCCTCCGCACCGAGTCACACCGTAGATGCTCCATTCTGCATGGGTGGAAAACCTAAACTCACAAACTCTCTCTCCATATTATGGAAGAACAGAAAAGTAAGATCCTCTAGCAAAAGGTTTTTTTCCTTTGGAGCAACGTTACTGAGATACATCATTCATGAATCATACAATTCATCCATTTAAACTGTATAGTTCAATGGTTTTTAGTATATTCACAAAGTCCTACAACCATCACCGCAATCAATTTGAGAATATTTTTGTTATCTTGAAAAGAAGACTCATGCTCTTAGCTATCATCCTTCAAACTCCCTCCTCCAGCTCTCAGCAATCACTGATCTCCTGTCTCTCTAGACTTGTCTATTCTGGACATTTCATATAATTGGAATCATAAAATATGTGGTCTTTTGTGACCAGCTTTTTTTGGGGGAACAGTTTTGATTACTCCAAAAAGCACCGGATTAACCTAGCCATTTAATAAATATTGATTCAGTGTATCCTATGTACATTTTTTATTTTATAACTGTTACAATATTGCTGCCTTTAAATGTCTAGCCGAATTTCTACCTCCTCAAGAAAATTTTTCATGTTTGCCAGCCCCATTTGTAGTTGGCATATAATGGTTAATAGTTATAATTATTAATATTAGTTAGTGTTCAGCATACCATAGGTTAGGTATTGTGCTAGGTGCTTAATAAGGTATGTTACTTAATGCGCCTTGTGAGGAGATATTATTTCCCCTTAACAGTTGAAGAGACATTTTAAATGAACCTAAGTAGTTTTTCTAATGTTGCATAACAAATTATGGAGAAACCTTTCAAACCTAGATCTATCTGATTCCACAAACTGAGAAGAGTTTATACTTTTAAGACCTTACACATTATTTTTTTAATTGGAGAAACATGACTAATTAACTAGTTAATTGACTAAGCAAGTACAAAATCACCTAAAATAATCATCTCACAATGATCTGATTTCAATTACTTTGCATATGAAATAGCATTTATTCAAATTGCTATTTATAAATGTAGCCATTCATTTATATATTTCAAAATATGTTTATAAAGTATACAGTTTGGTGATAGGTGTTTTAGTACTTTATTTTTTAAAGCAGATATTTAAATTCTCTCTATGTAACAAAATACTTTAGAGTTCTGCGTAAGAAAACTTCAGTGTTTTAAGCTGTTTTTAAGCTTCTGAAACATAAGTTTTCCTATCTGGATTAGAGTACCTTTAGGTATTCATTCTTTGGAAGAATTCCCAATGGGTTTTCCTTTAAAAAAAAAAAAAATCTATTCATTTATTTGATGGAAAGAGTGAGTGAGAGAGCACAAGCAGGGGGAGCAGCAGAGGGAGAGGAAGAAGCAGACTCCTCACTGAGCAGGGAGCCCTACCTGGGGCTTGATCCCAGGACCCTGGGATCCTGACCTGAGCTGAAGTCGGACGTTTAATTAATTGAGTCACCTAGTCACCACTCCCCCAACAGATTTTCAGTACCTAGTTTAGAGTCAGGGCAATTTTTGAGTTTCATATTAAAATACTGAGACAGGCTTAATTCCTTACTGAGATGAGTTATTCATATGACTCTCTTGCGTGCCATTGGCAATAATCTTTACGATTATTTGGATTAGACTTTTTGTATTGATCTGATGGAACATAAGCACACCTGGGATGTATCAGTATGGAAGTAATTTACCCATCACTATCCTTGACCCTGACAGTCGTAATGCTGTTAATGTTATGAAAGCTGGGAATATGTTCTTGCTACAATTTCTAAGATAGTACATATTTAGTCATGATTTAACATTAGTGTCTTTTATCTTTGCATTATATTAGCCAGGCGCATTTTTCTTTATTTATCTAGGGACTAATGCAGTGATGCCTCAAAGAGAAACTTTTAGCTTTGATAACTTGAACAACAAAACACATTAACAAAATTTCTGTGAAAAAGTCTGTACAAAATTTTTCTTTTCTTTTTTTTAAAGATTTTTAAATTTATTTAACAGAGAGAGAGAGAGAGAGATCGCGCGCACTTGTAGGCAGAAGGGCAGGCAGAGGGGGACAGGGAAGCAGGCTCCCTGATGAGCAGAGAGCCCGATGCGGGGCTTGATCCCAGGACCCTGAGACCATGACCTGAGCCGAAGGCAGAGGCTTAACCCACTGAGCCACCCAGGTGCCCCATGTACAAAATTTTTCTTTATTGGTAAGTGCTTCTCTCACGTATCTCAGCTTCAAGTGAAAGACTGTATTAGAATCTTGAGTTTTTGCCACAAAATTAGTGCAAAGCTACCTTTCTATTCCCTATTCTTTACTGTTCCAAACTAACTTCTCTCTGAAATTGCGTACATGAGCTACACGAGCTGAGCCTCTAAGTGTTTTCTACTGATATGAGTTAAAGTGTTCACTAATTAAATCAACTGCAGAGAGCAGAGGTTCATGGCAGCTGGCATGCTGGTCCATCAGTCTGGTTTATATACGTTATATCCGCTTGGCCTCAGGCTTCTGTCCCCATTCTAAGTAGTCTGCAGCAGGAGAGAGCCAGTTCATACTCCTGACAAAATTAGGTTTGTATGAACCATCATAGACAATCCCTTTAGGAACTGAATTTTTTTTTCGATGCAAGAAAAATCAAAGATCGTCGACACATCTCTAACTCGGACTCCATAACTGAAGCCTCTTCTGTGAGCATCTGAGGGGCCTCAATTCTTCGGAAGAAAGCCTGCCGCCAGACGGACCCGGACCAGCCGCCTAGTTTCCGGGCCTGGGAAAATAGACTCTGGCTCCCTAGGAAAAGACGGGCTCTACCTAGAGAGTTTCTCTTCTACACCATTGCTCTCTAAGAATTCTTCCTTACACATAACACTTCATTACAAGAGTCTTTCTTGCCTTTCCGAAACCAGATTTAGGGCCATGGCCTGGTCTTTCCCTTCCAGAGGACTCGGCTTTTTGCTCCTCCAAACCAACTATCCTGTATCTCTCTTTGGAGAGGTTTTTAAAAATTGAACCCTGTCAGAAAAATGTGAGTAAAAACGGTAAGACTTAAATATTTAACTAGTCTCACTAATTCCAAAGGTTCTTTCTATTAGAAAGTTTATTTCTATATTTCCATTAAACACTTCTCAAAAATAAAATTAAATTGTAACATTCAGATATAGTCCAATTTTCTTGTGAGTATATGACACTGAAACTTTTAAACTAAACACATGTAATTAGAATAATTAATCCTAAAACATTTCCATGTTAATGAATTACTAACTTAGTTTCTAGGTCAATATTTTAAGACGTTCAATTCGGAAAGTTATTTTATAGAATTTTTAGTAGACACTGATTTAGTATTTAAGTTAAAGCAGGGACACCTGGTGGCTCAGTGGGTTAAAGCCTCTGCCTTCGGACCCTCTGCCAGGGTCCTGGGATGTGGCCCCGCATCGGGCTCTCTGCTCAGCAGGGAACCTGCTTCCTCCTCTCTCTGCCTGCTTCTCTGTCTACTTGTGATCTCTGTCAAATAAATAAATAAAATCTTAAAAATAAAAGTAAACAAAAAAAATCAGTTAAATTTGGGAAAGTCAAATAGCTTAAGCTGTGTAGACAGCTTGTTCTTAAAAGTTTAATATAATTTAAGAGCTATACTTTATACTATAGAAGTATGCACTAAAGTTATATTTAAATTTAAATTTTAGCTCTATATTTAGTGACATGTTTGGCATTTGTTTTGCTCATTAAGGCAATAAGGCAGATTAAATCTCCTGTTTATTTTATTTTAATAAAGTTCAAAGAACTAATCAAAATATGAAACCAATGCAGAAAATAAATTACTCCGTAATAAAAAGAGGAATCATGCACAATTCTAAACAATCAGGTAAAGTAGAAAATTCCCAAAGTTATATAGTTCAATTGATTTTAGAAGTGAGAATTATTTATTGTCTGTGCAGGTCAAACACACAGGGAACAGCAAAACCTTGACTTTGTTCTAAGCTGTCACCTTAAGTTAAGTTGGAAATGTGAAAAAAACGAAAAATAAAGAAAACTGCTATAACTTGGAGGACTTTACACAGGCTTTCTGGGTCGATAAAGCTGCTGCTTTCCTCCCCACATGCTCGTCAATGCAGAGTGGGAGTGGCCGGCGCAGAGCTCCTGCAGACGCGTACAGAGAGAGTTTCAGAAATTAGAACTATAGCAGAGACCCGCTTTTTGGTCTTTATGTAACAACCACTGTGCCAGGCTCATAGTAGTCATTCAACCAATATTTCTAGTAAATTAATGAACGGGTTAGGAATGAATTCCAAGAACCCTTGACAACTAGATCATGAGTCGTCTCTGGCTCTCATCAAAAAGAAAGAAACAGGCTGTGAAGTGCGTGCTCAGCAGAATCCCTGGTGAGGAGTTTATTTCTAAAAATGTCATTTTTTAGTACAAGAAAGCCTCAAATAAAATTTTTTATAGCTCATCTCACACATAGTTTATTCTGTCAATGATTAAGCACTAATATCACTGGAAGTAAGGTTTCTATCTTTTTAATGTGATAAACCCCTTTTAAAAAGCCTATCTACTCATCCTCTTCCTAAAACCTAGACCACTGCTATAACAAAGACAGATGATCTGTATTTAAGAACTTCAGCGAACACAAAAAGTGCGACAGTTCTTTATCATAATTTTACTAAGTTGGGTAATGAACACACTTTGTGTTTCTTTCCACTTCCTAAGGCTCTGTCTTTTCTTTTACCGTTTCTTATCAGAGCCAGCAGACATCCTACATCTGTCTTCAAACCCACAGCAGAGTTTTGAAGTTTAGGAGGAGCTTCATATAGGGTTATCTCTCTTTGCTTCTTGAAGCCTGAAGTCAAATAATTTGAGTGTAAGAAACAGTGAAAACAAATAATATATTGTCTCACGCCCTTGGTTTTTCTTCCTTTTCTAAATAAAACTGCATTGTGTGGTGTGGCTGTGGAATTTTACAGTTTCCTACAGTGAAAGAAATGCTGAGCAGACCCTTACTATTCTTCAGATATCTGGATCCTTAAGATAAATGTGGCATTTGCATTCTGTAGTTGAGTGAGTGAGTGATTTGGCATTGCGCTTTGTAAAGTTTCAAAAGTACTTTGTGATGGTTTGACCTAAGTCATTTTGGCTCTTCCTGAATTAAGGGTGAGAAAACTGGGTAAACAGCATGAACCAAAGGAAGCAGTCCACGACCCCCATTTGGTATAGGATTACTCGGGGTTGGACAATATCCTGCAAGTTTTAAATCATTCTACCTAGTTGAGTAACTTAATCCTAGAAATCATTCAGGAAAAGAGCAAAGAAACGCCATTTGTTTTCCTAACAAATGATTTCCTTTCCCTTTTATTTTCTTTGAGTTTTCTGTGGTGTTATGTTAATAGGAGAAGCATCTATTTCACCGTCCTCCTAGGGGCGGCTATGACTGACCTCAGGAGGGGCCAGGCACAGAGTGCGGGTGGGGGAACTGTCTGTCTTCTCGTCCTAGTTCTTCCCCGGGCAGCCGTCGGGCCGGGACATGGCATCTCTCAGCCTGCTGCTAGGAGGTGACACAAACCCTCCCCATTTCACTGTCCTGTTGTTGCCACGCGTCTGCACATATCCCGAGGGGTAAACTCTTGCACGAACGTCAGTAAAGGGTGGTGACAGCAGTCCCAGAGAAGGTGAGCATTGCCGCCGTTCAGTAAAGGGTGGTGACAGCAGTCCCAGAGAAGGTGAGCATTGCCGCTGTCCTCAAGGGTCTGCCAGGAAGACACGCGCCCTGGGCAGTCCTTTGAGGAAGGGTGTGATCGAGTCAGCGCTAGGAAGAGCGAAGTCACCGCCATTCCTCAGGCTAACCCTCTCCTCAGCCCTGCGGGGCTGGAACTCACCCCCGACGTCAGGCGTCGGAAGGAAAAGGTGCATTGGTGAACCAATGGGGACAAAACCGAACTCACAAGAAAGAGGAGAGGACGGTGTCATCCGTGGTGGGAGGCGGGTCGGTTTAGACTGTTCCTTCCCTTCCTCTTCCCCACAGGCAGGGTCATGCAGACCTTAGCTCTTACAGCTCGTTCCACGGAAATGGCCCCAGTTGGACCCTTTATTTGCGCAACTTTAAGGCTGCCTCTACGTAGTACGCATCTAACTGGACCAAATTATGTCATCTCAAGTACTTCTATGCCCCTCTTTTTTTCTTTAATCTCCCCTGCATGCAAGTTACTTTAAAGGGAGTCACCCAAGTGGTGTGTGTGCCTGGCCTCCTCTTACAGCGCAGAGGAGGAAGAGATATAGTTGGAAAAAATTCCTAGAGAACAAATGACTGGACATATAGTTGGAGGTTTCTTGAGAGAGCTGCCACCACGGCCTTCAGCAAGATTGCATGTTGGAAAAATTTGGTAAAATTTCACTAATCTTCTGGCCTTATTGATCTTATCCTTTTCTTCCCAGAACTTCCCCTCAATATTTCATTGCCAAGTCCTTTAGTTTTTTTTTTTAATTTATCACTTTAATCACTAGTAATCTCCTATTATCCTTTCTCAGTTATTACCACTCTTTTCCCTATTTTATCAGACTCCTATTTCCCAGGTTTGTTTATCTCAGCCATGCATTAAGCAATTGAAATTAAGATAGGAATAACTGGTATAATTATTCTTCCAGGAAATATTTCATTATAGAAGAGGAAACTGCCAGGCCAAATATGAGTCTAGTTTATAGATGGTGTCCATGGGAGATCTTGTGTATAAAACCTTTCCATGCATTTCCAAATCTCATGTGGTTGACCTATCCCCCTGGCTTCTGTCCTACTTAGACAGTTTTCCAAAGAAATTAAAATACATGAAATTGACATTGCTCTGAAGCATAGCAGGTCATATGCGTGGCTGACTCCTCTTTGCATTTCCAGGAAGCTCCACATTTTCTCCTTACCTTGCCAGCACTATTGGTAAGAGAAAAGGAAAGCGTTCCAGACTTTTTGTTCCTATTCTAAAATATGGGTTGAATTGACATACAATTACCCAAACTTATTTTGTGAATAAAGATTACTTTCTGTCAAGGTTTTATTAAAAAATAGAGAGCAGAAGATACTTAGAATGGTCTTCCCGCTGTGCACTACTTTGTTTAAAGTTTTAAAATTTGAGCATTTGAGGGATGCCTTGTTGGCTCAGTGGGTTAAGCATCTGCCTTCAGCTCAGGTCATGATGCCAGGGTGCTGGGATTCAGTACCCCATGGGGCCCCTTGCTCAGCAGGGAGCCTGCTTCTACCTCTGCCTGTTGCTCCCCCTGCTTGTGCTCTCCCTCTCTCTCTCTTTCTCTTGCTCTCTCTCTAGCAAATGAGTAAATAAAATCTTTTAAAAATAAAATTTGAACATTTGACATTTCCTTTTATTCTCAAATAGAATCCTGAAGGGACTCTGACAATTTTTATTATGGACACCTGAGTTAAAATATTTCTCCCCAAAATAATCTCTTACTAATATTACGTGACTTTTAAAAATTTTTCAACTATCCAATCTGAGCAAATTATAAAACTCTTTTGAGCCTTAGTTTCTTTATCTTTAAGGTGGGGAAGAAGATTAAATGTGAGGATGAACGCGGACCACCGGTCGATTAAGAACTGGTAACAGTCCTCGTTCCGCCACCTTGGGGCCCGTGGCGGCCTGCTGGGCACAGGACTGCTCCGAGGCCTGCGGCCAAGGCCAAGGCCGATTTGTGGACTGGAAGCGGGTCTCCGCGGGCCGGAAGCGAGTCTCCGCGGGCCGGAAGCGGGTCTCCGCGGGCCGGAAGCGGGTCTCCGCAAGCAGAGGAGCGCACGGCTCCTCTTGAAATCGAAGGCGCATGCGCTCGAGAGGAAACGGGGCTCCGCGTAGCAAGAGATGAGCTTCCGGGGACAAAGCGGGGAGCCCCAGCGCGACTCCTGGTGGCAAACCGGCCGGAACCAGAGTCATCCGGGAAAAGTAACTCGTGCTCAAGGACACGGCGGCGTGGTTCGCGCCAAATTCCGAGGCAACCTTCCGCTAAAGCCGTTGGCCACAGAATCCGTGCGACGCTGTCCCCCTCAAGGATTTAAATTTAATGAAAAGGAAATAAAGGTGTAGATTTGTTCTCTTGTATTTTTGTTAAAAAAAAAAAAAGAACTGGTAATACCGATATTAAGTATTTTATTATTCTCAATTTGTTAGCATAAATATTCCACAATTTCAGGAATCTCCGTGTACCATAAATTTAGAGATCCACTGAGGACTTAATGAAATCGTAGGACAATTACAGAATAGAGAGTTGCGGAATAGTCAAGAAAGAGACAAAAGAAGGGGAAGGAGGCGGAAGAAGACAAGGGGGAGAAAGGATTAGATATGCTTTATAGAATACGATTTGAAGAACTTGTGTCATTAAGAAATTCAAACATCAAAAGGACTTTATTTATATTTGCTTACTTTTTAATAAACATGAATTTTAGATATTGCAATAATAAATTGAGATATGTTGTAATCAACTCTTGATAATGAGTAGTAAAATACTTTAGAATATTTTAGAATATTATCTTAGAATAATAAAAATATTAGAAAGGAGCTTAGGTATATATTCCATTATGAGACCACTGCTTTCTAAAGCACTGACTTTGCTTGCATTGTTTTTTTTTTTTTCCCTCAGTATGAGCTTTCAGTGCCTTTTCTTTGAAGAAATCAGAGTTTATAAGAAAGAAAATAATCACTCGACCTTCAAATCAGACATAACTATCATTTGCATCTTGGTATTTATTATTTCAATATTTTTATTATGCACATACTTTTACAAACATATAAATGTCTTTTTTAAAAAACTGGAATGCTATAATTTACATACTCTAGAATTTTTAAAACAAACTAATATGATATGAGTGTATAAAAACAAAGAACAGCATCATGTCTCTGTAGTTGCACTACTGCCCAATGCAGGTTTACATACTGACTTAGCTTATCCAGCCTACTTGGATATTAGGTTAATTTTCCTGATGTAAATTTTTCTTCCATGAAAATACATAAATTTTATCTTGCTAGTCTTATACCCTTAAGACAAATTCTTGGAAGTGCAATTTTGGGGGCACAGGACATGTCCAATTTAATACCTATGTCTACACCATTATCCATCAGTATCTTTTTCTGAGTCTGCACCTGAATCTGAAATTGAATCAATATAATTGAATAGTACTTCAGAAAAATCAGAACAATTCTACATCCATCAATAGTATGTGCAGAGCAGTGGGTATTTCCCTAATCATTTTTTCTTCTCTGAAATGTTAAGTGTGTGTGACATCTCATCTATCTTTGTTTACTTTTATGGTTTCTGCCTTGGTATCATGCCTAGGAAAACCTCCCCTTGTTTGACTGAAATCCAATTCTTTTATTTTTCTTTTCATGAAGTAAAATATTTTACATGGCTTCTCTAACTTCTTAACAATTTAGCAAATGTCCCAGAAACTGTGAGGCATAGATGGAAACTGTCCTCTCTTTCCTTAGTAGGCTGGCTAGGGGATACCTCCAGTTGGAATACTTGAGTTAAACTGATGTAATATTTATCTATATATTTATAATATATTAAGCTGATAAGAATACTTCAACTGAATGAGATATTTAAGTGGGGGTACATTATCTTAAATGGTTTCCCCCACTGCAGTCTTGATCCTTAATTGTCATTTTGGATTTTGTGAGGAAGGAGGAAAGGAAGCTAATGATAGTTAGGGACAGAGAGTAAGAACAATAGAAGAGTAGCACTGGAATAAAAAGTATATAGAAGAAAGGAAATAGTCAAGAAAAAATTGGTTTCATTAAAAAGATATCAAATATTACCATCTCAGTCACTGATTTTTATCAGTTTAATTTTTATAGGCAATTCAGATAACTTATATTATCTAGATTATGAGTTATTCAGATAACTCATAATCTTTTAATTCATTGACTTGAATACAGAATCTCTCCATCTGCCTCCCACCCCTCTCTTTTTTTCTCTAATGCTGAATATGTGGATTTCTAAAAATTGTGGCTAAATGTTTTTATTCCCTAGCAGCTTGGAAAATTAATAATAGTTTAAGCTTCAAAGTCTTCTTTTGCAGAACAACAAATTGAAAAGCTTAAGAAAAATATCAATGGTTATGTTTCTTATCCTGACCACTTTGAAAAAAACCATAAGGTGCATGACCCAGTCTAGCGAGAAATAAAAATTACCAAAATGTCTTATGTACAAAGTCCCATGTTGAAAGGTTAATATTAGTCACAATTAATTATACTTTTTCAGGAAAGAATATAGTTAATAGCATGGACCTTAAGCAAATTAACCTAGAAATATTAAGCAAAAAAATTAATGGTTACAAGACCTGGTTCTAGGAGATTTTTTATTAAAATGTAATGTATTATTTGCCCCAGGGGTACAGGTCTGTGAATCATCAGGCTTACACAGTTCACAACACTCACCATAGCACATACCCTCCCCAATGTCCATAACCCAGCCACCCTCTCCCTACCTCCCTCCCCCCAGCAACCCTCAGTTTGTTTCATGAGATTAAGAGTCTCTTATGGTTTGTCTCCCTCCTGATTCCATCTTGTTCCATTTTTTCCCTCCCTACCCCCCATAACCCCCTACCCTGCCTCTCAAATTCCTCATATCAGAGAGATCACATGATAATTGCCTTTCTCTGATTGACTTATTTCACTTAGCATGATACCCTCTAGTTCCATCCATGTCATCACAAATGGCAAGATTTCATTTCTTTTGATGGCTACGTAGTATTCCATTGTGTATATATACCACATCTTCTTTATACATTCGTCTGTTGATGGACATCTAGGTTCTTTCCATAGTTTGGCTATTGTAGACATTGCTGCTATAAACATTCGGGTGCACATGCCCCTTCAGATCACTACGTTTGTATCTTTAGGGTAAATACCCAGTAGTGCAATTGCTGGGTCATAGGGTAGCTCTATTTTAAACTTTTTGAGGAACCTCCATGCTGTTTTCCAGAGTGGCTGCACAAGTGCATTCCCACCAACAGTGTAGGAGGGTTCCCCTTTCTCTGCATCCTTGCCAGCATCTGTCATTTCCTGACTTGTTAATTTTAGCCATTCTGACTGGTGTGAGGTGGGATCTCATTGTGGTTTTGATTTGTATTTCCCTGATGGTGAGTGATGTGGAGCACTTTTTCATGTGTCTGTTGGCCATCTGGATGTCTTCTTTGCAGGAATGTCTGTTCATGTCCTCTGCCCATTTTTTGATTGGATTATTTGTTCCTTGGGTATTGAGTTTGATAAGTTCTTTACAGATTTTGGATACTAGCCCTTTATTTGATATGTCATTTGCGAATATCTTCTCCCTTTCTGTTGGTTGTCTTTTGGTTTTGTTGATTACTATTTCTTCCTTTTCTTTTCCTCCCTTTGGCAATGGTGTCTAGAGATTATAAGAAACAGCTTCTCAGAAGATTGAAGCAGAGTTCAAACTACCCAAACAAAACTTTAATTAGTGAATGATTGACATATAAATGTAGCATTTTAATGACTTATTTGTTCATTCAACAAATATTTACTGAGTGTATATACTATGCCAAGCCCATCCTAGGGACTGTGCTTATATCAGAGAAAAGCACATTGAACAGATAAAGCATCATAACTTTCTGTGCATAAGTGTTCATGGCCTATAAATAGGGTTTTTTTTTTTGTCTTCTTCAGTTATTATTACATTTCCTTCTTTAACCCCAAGCTAATACAAATATTTAGATTTATCATAAATTCCCTTTTTCCTTGTTATGTGCTCAGTATTATGACCTGCAGATGAACTGAGAGGTTATCAGAAATTATAATTTTTTTAAAAGATTTTATTTATTTATTTACTTATTTGACAGCGAGAGAGACAGTGAGAGAGGGAACACAAGCAGGGGGAGTAGGAGAGGGAGAAGCAGGCCTCCCACTGAGCAGAGAGCCTGATGTGAGGCTCGATGCCAGAACCCTGGGATCATGACCTGAGCCGAAGGCAGATGCTTAATGACTAAGCCACCCATACGCCCCAGAAATTGTATTTTAAAGTACATTTTCTTTTATGATTTCTTCCCATCTTCAAATATGTCTTAACAGCTAGCTGATGATATAATTCTGCTTACTGGTGGTGTGTGAATTCACAGATGACAAACGTGAAATATTTTCCTGTATCAGACTTAGAGCATGCCATTTATAGTTTGGCAGCTAAGAGAAGACACAAGAAAGAAGCCAGTCAGGAAACATATACATCTTTGGGCACAAGATGGAGTCTAAAGTATCATAAATAAGAAAGGGCATGCTTAAAATGGAATCTAATATTTAATGTGAAAAGGATAGAGAGAAATGACTCCAGAAATAAGAAGATCAGAATCTGTACTTACATGGTTGGTTAGGAGACAGAAGCCAGAAATTAAGTAGCAAACAGTGTTGCTATTGTCAGTTAAGCTAAAGACACGATTAAAAGACAGGAATAGATGCAGCTTTAGAATTTCTGAGGTCGGAAGAAACATGATCACTTATGGGGTTTCTGTGTATCAGACCATTAAGCTCTCTTGTCTTTCTATTATCAGAGCATGAATTTCAATGTAGAACACCTTTAGGTGGAAGGACCATGTCTATTCATCCTTAGGTCATTAAGAATGATGTCTGAAAGCAAGAATGTGCTTTCCAATGGGGGAATGACCAGCAGATACTCAGTATTCTCAAGAGAGATGAGTTAGGTCAGATGGGAAAACTTTTCCTGGGTTTAGTGGTTTGACTTTATCACTTCATTTACCACCCTTCCCCATCTGATGTGAAGTTATAGGTACTATCAGTGGAAGCTCTGATTTAAAACAAAGTGCAGAAGAAATAAAAATAACCAAATGTCTTATTTGCAGGTCAATATTAGTCACAATTAATGACACGTCTTCAGAAAAGAATAATATTAACAATATGACCCTTAAGCAAGTTTAGATCCTAGCAATTTAAACAATTTAATAGCTCTGAATTATTATATATTTTTGATATTACATTTTACTATTTTTGATATTATTTTTAAATATGCATGACTTCAGATTTCACTACCTCTACTAAGGGTTTATATCCTCTCCACACATAGACCAACCTTTCAAATGAGTGTTTTGGAAGAGAAAGAACTGAAGCAGTAAAATGGAGGGGAATTTCCTATGGAGGAATTTTCTTCCTTACTCCTTTTAAGACAGAATGTTAACAAAAATTTCAGGGAAAATGAAATCCTTGGAAAATAAGAATCAAAAAAGCATGTGACTCTTAAAGCCATTTTTGGCACATAGTGTAAATATATTTAAAATTCTTATATACCAATTATTATATTTGATAATCATATGTCAGATAGAAATAACTGATAGAAAATTCCATAGCCATTGCAAGATCACAGAAAAAATGAAAACCTGTTTAAAAGCACTGTGCTCTTAAAGATATAGGAGTTCCAAGAAATATGAAAAATTGGGTAATTAATAATCTCAAAAAAGATTAAGGACCAATTTGAAATAAATTTATTTATAATGCTGTCAAACTATACTGTGGGTCCATGTTTTCTTTTCTTCTTGCCTTACTTGATAAAACTTCTGGAGGGGTGGGCTCTGTCTTCTTGTTTATGATAGTATTCCTCTGAATTAGCCCAATGTCTGGTTCATAGTAGGTATGAAATTAATACTTGTTAAATTAATGAAAGTGTAAAGGAACAAGTAGAAGTTTTAAAAAACATCAGAATTGGTAATAATAGCTTTTCATTCTAAATTGCAAAATGGGGATGAAAATACTTTTCATGGCAAAGACATTTTCTCCACTGAGTAGTATATTAAATCCTTGATTTATTTGTTGAAGTTATCATTAGTTGATGAAAATTATTTGAAAAAAGAAACCTACATTTATCAGATTTTTCTCTTGGTTTGAGGGTATGGATTTCTGTAAAGTTTTTTTTGCATGTATTTCCTTAATTTATTATCAATTAGATATTAATAAAAAGTTACTGTTATCAAAAGCATAATAAAAACTTATGTTGTAATAGGAAAGTTGTGTTAAAGTATATTTCAATGAGATTAAACTCTCAAAAGTGGTTTTAGATCAATGTCTTTGAAATTTAACCTCACAATCCCCCAGACTCCATCCACTGTGTTTAAGTAGTTCTTAAGTCTTTGAGATGACATAAAATAACCGGCTGGTTTTTACATTAAAATATGTGAACATATGTATATATTTATGTATAATATAAATTTATAATCTTCAGTTGGGTTGTTAATTCATGATAGTAACCAACACTATAAATACCTTTTAATTTATCTAGAATCTAGATGATATGTCTAGAAAAGGAAAACCTAAGAAACCCTTTCTGTAAGTAATTATCAAATAATAAAACATATTGCCATTTAAACATTTGATCAAATCTATAAAAGTACATTTCTCAAAATAATCCTCTAACTTTTTCTAGTGTTGTAAGAAGCAGTTAGTATTTTATTGCCAACATGTGCCTTCATAAAATCAGCTTAGATATTTATAGCAAGAGCCAAACATAGATGGACTCAATCTTCTTATGACACATTGAGCAGAGAGAAACACAAGGGAAACTATCAGATGTATTAAGTACGACACGCAAGGCCACTTAAGACCCACCTATTCTCTTATGCTGTGCGAAACAGACGCTAATCTCTGGTCATGAGTAGTTTGTACACTGTGTTTTCCACAAAAGTCTGACTCACAGACCTCTTTCTGGAGGTAAAGGCATGTGTGAAAATGCCGCCATCTAATTGCTTTCCTTTGCATAATATAGATGATAGCCTTAAATAATGTGACCAATTTTCTACTATTAAACTCAGCTCATTTGCTTTAATTTCTTTATTCATGGAATGGAAACTTGACATTCAAAGTCTTTAGTTATTTGCCAATCAGGGAAGAAAAATTATTTCAAACCCAGAAGAATTAGAGTTATGAGACATGAAAACTTATAAGAAAACAAGCAGTGTAGACATTCTTCTTCTGTCATCCAGCTGCTTCCTGCCATGAGCTGCATTAGCAAAAGCATCTTTACAGTGAGATAAAACTGCACAGAACTACACACACATGCACACACATGGAAATGAATGCATGTAAAAAATGGTGACACCGAGTGACATCTGTAGTCTAGACTAGGATTATACCAATGTCAATTTCCTGGTCTTGACACTGTTCTATAGTTCCACAAAGGCACCACTGGGGGAATCTGGGTGAAGGGCATACTAGACTATGTACTATTTTCTCTAATTTATCTGAATGTGCAATTATTTAAAATGAAAAGATTTTAAAAAGCCATGTAAGGAGGGAGGGAGCCTGGGGAGCCTGCAAGGCTCAGTGGGAAGAGCTTGCAACTCTTGCTCTCAGGATTATGAGTTCGAGCCCGAAGCTGGGTGTAGAGATTACTAAATAAATAAATAAACAAATAAATAAGGAGGAAACTTATTTGATGACAATGGTCCTAGAACAAAAATCAGAAACACATACAGCCTTGAGCAAGTCACTTTACTTTAGGTTTATGTTTTATTCTTTGTAAAAATGTGGTGAAAGCTACATTACTAAGAGAAAGGGTAAGAACCATACGATCCTCTCAAGAGATGCAGAAAAAGCATTTAACAAAATGCAGCATCTATTCTTGATAAAAACCCTTAACAAAGTGGGTATAGACGGAACGTACTTCAATAGCATAAAGGGCATGTAGGAAAGACCCACAGCTAATATCATCCTCAGTGGGGAAAAAGTGAGAGTTTTCCTCTAAGGTCAGGAACAGAACAGGGATGTTCTCTCTCACCATTACTTTTTAACACAGTCCTGGAAGTCTTAGCCTGAGCAATCAGACAATGAAAAGAAATGAAAGGCATCCAAATCAGCAAGGAAGAAGTCAAACTTTCACTATTTGCAGATGACAAGATACTCTACGTAAAAAACCTGAAACAATGCACCAAAAAGTTGTTAGACTTGACACATGAATTCAGCAAAGTTGCAGGATATAAAATCAATATACAGAAATCTGTTGCATTTCTGTACACCAATAATGAAGCAACAGAAAACATAAGCAAGAAATTGATCCTATTTACAAATGCACTAAAACCCCTAAGTTACCAAGGAATAAACTTAACCAAAAAGGTAAAAGATCTGTACTCTGAAAACTACAGAACAATTATGAAAGAAAGTGAAGATGAAACAAAGAAATAGAAAAACATTCCATGCTCATGGATTGGAAGAATAAACATTGTTAAAATGTCTATACTACTCAAAGCGATCTGCACATTTAATGCAATCCCTATCAAAATACCACCAGCATTTTTCACAGAGCTTGAACAAACAATCCTAAAATTTGTATAGAACCACAAAAACCCCGAATACCAAAGCAAGTTTGAAAAAGAAAAGCAGAGCTGGAGGTGTCGTGATTCCGGACTTCAAGCTCTATGACAAAACTGTAATGATCAAGACAGCATGGCACTGGCACAAAAATAGATGCACAGAAAACCCAGAAATGAACCTAAAACTATGTGTTCAACTAATTTTGGACAAAGCAGGAAAGAATATCCACTGAAAAAAGACAATCTCTTCAAAAAGTGGTATTAGGAAAACTGGACAGCAACATGCAGAAGAATGAAACTGGACCACTTTCATAAACCATACACAAAAATAAATTCACAGTGGATGAAAGACCTAAATGTGAGACAGGAAACTGGCAACAATCTTAGAGGAGAACAGAGGCAGAAACCTTTTAGTCCTCAGCCACAGCAACTTGTTACTAGAGACATTGCCAGAAGCAAAAATGAACTACTGGGACTTCATCAAAATAAAAAGCTTCTGCGCAGTGAAAGAAACAATAGAACTAAAAGGCAGCCAGAGGAATGGGAGAAGTATTTGCAAATGACCTATCTGATAAAGGTTAGTATCCCAAATCTATAAAGAACTTATTAAACTCAATGACCAGAAAGCAAATAATCCAGTTAAGAAACGGACAGAAGCCATGAACAGACATTTCTCCAAAGAAGACGTCCAGATGAGCGACAGACACATGAGAAGATGCTCCACATCACTCTCCACTGGAGAAATGCAACTCAAAACCATAATGAGGTCCCACCTCACACCTGTCAGAACGGCTGAAATTAACACAAGAAACAACAGGTGCTGGCGAGGACGTGGAGAAAGGGGAGCCCTCGTGCACTGTAGGTGGGAACGCAAACTGGTGCAGTATGGAGTTTCCTCAGAAAGTTAAAAATAGAGCTACTGTACCATCCAGCAATTGTATTACTAGGTCTTTACTCAAGGGATACAAAAATACAGACTCAAAGGGGTACATGAACCTCAATGTTCATAGCAGCATTGCAAATGTAGTACTGGTAAGTGTAGAGATCTCTATCCGTATACCTATATCATCTACTTGATCAATCTAGAGGAATATTACTCGGCCATCAAAAGAACAAAATCTCGCCATTTGCAACGATGTGGCTGGAGCCAGAGTGCATTATGGTAAGTGAAAGAAGTCAAAGACAGACAAATATCATACGATTTTACTCACATGTGGAATTTAAGAAACAAAACAGATGAACATGTGGGAGGGGGGAAGAGGGAAGGAAATAAATCACAAAACACTCTTAATGATAGAGAACAAACTGAGGGCTGACAGAGGGATGTGGGTGGGGGCTGGGCTACAAGGGTGATGGGTGTTAAGGAGGGTGCTTGTTATGATGAGCACTTAGTGTTGTATATGAGTGATGGACCACTGAACTGCTCCTGAAACCATTACCGCACTGTATGTTAACTACCTAGAATTTGAATAAACATTTAAAAAGAAAAAAATGCTTTGAATGGACTAAAGGATTACGGGAATAATTTTAGTTTATAATTGAGGTTATAATTTGAAAGACAGAATTGGTGAAAATTTTGTGGTTCAGAATACATTTTTAAGCAGCTCAAAAGTTTTCATAAAATTTTTTTTTCTAGATTATTTATTTTTAGAGAGAGAGAGTGAGAGAGACAGCATGCATGCCTGCACGCAACTGGGGAGAGGGACAGAGGATGAGGAGAGAAAGGATCGAAAGCAGTCTCCTGGCTGAGCATGGAGCTCCACTCGGGGCATAATCTCATGACCCATGAGATCATGACCTGAGCTGAAGTCAAGAGTCTGATGCTTAACTGACCGAACCACTTGGGTGTCCCAATTCATAAAATTATTTTCTAAGGTAAGACATATTTGAAACAAAATACCATAAATATATAGCCATTTGAGTGAATAATATTTCAGGAGCTTTTACCATAATGCCTCTCTGTATAGATTAAAATATGTTCAAATACCCTTATTAAGATTTACCTTTGTAGTGTGATAACATAGGTAGCCTGTTACGGCTGTAGCCATATATTAATAAAATTACATGTGATGAGGGGTTTCTGGGTGGCTTAGTTGGCGGAGTACTGGCTCTTGGTTTTGGCTCAGGCCATGATCTCATGGGTCCTGGGATTAAGCCCCGCATTGGGTCTATGCTCAGCAGGCAGTCTGCTTGAAGACTATCTCCCTCCTGTCCTTCTTCCCCCTTGCAAGCTCTTTCTCTCTCTCTAAAACAAATAAATCCATCTTTAAAAAATAATGACGAGAAAACTGATTAACCCAATTTTAGTTCATATATACATGCAAGAGAGTATAAAAAAAAAACATGTATGGCTTCAAAAAAACACTGCATGTTTTTAGTGTTTACATTTTAGGATAAAATTTTCCCATTTACTTTTGAAAGTCATTTTTAGAAATAACACTCGTAGGACTTTCTGAGTGTCAGCAACTTTATGTACATTGTGTCACTTAATCCTCACTACAAAATTGGAAATAGGTTTTATGATTCCCTGAGGAAACGGAGGCAAATAGTTTAAGCTTTGTGACTAAGACCTCCCAGCTGCTCAGTGGTTGGGCTGAGAGAAGACTCGTCTGACTTTAGATGGAGTGCTCTGTCCACTGTACCCCTGTGTCTGGGGATAAGGATAACATTTGCTGTTTGCTGCACAACTTCACTCAATACTTCAGATATTTATTGCCTACTGTAAATATGTGTCCTTGAATACCAGAAACTCTTAACCTAGTGACAAACTTCTCTAGTTCGCACTGTTAGCTTGTTTTCTAACATTGGCACCGCTTAAGACACAGGAGCAAAGCTCAGTAAGCTTCGTTAGGTATTAGATACTAAGGTTTACATATTTAGGCTGATTTCATTTCCAGACACCAGGAAAGCATGGTGTTTAATGATGTAGGCCGCGAAGACCACAGACTTAGAATGAATTCCAGCCAACATTACCTAGCTGGGGAACTTGTTTAAAATTTTTAAGCCTTAATTTCCTCATGTTATAGAAGGAATCGTATCTGCCTCATAGGGTTGTTGTAAGGGTTGAAGTTGAGGTTGTTTCACTCCAACTGTACATCCTGACTGGTTCATGCTACTCACTGATAGCTACGATTTCGGTTTGGAAATTACACATGAGTAGTTAGATGGAAATGTGCCCCACTGTATCTATTACATAATTTTATCACAGATTTGAAAGCAGGAAATCATATCAATAAAATATTTTCAGTTTTTTACATTTTCTGATTTGGCCAAATCTGTAAGTATCCAATTATGAAGTGAACTGTGGCTATACAGCTATTATTAATGGTCTTTTTATGTGAAAAATATCTAGGCTAGGTAAATTCCAACTCTAGATTATCTAGATTTCTGATTACTCAAGGTCTCCTTTCATTAGCATAAGGTTTATTACACTGCAAAATGAGGGCTATATTTGCATACCCGCAACCATGATAGTGGGGAGATGTCTCCTCTCCTTTAGTTTGCCTTAAGAAAGTCTCTGTATCATACAGTGGGATTCCAGTAACGTCAGGCAGGCAAAGGAAAATGCATATAAGGATTTGGAGAGACACTGTTCTGAAGACAGGGATTGCTCCAAAGCACATATTGTTGATAACCTGTTGGGTTCAGTTCTGCAGTGTAACTTCTCAGGACTGTTACCTTTTTAAAAACCCACACGGCCATATCAAAGATGGATATTACGTGGATAACACATGAGAAATTAGTCATTTTCTACAACATCTCAAAGTCTTACATGGAAAAATGAACAAAATCATAACAAAGTGTCTTATAGTAACATGATGCATGGAAAGTCAATATTTCAGTGATAACTTTTAAATAAGGTATGAATTTCTATAAGTGACATTACTATTCGATGGAACTAAAGACAAAGAGTAAGATTCAAGAATAAGTAATGAAAATAACCTGAATAAAAAAGACTTTCATATAATCTTTCTTTCTTTTTTTTTTTTTTTTATTTTTTTTTTTATAATCTTTCTTTCTAACAATGTCTTTCTCTCTCTCTCTCTCTCTCTCTGTGTGTGTGTGTGTGTGTGTGTGTGTGTGTGTGTGTATTTGGCTATAGGTTTTGCAATTACAAGCAGGATCCTCCATTTAGTGAAAAAAAATTGGAATGTTTGCTGAAAATGGTCACTAGTGACAGAATAGAAAGTGAGCAAGGACTTAAATTCTTCTCTCATCACATAATTAAGCATTTCTCACTATGATTTTGAATCTTAAATATGGCCATTATCTGTCCAGAGACCAGAGGGAAATAAGCAATATGAGACAGTCAGCAATGTATATAGTCAAGGATTTTGAATAAAGACACATGGTTCCTTGGATAAGGAAATAAGAATATGGTGCTGTATGAGCTTCTCTGCATACCACAGTTTTTTTGTGATTTTTTTTTTTTTTTTTTTTTTTTGGTTATGTAGAGAATATCCATACAGATATGTTGGGGACAAAACTCTCTAATGTTTACTAAAGCTTTATTAGTAAATGTTAAAATAAAAGAAAAAATAACATTTTGGGGCAGATTTTAGGTATATAAGATGCTGGACACAGAAATTTAAGATACTAGATTTTAGATATCCTGGGAAATATTATTGAATTGTGATAGCATAATTTTATTGAAAAATAAATAATTTGTGTCATGTCACACCAAATTCTGTATCAAAACATAACTATATGTATGTATCGTTAGGTTTTGAGTTAAGAGAGCTATTAAAGAGTAACACAGGACACACATTTGCAAAAAGATAATGATGTGGAGTAAATAACCAATATGAAGAAAAGTCCCTTTAATGATAGAGACAAACTAAACAAAAAAGAGAGATTATTTGACTACTTAGAAAAGTTTCAAGGAAAAGTTATGAGCATGAAAATTCCTGGAGAATATTTACCTATTTTGGTATGTATAGTAATGATGTGCACATGTCCCCTAAACATAGATGCCTGAGGACAATAACAGCTTTCATCAAATGTTTCTAAGAATCTTCAAATACCTGAATTGCTCTGCATTGCATTTTACTATTTACTTATTTATATCTCAGTCTTGCAGACAAGAGTACTTTATCCCTTGTGTTTGACATTACTAGAATTTAGTGATTCCTAGAACTTAAGGATAAAAAACTAACCCTACATTTTCTTCATATACTTAGAGGAATATTTCTATAGACATTATGCAAACATAAATAAAAGGAAGAAGGGACTTTGCCTTTATTGTTACCATTATCATTTAAAGCCATTTATGAAATCTTTGTGGTGGCAGGGAATTCTGACACGATTACAAATTGAAACAAAAGCAATTAGAAAATGTTAGATGAGGGGCACTTGGTTGGCTCCATTGGTAGAGCATACGACTCTTGGTCTTAGGGTTGTGTGTTCAAGATCCATGTTGGGTACAGAGATTACTTAAAAATAAAATCCTTTAAAAATATAGAAAGATGTTAGATGAGGCCTTTGAAAACTATAAGGAATTACACATAAATATCACTGCTTCAACTACTTAATTTACACCAAAACCAAGAACTTGAGCAGCTAACATAGAACTGCAGCTATCAACTTTTATTGACACTTTGCCTCAAAGATGGCTCCAAAATAATTTTTGATTTTCTGCTTTGGGAGACTACATATGTTGCAACTTTAGCAAAAATTTCATTCCCATTTCCCTCTCGCCAAACACTCCTTTTTTTTTTTTAACTGATTTTTCCATATTATTTTTTGTCTTTCTTCTTATCTAGAACGTAAACTCCAAGGCTAGGAATCTTTATCTGTTTTGTTAATTGGTACATTCCAAACATCTCGAAGATTCCTGACACTCTGTAATCATTTAATAAATATCTATTAACTATTTGAGCTGCAACAATGCTTTTGTTGATGTCCAGTTATTAAAATCTATAAGCTGAATTACTTTTCTTAAAAGATCTTATTTATTTATTTGTCAGAGAGAGAGAGAGAGAGAGAGCAGGGCACCATCAGGGGGACAGCAGACAGAGGGAGAAGCAGGCTTCCCGCTGAGCAGGGAGTCCCATGTGGGACTCCATCCCAGGACCCTGGGATCATGACCTGAGCCCAAGGCAGAGGCTTAACTTCCTGAACCACCCAGGCATCCCAAGTAGAATTACTTTCAGTGCATCACTACCTACGTGGGGTTAATTTAAAATAGTCAACAATATATTTAGAAGCATGTGTTATTGCAAATAATGTAGAATTTTCTTATTTGGTCTTCTCCCACAACCTCTACCCACCTTCTCCAGAGGCAGCCCCTAGTTACGTTTCTTCACTGATTTCCACTTAAACATAATCTACCTCTGCTGTTCATCTATCCTTTATCCAGACCTGTCTGTTCTCCCCTTTGAGCCAAACTTTACCCTGTTAAGTGGCAGGTGTCCTAAGAAGGAAGTTCCAGGAATTACCTTCCTTGACTCCTGGCTTTCCTTAAAAATGTTGAAAATTCAATAAAAAATTTCACATTTATGGAGGATTTGAAACGGTACAGAAATACTGCTATGCTGATTTGATTTTTGTATGCCTTTATTTGGACACAGACCATTTCTTTTTAAACAAAACGGTTTCAATCCCAAATCTACTCTTCTGTTATTTCAACACTAGATGTCTCTCTAGTGCCAGTCTCACTTTGCTACCCACACCGGCTTTCAGCCTAGAGAGTCTCCCTGGGTTCCACAGCAAGGAGACATTTATTTACCCAGGATTTCCCTAAAGAAATGGGGACATCTTCCACAATGTGTATCCTCTTAGAGTCCATGTGTCTACGTGGAAAAATTTTAGCTACAGCCTTTTCTGACATACTGATCCGATAATACTGTTTAAACTTGATAGCAGTGGCAAGTGTACAAACCCTTTCAAGTGTATTAGTGCATTCTTTTGTCACAGCAGTTTTGTAAACCAGGTATTCCTATTATCTCAACTCCTCAAGGAAGACACCGAGGACCACAAATGTTATGGAACATTTATAAATTGACAGAGCAACTAGTAGTCACTGGCCCCCATATTCACTCGCTGATTCTCTGAATCTAAATCCATTTGCTTTTTCCTCTCCATAAAACTACCTTTGCCTGGATGAGCACTGTAGACGATTCCTTCTTACATATGTGTTCATGTACTGGGTCACGTACATCCTTCCACACGTTACAACTTAGAACACGTAGTATAACCTGGGACTTCTTTAGGGCAGATGCTAGTTCTTTCCCTTCTTTTGGTAATATAAAGGTGTTATAGTTCGCCGCATTTAATTCTTTCATAAAACTACTGGAAAAGCAAATGTATTTTATTTTATTTTACTTTTTTACAAATGTATTTTAATTAACACTTCTAAATTGGTTTACATGTTCAAATGATATCTAGGGGTGAGACTGCCCCCCACCCCTTTAGTCTGAACCTTGGGTAACCCGGTCTGTGATAAACTTTAAAGAGGTATACGTGTGAGCCCGCATTCCTCTGTGTACTCCACTTGCTGCCAGGAGAAACATTTAATTTCCTGATGGGAGAACATTATCTTTAAAGGAAGTGTTCCATTCTTTCTATTGTTACTCCGAGGTTCTCTGGATGATTTCAATCTCAGTAAGGTACAAATAAGAACTCGCTTAGATTCTGGTTAAGTAAATATATATAGGAAATGTTCCTTCTCATTAGTTTGTGTATTTTACATGATAATAAATCAGTACTTTTTTGATAGGTCTGTAACACCCATGGACATTTTTACAATTGTGTCTTAGTAAAGTTATTGCTACTTTACTTTTCTCAAGGAGCACATTAAAATATAAGAAAATGAAAAATGAACTAACATCTGATAAGCAGTTTTATACACTTCACAATTAGAGATTTAGAACTTTCATATAGAACTCCTAATTTTGAAGTCTTGTGTAAGGAATGAGCAGAAACTTGTTACTGGAGTTTAAAACACTTAGTAAACCTTCCCAAACACTTAGTAAACCTTTCAATATTTCTTCTTTAGTATAAGAGTAAATAACTGCTCTCGAATTAGAAAAGGGGAGATATGATCATTTTAATATATAGGATAGGTATTTTAAATAAAAGCTGTACATTTTCATGAAGAATTCTAATTTTTATTCATGTTTTAGTTTTATGTACAAATTATTTTTGCTACTGGTCAAGAATTTAATACCTTTTCTCTACAGCATTCTTGAAGTTTTAGTTTATTTTTCAGGTTTTCCATTTTCAGGATGATCTAGATTCACATAGCTCTTTTTATAGAACAGATTTGGGTCTCCATTTTCTAGTGATTGGGAATGGTTTGCTGGACAGTCAAGAGGATTATCCTTGAAGAGAGACCTGTGTGTGAATGTCCATTAATTGCTAATGTGATCACGGAGAAATTACACAACTTATCTATAGCTCTGTCTCACTATCACGTTTCAGTGAAAATACTCGGAGTGTTTTGGGTTGGAGATTGACAGAAATCAGGACTGGTTGGAAGGATGGGGTGCTAAGCTAACAGCCTAGAATACAGTGAGCAGTCAACAAACGGCCCAATTGTCATTAGTGGTACTTCTCTAGGATAAATCATGTCTTTTCCTGTAACTGGTTGATCTCTTCTCCCAATATTACACGTTGTTGCTTATCAGTCCACCAATAAAGATTATTTAAAATGCCTCTTCAGGGAACATAATAGTGAAGCAATGATAAACGTATTATTAATATGTACCTATAATCTCTTTAGGAGAATAGATAACAAAATTTTTATAAAAAATATTTTGATCATCCTTGGAATATTTTAGTTTTAGGAACCTATAAAACATGGTTTCTTTTTTTAAAAATGATACACAGACACCATAAGTGAAGAATAAATTTGATCAGGTTTATCCCAAGCGTAGCTTAATTGGCACTTGCGCCACCCATTAGTCGTTTGGTGGGAGTGCTTTTCTTTAAAAGAAGAATCTGTTAGAAAAGAGATGGTAAATATAACACCATGATGTGTTGATCTTTAAGCTAATCTTCAAAATAATACATTGAATAGGGAAAGATATAGAGGACAAAAGGAAGGAAAAGATAAACTCATTGTACAATCAGGAGACAACAGGGTTAAAAAACAAGAAAATGAAACAAGAGGAAAAGAGTTAAGACTAGAACGGACAAATAGAATTGATTGTTCTACTAATGTTTTAGTGGCAGCAAATTCAATTACAAAAGCTTACCCCTCCTCCTCCTTATACCCAGTGGTTTACTAGTGCAGTAAACCTGGAGAAAGACATTCTCTCAGGCTCTCAGGATTGCCTTTTATGTCCCCAAATGCCTCACATGAACAAAAAGCTAGTATCAAAAATCCCTTGAGTATTAGGCAAAAATGCTTGATAGTACCTGCATCCATATTTTTGGAAATGCATGATGTTAACAGACAAATTTCATCAGTGACTAATTTAATATTTTCCTTTTCAATACATTATTTTTTGTAATAATTATCTAAATAATTATCTAAAACTGAAAAACATAAGGTGTCATCTAGAAAAGGATGGATAAATAAGTTTGAGTGTTTAATACTTTAGTTTTAGAGCTTCTGAGGTTGTGAAGTATTTTGAACTTAAGAATAGAATATCAAAAATGAATTTTAGTAAATAAGAATATTAATTTTTATTTAAGTATGATTTAAACATTTTACTAAAAAGATGACATAGTAAAATTTAGGGATTATAAAATCCTTTCCTTTGAATTTCCAAATTTGTGATATAAAACAATTATTTTCAGCAATTTTGAAGTTTTTTTTTTTAAATACTCATTCTCGTTTCATTTTTTTCCTCCACATTGTCTTCCCTCTGACTCAAAGTTTAAAAGGAACTGAAACATGTGACATTAGTTGGTTTGGGATACTTTCCCCTCTGGAAATGTGGGTTCAAGTGCATTTTAAATCACAAGTGGAATGAGTCAGATGACCCCAATTTGTTCTTCTGTGACTTTCTGTGTTGATTTCAGAATGACTCTGCCAAACTCAATTTGGGAGGACTCCAGTGATGAAATAACAGAAGTTGAAACCTGCTTACTTAGAACATGGCTTTAGCTACTATTCATATATTCTCATTTTGTTTAATCAAAAAATTCACTGAAAGTTGGTAAGAGAGCAGGGTTGCAATCTTGGATACAACCAGGGCACACTTGAAACTTGTTATAATTTGGCTTATGTGCACTCATTCTGGCATGCACGCACTCATGTGTGTATGTGTTTATGTGCATGAGTATTTATTAGATTACAAATGATACATATTATTTTTACGAACAAAGCTTGTTTAACACCAAAATGGGATTTTCCATCATAGATATGTGATTTATGTAGACTGAGTTAGTCAGCCTAGGATGCTATAGCAAAGTGCCATAGGCAGAGGGTGGCTTTCAAGTAATAGAAAGTTATTTCCCACAGTTCTGGATGCTGGAAGCCCAAGATCGGGGTGCCAACATGGTTTGGTGCGAACCCTCTTCCAGGTTACAGACTTAACTGCATCTTCATGTGGTGGAAGGGGTGAGGGATCTCTATGGGGTTTCTTTTATAAGAGCACTAATCTGATTCTTGAGGGCTCCACCCTCATGACCTAATTACCTCCCAAAGGTCCCATTTCTTAATAGCACCACATTGGCATTAGGATTACAACACATGAATTTTGGAGGGACACAAACATTTAGACGGTAGCAGAGCTTAAAATCTGAAAGCATCTCAACAATGTCATTGTTTTCAATCATTAATAAAAAATTAAATACATGTATATGAATTTATTTAAAATCATTGGTTTTACCCTATGTAAGGAGGATATAGGGTTTTAATTGGTGAAAATTATACATATTGATCTGACACCACACTAAAATGATGGGTAAATATGAACTTTTTAAAATATGTAACTAGCTCAAAGACAGACGTTATTCAAGTGGCAGAAATGAGAAGAAAATTTTAAGCCAGTTTCATAAGAAAGTGCTGAAGTCATAGGAATCCATGTGGTGGTGAGGCTGGAATAGCATATGGGCCTTAAAGATTAAGGTTGGAATCTCAGCATCTCACTGAAGATTTGGAGTTAAGGCTTCAACAAGGACAAGAAGAACCTCTTAAGGTGTACTCGGTCTATGACACAGGGACTGCCTAAACTTTGCCACTAGTCTAAGGAAGTAATAAGAAGTACTGTTGTTAGGAATTACAGTTAAGAAGAAGAACAAAGAGAAACTGAGAGCCTGGTCTGACCAGACTTGGACATTGGTATCCCATATGGGAAACAACCCTAAGTTAAGAAATCAACTGGGGCTTCAGCAGACACAAAAATAAAAACTTATGGGGCGCCTGGGTGGCTCAGTGGGTTGGGCTGCTGCCTTCGGCTCAGGTCATGATCTCAGGGTCCTGGAATCGAGTCCCACATCGGGCTCTCTGCTCAGCAGGGAGCCTGCTTCCTCCTCTCTCTCTGCCTGCCTCTCTGCCTGCTTGTGATCTCTGTCTGTCAAATAAATAAATAAAAAATTAAAAAAAAAATAAAAACTGATAATTTGTTCCCTTCCCTAAATGTTACTTAGATTTTATTGGTTTTATAGAGAAGCAACAACTCATTGGGACATTAGCAATTTTTTTTGACAGTTGCTTGTCACGGGATTCTGAAGACCCAGAGACGGAGAGCCTTCCAGTTTCTGTAGCTGCTGCCGTGCAAATGGATGTTATTTTGTGGGACACATGAACTGGTTCTTCAGAGAATTCTATGGGTGTCTTTCCTTTGCGTTGTCTCTGCTGGGGAAACCCGGCTTCGGTTCCTACTTACGGACTTCCCTTTTAGCTCTACTTATACTTCGTGTGCCGATAAGACAGCTGGAGGCTATAGAAAATTCTGAGAAACTTACTCATCCCCATGAAGCCAAATGGTGAAGTGCTGGCTGCTTCACAAAGATTTCTTCTTTCAGCATGAATTTTTCTTGTTCCTGTTTCCATATCCCAGGCTCTCTCTGGCCAAATAAATAGCTTGGATAAGTTCAGATGAGAGATACTCATGATGAACGGACTTACAGGACAATAAGTAGTTTGGAGAACCCCAATTTGTTTTAGTAATTTTCTTTGTTCATTCCGTTTCTGGCTTCAGGGAGGAAAAACACCATGTTTCTTCCACACTGAGGGGTATGTGAGGAGAAATAAAAACTTTTTTCATGAATTGTGCATCCCACAAAAATTCACCTTCCATTTTCCTAAACCTGCTTTTTTTTTTTAAGATTTTATTTATTGATTTGACAGAGAGAGAGATCACAAGTAGGCAGACAGGCAGATGGGGTGGGGAGAGCATTCTCCCTGCTGAGCAGAGAGCCCGATGTGGGGCTCGATCCCAGGACCCTAGGACCTGAGCCAAAGGTAAAGGCTTAGCCCACTGAGCCACCCAGGTGCCCCAAAACCTGGTCTTATATTGAATGAAGAGTAGGGGTGGCAGTCCTGGTTTTCAGCCATCCTTTTATGGGTGGGTGACATCAACAGCCAGAAAATTAGTGCTTCTGCACTTGTAGTGCTTAGTTGGTGCTCTGCCTCAGCTGTGAGGCTTAGAATCCATGCCTGGTATCCAGGACCAAATAATATCTTGTTACAGAAGAGCAAGGACAAATAAGAACATATTCAGAATAATTAGGACTAAGAGGATTATTACTCAGCCCACTAAAGGGAACATCAAATGACACACTTTTAAGAAAGAATAGGGAACGAGCAAGAACCAAGGACACTGATCAACATGTGGATGAGCATGTCTGTAAAGAAACTGATTAACTAGGCAATGAATGCTAAAAGCAATAACAAAAATACCGATGATGACTAATTTTGAGTGCCTCAAAAGCCAGTGCTCACGTTGCCTGGAAGATCAGAGAATCATTGGAGCTCAAGCTGTCTCAGATCCTTTGATTTTCTGGAGGGAAATAGTAAAATTGACTGAACTTTCACTCTGCAGAGTCAAGAATGTATGTTCATGCTTTAAGAATAAACACTATACATAGAACAACAGAGAGTAAAACAATAACAAACCAATACAAGTTTCTTGCTCAATAAATGAAGGAGGAAGGAACATAGTAAATAAATAAGGGAAATAAAATTTAAAAATAAGATACTAAAAATAAATTGTAATGAAATAGTAATAATGAATCCTAAACTACCAGCTAAACTTAAGTAAATTAGGGCACCTGTGTGCCTCAGTTGACTAAGCATCATCTGTCTTCAACTCAGGTCATGATCCTGGGGTCCTGGAATCAGGTCCCACACAGGGCTCTCCCTACTCTGTGGGGATCCTACTTCTCTTTCTCCCTCTGCTGCTCCTCCTGCTTGTGCTCTCTCTCATTCTCTTTCTTATTAAATAAAGCTTTAAAAAATAAATAAATTTAAACAAATTAAGATTTAAGTCTAAATTCACTTTTTTAAAAGACAAGTGGTTTGAAGTTAGATTTTTAAAAATGCTGGTTATGAGAAATACACCTAAGTATGATATACAGAAAATAGCAAAATGAAAAAACATGTAAGGCAAAGATGAACCCAATTAAATTCATTTTTTGTGATATTAATAAAAGGCAAAATTGAATTTGAACCAAAAAACTTGTGGAACTTGTGGTGAATGAATGCCATAATTCACTAAAAGATACAACTATGAATGTATATATACTGGAAAAACTGTAATGCCTTGAAAAGTGCAGAAAGCAAATATTAATAGTATTAAAGTTGAAATTGATAAGTTATCAACTGTATTAGGAGATTTGATGTAACTTCTCTGAAAAATGACAGATTGCACGTATCAAACATTAAAATGCATAGAAACCAGTACTTTGAACAGGAAGACAAATTATTCCCAAACACCCATCAAATGTTTTTAAAATGTGTTTAAAAATTTATATACAGCGCTATTTTCTCTTTTGTAGTATAGAGTTCTATGCATTTCGACACATGCATACTGCAGTGTTGACAGCACCACAGTCCCGGTACAGAGCAGTTCTGTCACACCGGAAGAAATCAACTCATGCTGTACTTTGTAGTCAAACACTTCCCCTAGTAGTAATATCTGGCAACCACTGACTGGTCCTCTAACTCTCTAATTTTGCCTCTTCTAGAGAGTGACATATATGGAATTATACAAATAAAGCCTTTGGAGGAAAATTTTCTCTTAGCATACTGCATTTGAGATTCGTCAATTTTTCCCACATACCAGTAGCTCATTCCTTTTCATTGCAGAGTGCTACTTCATTATACGGATACACCACAATTTATACATCTGTTCTCCTGCTCGGCAACATTTATGTTGTTTTCAGTTTCTGGTGATATTACCAAAATTGTTTTGAAATTACTATAGGGACACATGGGTGGCTCAGTGGGTTAAGCCTCTGCCTTTGGCTCAGGTCATGGTCTTAGGGTCCTGGGATCGAGCCCGGCATCAGACTCTCTGTTCAGCGGGGAACCTACTTCTCCCCCTCTCTCTGCTCATCTCTCTGCCTGCTTATGATCTCCGTCTGTCAAATTTAAAAAAAATACATTTTGAAGTTACTCTAGTATTTGTGTGAATATAGTTTTCATTTTACTTGGGTAAGTGCTACTGTGTGTATTACTGGGTAACTGTGGTAAGTTTGTGTTTAACTTTATGAGAGTTACTTTCTAGTGTCTGTGCCTTTTGGATTCCCACCAGCTATGTGTGAGAGTTCCTACTGCTTTATGTCCTTGCTAGTACTTGGTGCCGTCAGTTTTTGTTTTCATCTCATCTTTTTTTACATACTACAAGATTCAGTTTGTGTCTTGGTCCACTCAGGCTTCTATAACAAAATACTGGCACTATGTATATCTATCTTAAAGATTTTATTTGACAGAGAGAGAGAGAGAGAGAGAGAGAGAGAGAGGAGCTCAGTAGCAGGTGGAGTGGCAGGCAGATGGAGAGGAAACAGCACTCCCTGCTGACCAGGGAGCCTGACAGAGAGATGACCTAATCACCTCCAATGACTCCACCTACTCATATGTAACCCCTTTGGGAGTTAAGATTTCAATATAAGCATTCTGGGGGGATACAAATATTCAGATCACAGCATTGGGAATCTTATGTTTATGTTCATGAGAGACAGTGCTCTGTAGTTTTGTTTTGTTTTTCTTTTAATATCTCTGGCTGGTTTTGGTAGCAAGGGAATGTTGGTTTCATAAAATGAGTTGGGAAGTGCCCCTGCCCTCTCTCCCCAGCCCTTCCATTTCTGCAAGAGGTTATGTGGAATTTGCATTACTTCTTTGTTAAATATTTGGTAGAATTCACCTGTGAAACATTTGGGGCTAGATTTTTCTACAAAACTATGCCCATGATTTTGACAACTTAAATGAAATGGACCACTTCCTTGAAAAACACAAATTACCAGAACTTGCTCCATAATAAATAGTCTATATCTGCACCTATTAGAAAATTTAATTTGGAGCATCCTGAGATCAAGCCCTGCAGCAGGATCCCTGCTCAATAGGAAGCCTGCTTTTCCCTCTCTCATTCCCTCTACTCATCTCTCTCTTTGTCAACATTCCCTCTACTCGTCTCTCTCTCCATCAAGTAAATAAAATCTTAAAAAAAATAACAAATAAAAGTAAATTCCAGGTGAATCCAAGACCCAAATGTGAGAAAAAATTCTTTAAAGCTTTTGGAAGGAAATATAGATGAACACTTTATTTTAAATAAAAGCATAATAAGCACAAAATGAAATCCTCCATAGCCCTGTTTAAAATGCAAGGTTCTGTACTGTAAGATACCCTGAAAAAAATTAACAAAAAGTAATAAGCAATAATCTTGAGAGAAATAATTTATAACATCTATAAACAAAAAGCTGGTATCTTATTATAGTAAAACAGTCTCAACATTAATAAGACAGATTACCCAATTGTAAAATGGGCAAATGTGAGCCGCCTGGGTGGCTCAGTCAGCTAAGACTCTGCCTTCAGCTCAGATCATGATCCCTAGGGTCCTGGAGTAGAGCCCCACAATTGCTCCTGCTCAGTGGGGAATCTGCTTCTCCCTCTCCATCTCCCTCTGTCCCTCCCCCATGCTCGTTCTCTCTCTCTCTCTCTCTCTTTCTCAAATAAGTAAATAAAATATTTAAAAAATAAAAGGAAAATGGGCAAATAATATGACTGAAAAGTCTGAAAAAAGAAGCTGGAATGGCAAAGATGGAGAAAAGATCTTTAATCTGAATAGTGGAGGGGGAAATTCTCATGGGTTTGAAGATGAAATATTGTTTTATATTTCAGCATTGGCAGGCCTCTGACAATTGAAACCTCTGACAGTATCCAGTTTTGGAGGTGTGGAAAAATAAATTCTAACAAAATCTGTCATATCCAGTTTTGGACCTGCAGTACCGTAAATTAATCAAGCACTTAGAAAAACAGACAATGAAGCAACATAGAGTATAAGTATAATGCATATTCCATGAATTCCACTGCTAGGTATAATGCTCTAGTGAAACACTTGTATATGTACATGAGAAGACATGTACAAGACTATTTCTTGTATCATTCTTGATAAAAGAAGAAATTGGGAAACCATCCAAATATTTACTGATAACGAAATGACTGGGCAAATTATGGTATGTTTAGTATAGAATACTGTTTAGCAGCTACAATAAATGATAGAGGTCTACACATACCAACTTTGCTAAATTTTAACGCATAACGCTAAAATAAGAATTAGGCTGTAATTGTATATCATACAAAATTAAAATGATTTAAATGTTTACCTATACGTTAGATGGTGTTACACATATATGGGAAAAGTAATAAAAACCAAGATAGGAAAAGTTGCGCAATCTATTAATAGATTGGTTATCTCTGAAAAGGTAGGGAGGCAGGTGAAGGGAAGGGAAGGTGTAATTCAGGCTATAAGACTGAGTAAGGGGTTGAGAGACTTTCTCTGTATCTGCCATTTTTCATTTCTTTCCAAAAGTTTCCAAAACAGTTCAAAATTTAACATTTGTAAATATTGCCACTTCCTATGTAATCTATGCTGAGTGATGAAGAACTCTATTAATGATAGCATTAACCAGCGAAGGGTTTCAAATTTCTGCTGACTTTACATGTGACCCCACACTGAACCTCACAGAGGGAACGTATAAGCTAGAGAGGTCAAAGCCAAGAGGGAGGTTACTGCTATTGCTAATTATTAAAAAGAAAAGAACCTTAAGGATTACTCACACTAACTCATATAACTATGAACCTGTTATGGAAATTAGTGTCATTATTTTTCATATTTACTTTTCTCCTCTGGGAAAGGAAAGTTTTTGCAAAATATATTTAGGTAAATAGTGCTACTTTTTTGTTTCCAAGAAAACCACATGATAATATACAGTCATACGGGGTAGTTTTATTTTCTCTTCTAGAATTAGTTTATTTGGTGTAATTTAAAGCATGTAACTTAGTGAATACACTGGTGCTGAATTTAAATCTTCATATTATTGGTTTTTCTATGTACAGTTGACTTAGAGTTTCAAGGTATAAATGCCCAATCGAATTGGCTACTAGACAGAATACAATTTAGTTTTTGTCAGGTAACAGTGCCATCTCTTGCTTGCTCCCTTTCTCTCTCTCTCACACACACACGCGCCAAATTCCAAAACAAAAACCTCACAAATTATTATTTTATTTTTAAACAAAGTGATTATTGATAAAAACTAGATACATATTACCAGAATTAGGCATTCAGATCAATTAAAAGTTAAAATTGTTGTGTATGTTACCCCATAGTGATGCTTTCCAAATTTAATATAATTCCATTGCATTACAATTTTAAATACTTAGTCTGCCTGTGAGAAGCAAAGTTACTGTTACCTGGCGTGATGGTTAATTTTATGTGTCAACATGGCTAAACTATCCAGTCTAGATGTTATTGTGAAAGTATTTTTTAGGTGTAATAACATTTAAATCAGTAGACTCTGGGTAAAGCAGATGTGGGTTGGGCGTGATCCAGTCAGCTGAGGCTAAAAAGCAAAGACATTTCCTGAAGAAGTAATTCTCCTCCAAATGGCAACAAAGAAACCTGAGTTTGCAGCCTGCTGACCTCTGAAATTTAAATTCAAGACTGCATCAACTCTGTTTCCAGCCTGCTGCCTGTCTCATGACTTCAAACTTAACAGCCGCTATAAATGATGAGAGCCAATTCCTTAAAGTCAATCGATCTCTTTTTCAATCACTCTTTCTCTCCATCCTCTTGTTCTGCTTCTCTGGAGAACCTAGAGTACTATAGCTGGCTATTAGCCAATTGAATTAAGTGATCACCAGCATCAGAGTATTTCAACCATTTTAACAAATCCTATGTATACACACAAAATTTAGTAAATACCTAGGCTATATTAGGTTATCAGGGCAGTTTTTATTCCTCCAAATAATTTAACACTACTTACTGCATATATTAGAAAAGAACTGCCCATATTTGGGATTTGAATTGTACAAAGACTTCCCTAGGGCCTAGACTGAATCCCATCATGTGCCTCTCTCCCTGCAGCTTTCCACCCTTCCATGACATATAGATGCAAAGAACAGGCCCTTTGTCAAGCAAAGCCATCCTGATGGAAACAGAGCTGTAACATACATGAACATGCAGTAGTCTACACGTAACTCATTTACACGGTGGGAAAGGAAAAGGAAAACAGAAAAGTGAAGGCCAAAGTGAATCTTTGGGATGTCAGTGGTCAGCCAAAGAAAGAAAGGAAGAATGGAAGAAAGAAACAAAGGGAAGGAAGGAAAGAAAGAAAGAAATTTCTCGTCTCTGTAGATCTGCAGATAAAACAATGCAGCCTCCACACGCAGTCAGTTTGTGTACACGGAAGTAGGGGTGAGAAAAAAAGCTTTGAACCCCCTGGAGAAAGGAGGATGTTAACAACTCCACCCTTTCCTCCTCCTCATGCTCAAATCTTTCTTTGTGTTCTATTTTGTGATCTGGACACTTGGGAAATGATTTTTCTGGAAAGAGCAATCAGATTGTTTGCAGAGGGGAGCCGAGAGGGAAGCTGAATAATAACTGCAAATTTTAAATGGCAGAACACATGACTTCTACGGTTTCCTACACACTCAATCCTGCCAATAAGTAGGTGAGATCAGTTTCCTCATCGGTGAAGTCAAGAAACTGGATGTCTCCATAGATGAGCCCTGCAGCGTCTTTCCGTTTAAAAACTCTACGAAAATTGACACCACAAAGAAAACATTGGGTCAGGTCTCTTATTCTCCTTCATTTATAGAACAAACAGAATTTTAATTTTGTTTTTTCCTTACACAGAGTGGCTGTGACATGAATAAAGACCAGATAAAAATTTATTTCCAAAAACTAAATTAACAAAACACCATTCCCATAGACCATGGGGTCGGCCAGAAGTTTAATGGCATTATTTACTTGTATTTTTAGCTTTTCAAATATAAAGCAAGTTTCATATTAGTTAAGTTTAAGGGGAACTTGGTGAAATATTGAATTTTAACAGGGGAATAAAAGTTGTTCCAAACCTTCCTCCATTTATAATTTTTGTGAGCCTTACTTTCTCCGTTAAAACCGGAATAACAACGTCCTACTATGGCAGAGACAGGGATAAATGAAGTATCTGACCGCCCCCGACACCCCTTGCGCACACACCGAACTTTCCAGAACCGCCGCCGCCTCCCTGCGTTCACCGTATCGACGACCGACGGTCCACCCGGCAGCTTCTCCCTGCGGCCCAGCGGCCTTCAGCGCTGTGGTAACAGACCCGTTCTACGCGGTATTATTTTATTTTATCTTGTCATTTATTTTTTCATTCTGAGGCTCTCGGTTCCAGCCGAGCTAAGCGTGTTCCGCGGGTGCGCAAGGCAGGGCTCCGCGCCTCCCGCACTGCGGGACACGGGACACACCGACGCGTGCCGCGCCCAGAGAAGGTGTCGCCCGCGCACCCTCTGCGCTACTGAAGCGCACGCGGGGCGCCTGCTGGCTCCCTGGGTGAAGCGTCTGCCTTCAGCCCAGGTCACGGTGTCAGGGTCTCAGGGTCGGGCCCCGGCCGGGTGTCAGGGTCTCAGGGTCGGGCCCCGGTCGGGCACTGCGCTCGGTGCAGAATCCGCTTCCCCCTCCCTCTCCGTCGTCCCTTCAGCGCCTGCGGGTAACCTCGTGTGGAAGAAGCAGCGGAGGCCGGGTCCGCGCGCAGGGGGCGTGGGGCGCCGAGTCTTCGCGTGTGGCGCGTCCTTCTCACGAGTTCCCTCAGACGCCGTCAGAGACTCTCCCGCGTCCTCCGGCCCCATGGCTCTCCCGCCGCTCAGGCGTCCGCTCTGCGCCGCCGCCTTACTCGCCGTCCAGGGCTTCCGCGCCGACTCCTGCGAGTCGAGAGATGATTCCAGAGTGTGCGTAGACGTGGCCTCGGGGCGCGCGGACTTCCGGGGCAGCCGTCGACGTTCCGTGCGCGCCCCGCGGACTAAGGGCAGCTCGCACGCGGCTGACCGTGAGCACAAGCCCCGCCCGCGCCACCGGAAACAGTTGGACCCCCTGCGGGCCGCCACGAGCCCGGCGCTGGCCCAGAGCCTCACTCGGACGCCGACCGGGACCGCACGTGGCTCGTGGCCCGCGCACGGCTGCCCCGTCCCTGCTGCAGGGGAAGCCGGAGCGAAGAAGGCGCTACCGAGGACACGACGGGAGGGGAGCACGCGCATGCGCCCTACGAGCACGAGCACGCATTCCCCGCCCCGCAACTCGCGCGCGCCGTCGGAAAGTCGGCTGTGCCTCACGACGTGACGAAGACCGCACAGTCCGTCGGGTCCTTCTCACGCACTTCCAGCCGCAGATGGCGTTGTCGCGCGGCCGGGGACACAGTTCCTCACGAGTCCACACCTCACGGTGCAGGGACAGCGTCGCTTCTCCAGCCCTAATATACCTCTCCGTGGGGACAGGTGCCGGGCCGCCGCCTGTCGCACCGATGCGCACCTGCTAAGGGCCGGCTCAGCGTCTCTGCGCGTGTGCGGGCGTGCGTGTACGGGCGTGCGTACGCGTGCGTGGTGACGTCAGGTGCCCGTCCGCGCGGGGTAGGAGCCGCTCGGTGGATGCTATCTGCGTTTCTCCCGGAGAGAGAGGATCCGCGAGGTCGGGCCTGGCCGCTCGGAAACAGTCCGGGCGCCGCAGGGCCCCGCCAGGAGCCCTCAGCCCGGCTCTTCGCAGCTTCCTGTGGGCCTCGTCCCCTCCTTCGCGCCTCGAGGAGTCGTGCCCCAGCAAACGGCGCGCGCCCAGGTCCGGGGGCAGGAAGCGCCCACGCCGGACCCGCGCGCCCACGCCGGACCCGCGCACCCCCGCGGCCGCGAATGAGGGACCGTCGTGCCGCGCGGCGGGAACGTCGCAGTTTGGGGAACGCAGTTGCGTGTTTGAGGGAAGGGCCTCCCGGCGCCTGTCCCGCGCGCGGCCCCGTGGTACGGTCCCCACGGGCGCTCGGTCCGGTCGGCCTCCGAGTGTCCCGCCGCGGCCCCGTGGTCTGCCGCCGCGCGGGGGTCTGGAGTGTTCGTCGAGTGACTGAGTGAAGGAGGAACCGACGCGCCGCGCCGCGCCCGTTCTGGCCGCACCGGCGTTTTCTCCCCCTGCGCTTTTCACAGCCGGAGAACCGACCTCGCGCACTCCCGGGCTGAGGCGCGGAAAGCGGACGGAGCCTGTGCTGCGCGGACGGACGCCAGGGTGGGACTCTGCTGGACGTGGGGTGCCCCCGCCGCCTTCCTCGACGGCTCTGCGCTCCGCGTGGACTCGAGGGCCGGCGCGTGCGGTACCTCAGCGACTAGAAACGCTCGCTTTCTCACGTCCTTCCCCGGGAACCTGCCTGGGCGGCACTTGCAGAAAACAGGGCCTTGTTTACACCGCACAGACGGGGCACTCGGGGGCCGGGGTGAGACTCGGGTCATGATCCCGGGGTCCTGGGATCGAGCCCCGCGTTGGGTTCTCTGCTTCGCGGGGAGCCTGCTCCCCGCCCCACCCCCTTCCGCCTGCCTCTCTACCTGCTTGTGCTCTCTGTCGGTCAAATAAATACACAACATCTTTAAAAAAGTTAAAAAACAGTACAGACAAATCGGGAGAATGTAGCTTTGTATCTGTGATCATCTCTAGGATTGATTTTGAAGAAACAACTGATTCGAATATACCAGTTCGGTTGCCAGTACAGAGTTCCGAGAAGCCGGCTGTTGGCTGTGGAATTCCTTGGGAAGGCGAGTTAAGACCTTGACAAGACCATATTGATGAGGACTAAACAGACGCTGAGTGAACGCATCGTGCAGGCAGGAGGAGATGAAGGAAGAGTAGCTGCGGAAATAGAGTAGAATCAACTCATGAAGGAACAACTACGCCAGGAAATCAGACAATGAGGGAAAGAGACCTCGTTGAAACAGGGACAAAACGAGGACAAAATGAAGGATTTGGCTTTTAGCAGCAGGAAGGACGCAGCCCACAGCAGAGTGGGAGTCTAGCCAAGTAGAGTTAAAACTGAAGTGCTCCAGGGGACTTTGGGTACCTCCTCCTTCCTCACTAACATTGGTGAGAATGATGTCAATAAATTATATAATTGTCTTATCTTTTCCCTTTGATGGGAAGAAATCTCATTAATCAGAGACTAGGATTGAGGAAAGGGCTGACGCTCACTTTCTAGCTGACTGTGCAGAGAAATAGACCAGAAACATGATCTTTTTAAAACAAAGTCAGAGGAGCTGCTCTCTGTCCAACTCTTCACTCTAGCCTACAGTCTCTACACAACTGGCTCCCTGTGCCCTTATCTCATACATTAGGTCATCTGCATCTCGTCATTGATCACTCTACTCCTGTCCCAGATATTGAATCTGTATTTTTATCATTATTATTTCAAATTGAGAATTGAAAAGCAGCCTCAAGTGTGACGTAGGATAAGGATCTTTGGAAAGGGATCATTCAAGTCTTGGTCACTCCTGTGACTTTTCCCATTTACTGGATAGGTTCAAGCTCACTCAGTGGCGCCAACCTCAGCCAACCAAGGGGCTATTCAACTCTTCATAGCTGAGACACTAGTGTCAATGTTATCCTCATGGGCGCTTTCCTAAACCTGCCTGATAATGAGATGATTTCTTGAAAACCATGTGTTTTAGCAGATTGGATTCCCTTGCCAATAAACTGATTATAGAATAGTGAGAAAAGACTGTAGAACAGTGGCTGAGGGACAAAGATTCAGATCTCAAAAAGCAGTAAAACGTTTATTTACAATCTTGGGTTGGGGAGATAGATACACAACTCATTCAAAGAAGACAGTCAAATGTTAGGAAAAAGTTCAGAGTAAACTTAGCCTCTTTGAGATGGTAAGTGTGACTCTTGGTCAGGTAAGCTAAACACTGAAACCTGGAAAAAATGTGAAGGTAAGTAAATAGTGAAGCAAAAGAATCCTATAAAATTAATATTTTGGTATTTAGCTTTTAAGATCAGCATGATAATATGATTAAACTTTGATTAAGATTTAAAGAATATGATAGATAAGAAACATAGACATAATGGCAAAATTTTAATTTAAAATGTATAGAAGAATTTTATTTGTATATTTAAGAAAAACCGGATTTACATGTATGTTTAGTTCCTTAGATTTACAGAAGTTGCTTAAATACTTACAAGTAATTTGCAATTCAAGCATTTGTATTAGTTTGCTAGGGCTGCTGTAGTAAAGTACCACACGCTTATGGGATGGCTTAAACAGCGGACACTTACTGTCTCACAGGTCTAGAGGCTACAAGTCCAAGAACAAGATGTCAGCAGAGTTGGTTCCTTTGAAGGTATGTGAAGGGCAAATGTGTTCCATGCCTCTCTCTTATCTTCCGGTGGCCTGCTGGCAATCTTCGGTGTTCCTCAGCTTTTGAAGTGTCACCATGATGTCTGCCTTTATCTTCACATGGTGATCTTCCCATGTGCTTATCTGTGTCCAGAGTTCCCCTTTTAATAAGGACACCAGTCCTATTGGATTAAGGACCCATCTTACTCCAGAATGTCTTTTCACCTTAACTACTTGCATCTATATTGACACTATTTCCAGATAAGGTTGAATTCTGAGGTATTGGAGATTACAGCTTCAACATATGGAATTTGACGGGACCACAATTAAATCCATAATAGCATGTAATTCTGGCTTACTGGAAGCCTGAAGTCATGTCCATCAGCTATAAAAAGATTTTTAATCTTAATAAGTTAAAACACGGGCAGTTTAAAGTTTTGCTTTCTACACAAAAATCCTCCCAGATATTAGACACTTAAATGATGGTTGTTACCAATCCAAGGCCAGCCAAGCATAATACTGTAGAGTATGGCCATGGTTAGCAATAGTTTTTTATATGCACTCAACCTGCTCATAAGGAAGAACTAATATACTTGGGGTATCTAGTTCACCCTAGAAAAATATGAATCTATGTGGATTTATCTTTATTTTGTAAATAAACCCAACAAATATCATTTACTAGTTTGAAGTAGTCCATTTCCACAATGGAGACTGGAAACTGGCAAGAAGACTTTGCCTTCATTATGGCATTAAAACAATCTGGGACAAATTGTCTCACAATCTATACAAGATTTGATAAAACCAATAGTGATACAGTTCATTTTATAGAACTGATCATTATTTTTGTAAGGGCCTGCCCCTCCCAGAGGAACTAGCTTGTGGACCCCGGAAGTAGGGGCGGGGCAGGCTGTGTGGGGCATGGGTATATCCACTGGGTAAATTGGGATTCAATTGGCTACCTGTGTAGGGGCGGGGCTCAACGACCCCCATAAAGGTTGGTCTGCGAGGCTGGCAGGAGGGGAGAAGAAGGAGAGCTGTCAGAGGAAGAAGGCGCAGAAGAAGGAGAGTCGGCGGGAGCAGAAGAAAGAGAGCTGTAACAGCTATTGTAAGAGCTGTGAGAGTTGTGACAGCTCTTGTCAGAGCTAGAAGAGCCGCCAGCGGACCCGAGCCGCCAGCGGTCCCGAGCCGCCAGTGGTCCTGATGCCAGCAGCCCCGACACCAGCGGCCCCGCACACACACCCCGGTCCTTGGCAGTGGATACGGGGAACGGCCTAGACGCCAGCAACCTTGCCGCGAACGGCCTTGCCACCAGGAGTGGCCTTGACACCCTGAGCCGCAGCCTCGCCGGAGCTGCGCCATTCCGGGGAGCAGCTTCGTCTGGAAAGAGGCTTCCTTGGTGAGCAGCCTTGCGGGAGGCAGCATCATCAGGGAAGAGGCTTCCTCCAGAGTGGCTTCCTTCTGTGAGCAGCCTTGTCCGGGGAGCGGCCTCGCCGGAGCAGCCCCTGTCCGGGGAGCAGCCCTGTCTGGGGAGCAGCCCTGTCCGGGGAGCAGCCCTGTCTGAGGAGCGACCTCATCAGCTGCGGCCTCGTCCTGGGAGTGGCCTCATCCGGAGTGGCCTCATCTGCAGAAAGGCCTTGTCCAGAGCAGCCACGTTGGGAGTGGACTTGCTGGGGTCATCGTCGTCACCTTTTCGTAAGAGACAGCCCTGACTGGTCAGTTTGATTTTTGATGCTTGGCATGAAATAAAGCTTTGTTTGATTTTCACTTTATATCAGTCTCGTTCCTTTGATCACGGACCCAAACACTTTGACTCCCTGATATACCAAATACAAAAAGATTTAGCTTTTTGTAGTCATATAATTTTGCATTATTAATTTTTACATATTTTGACTTAACTCTTCTACAAATAATGTTCCAAACAGGCTGATCTGATTAAAAACCATATGCTTGGGTTTGTTCTCAATACTGTACAATTAGCACTTTTGAGTGTATATTGTATCTATTCAATAGCAAATATATTTATCCTTATTTTTAAATGGGCTAGGTATAGTCTGTGCTGACTAATGATGTTTTGTACATAAATTTTGTGTAGTAGTAGATATTGTGAAGAGGGCTTTTCTCTTTTAGAGTGCTAAAACTTGGTTCCTAGTCTCTCTCTCTCTCTTTTTAAGATTTTATTTATTCACTCAATAGAGAGAGGCACAGCGAGAGAGGAAACACAAGCCGGGGATGGGAGGTAGGAGAGGCAGAACAGGGCTCCCACTGAGTAGGGAGCCTGATGCTGGTCTTGATCCCAGGACTCTAGGATCATGACCTGAGCAGAAAGCAGACACCCAAGACTGAGCCGGGTTCCTAGTCTCTTGATTTATTACTTTTTTTTATTTATTAAAAATATGTATGACTTCAGGTATTAAATTTGTGCAATATTCTCACAATAAACAATCCCCAGTCTTGTCCTTTAATGTTATTTGCAATATTGAAAGAAAGTTAAATACCATCACCAAATAAACAAAATTTAATATTAAATATGCCTTTTAAAATCTTTTCAAGTTTAATATTGGACATAATTTTTCAAGTTTAGTACTGAATATAGCCCTTTGAACCTCTTGCCATATTCCTCCTGAGCAGGAACATGCATGTGTGAAAGGAGGTAGCATAGCCTCTTTCTCTTTATCCTTTCTCCCAGACTGAAACTCACTGACTAAATTATGGCAGCGGAGGTGATTTCTTGATTTATTTTTGTGTGATTAGAATGTGAAGAAGTCTTTTTCCTCACCTGGAAAAATAAGGATGGGGCCCAGGGGAAAATATGTCAATTTGAGGTGTTGCTCAGAGGAGCGTAAAGGTTTGCACACGTCAGAATCAGTATTACAGTAGTTATGGAAACAGGGAGAGTGCTGTGAGCTACGGCCTTAGGGAGCATTGCCAACCAAAAGGAAGAGCAGAGCAGGGACGGCTAAGGTTTTTTTATTTAGATGTGTGTCACTGTAAGAATTTGGTTAGAGTGGACCACAGTACTCATTACTGCATATAAATACAGCATGAATTCTATGGGAAGAGAGTTTTGTCAGATTTTATAAAATCTGGTGTTTTTTAGACTATGTTTTCTTACTTTCTATTGCATTCAGAGTTTTACTCAGTAAAATTTACTATATGAAGTGTTCCTGAGATGCAATTAGCATTTGCTCAGCGAACTACATCCTTACAATCTAGCCTGGAGAAGTCATTCAGGGGACGGTGGACAGTGCCTTAACTTCTCAGTATTTGGTTTAAATAATAATTGCCCAGAAAAAAAAATCATTTGAAGAATAGATTTGTCTTTCTTGGTCTTTCCTGAAGAAGAGTTTTAATTCTTATTGTAGAGCTCTGATCTCTAGAATTTTATAAATTAAGGTATCATTCTAAGCTGTATTTGACCTATAAAAATATAGTTTAATTCAGGGTTAGGAGGAATGATTCTGTCAGCTAGATAGCTATCTGGGTAAGTCATCAGTCAAATCCTAGAGATGCTAATGAAAATATTGACTGTCTTTGTAATAATTTGGAATTGTTAGAGGTGAAGGCTCAAAATATTCTAAAAAATTATAGATGAAAAATGAAATCATAGGAAGGCCATAAATAAAACAATTATTATCAGAAAGCTAACTATCGTCTGATGCTTACCAATATTCAGGTTTGTCTCTTTATCACAGTGATTATCAGGTACAATTATGCCCATTTAACAAACAAGAGGCCTAACACCCAGAAAAATGATAGAATATGACCAAAATATAAAGTTAATTAAGGGAAAACTCAGTTTGAATTCACTTTTCATTTCAAAGTTCTATTTTTTCCCACACACCATGCTGCCTCCCAGAGGCAGTATTATAAATGAGAGAATGCTGTTCCTCATCCCTATGATATACTCAGAGTAACCATTGTTTAATAAGTAGAAAAAGGCCAAAACACATGCAACAAGGATTTCTTTCCCTTTCTTTCTCTGTTTTGTCAGCTGATGTAGAGTTCTGATGTTAAAACTAAAAATGAAGTTTCCATTCAAGAGAAAGCTCCTCAGCACAGAACCAAATGTTCTTCAAGGCAATCTCATTTATTTGTTTTTCTCTAACAGGGTGTGCGCACTCAAAATGTGGTCTTGATTTTTTCCTGTTTTTCTTTTTCTTTTTTTCTGCCAAACATTGATGGGGTGAAGCTGAAAGAACAAAACAAAACAAAAACAAAAAACAAACAAACCAAAAAAACCCCAAACCAACGGCTTTTTTAAAGCTGAGAGCCATGGAGGATGTGAAGCCCTGAATCTACCTTTCGGGTCGTTTGCTTCCGGACAGCACCCCCAAACCCCGTCCGTTAAGCAGACGCACGTGAAGTGTGCATCCCTCGCTTGTGGGAAGAGTTGGAAGTAATGTGAACACATATATTTTTGCCTGAAAAGCTAAGAGTCCTGAGGACATTGCAAATTGTTGAGTGTGTATTTAAGTCAGCATCACAACCCTTTACAGTGGTTGCTTCTTTGGAAAAAAATTTCCTTTCCTTGTATGGTGCGAATTTTTTGGTATGTGTTCGGAGATAGGTTATTTTTGTTCGGTCTGAGGAGTAGGCGGAAACTGGTCCTCACTGGAGTAACTGTGGATCTTTATAGAACTTGTGAAGCCTTGCACAGTACGAATGAACAGGCTTTACCGCCCCACTAATCTGCTTATGTAAGTTGCTAAGACAAAGTGTTCATAATGCATTGCTAAAGCCATTTTATGGCTAATATATTGAAGATTCATGTCCACTCTACTGGCCAACACATTAAGTAAGACATAAACAGAAAAGTGTATGAAATCAATGACACGAGACTATGGAATTATACAGAGCAGCTGGAGACAAGCCGTCCCTTCATGCACAGCTGAGATTTTACCCGAGTGTTCCCAAGAAGTGGGTCATTTAGTGCCAAGTAACTGTTAGATGCAGCCTGGCTCTAGGGGTAGGATGAATAACTCGTGTTGGGGAAAGTCCTTAAATTTGGACGCAGACACTGCATTGCTGGCTGGTCATGTATCTTTTAATCAAGTGCTGCATTTCTAAATATGCCTGGATGTAAGTACTCTCACCACTTGAAATACCTTATTACTGAGGCAAACTGGGGTTCAGAAATATAGAGGAGCTGAGACAGAAGTCTCTGGGAAGGTCTGGCAGAATGATCCCAGGCTTTCGAGTGTCTGTAAAAATCCGTTTGGACTGGACTTGGCACTTTTCAATGTATGCAGGACTACCGATGCCCTTGCTCACAGTAGTATTTAAACCCAAATTATGTTTGGATAATAATGAATGTTGGATTATTACGCTCAGATGTAAATTTCCAGTTGGGTAAGTGGTCTAAACCATACCCAGTGACTTTTGTTACTTATTTTCTTTTTCCGGAAGGCAGACCTTGCCATTGTTAAACATCCTGTGAAGTGGCTCACTTTGAATTTGGAAAATAAAGAATGGCGAAGGGGAACTGAGACCATGATCTTGTTCCCTCTGAGACATAGCTATTGTGCTTGGAACTTAGGTTATGGGCATATTAATACTATGTCTAATCTCCTGATTCAGCTTGAGCTTGCTACATGAAAGTAGGGATCACATCTGTTTCATTTACCAGTGCTCAATATAAGGATTTCCATATTATCTGGCACAAGATATGGGCTTTCCCCCCAAAGAAGCTTTTTATTGAGGTATAATTTGCATAATAACAAAATATGTAGGTTTTGAGAGTACAGTTTGATGGATTTGACAAATTCATACATCTGTGTGGCTTTCACCCCATTCAAGGTATAGAATATTTCACCACTCCAGAAAGTACCTTCATGCCTCTTTCTGGTCAATACTCCCCCACCCCCAATCCAAGCAACAACTCTCCTGATTTCTTTCAGTCTTGAGTTAATTTTGTCTGTGGTAACAACGATGTAGTGTGTATTCCTGCACACACTATTACTGCATAATAGCGTGTCCCTTTTTATTTTAAGTAGTGCTGCAATGTATGAATGTGCCACAGATTTTTAATCAATTCATTTGTTGGTGAACCTTTAGGATATCTCTAGTTTAGGGTTATAATGAACGCATCTACTAAAAACACTCTTGGGGTGCTTGGGTGGCTCAGTTGTTTAAGCGACTGCCTTTGGCTCAGGTCATGATCCTGGAGTTCCGGGATTGAGTCCCACATCAAGCTCCTGGCTCCATGGGGAATCTGCTTCTCCCTCTGACCTTTCCCCTCTCATGCTCTCTCTCACTCTCTCTCAAATAAATAAATAAAATCTTAAAAAAAAAACACTCTTGTACAGTTTTGTTTTTTTTTTTTTTTTTTTTAATTTATTTTAGAGGGGGAAGAGAGTACATGTGGGTGCCTGCCAGGGCAGGGGGAAGAGCAGAGGGGGTGGAGACAGAGGGGGAAGAAGTCTTAAGCAGATTTGCACTGAGCACAGAGTCAGGGGGATCCATCTCAGGACGCGGAGGTCCTCACCCTGGGATCAGGACCTGAGCCAAAACCAACAGTTGGAGGCTTACCTGACTGTGCCACCCAGACACCCCTCTCCTATAAATCTTGTTTTAAAAGCATATTTCATTTCTCTGGAGTAAATATCGAGGCATGAAATTGCTAGATAATTTGGTAGTTATATATTCTACTTTGTAACACACTTCCAAGCATTTTCCTGAAATGGTTGGTAATTCTACACTATCAGTAATGTGTGAATGAGAGTTGTAGTGAGGCTACACTCTCACCAAGAGCTGTATTTTAAATCTTTTACATTTTAGCTATTCTTTAGGACAAAAATGTTGATCTCATCGTGGTTTTAATACACATTTTCCATTGACTGATGATATTGAGCAACTCTTAATGTATTTATTGTTTATTCATGTATCTTTCTTTGTGACATGACTATTAAGGTTTGTCCATTTAAAAAACTGGATTGTTTGATTTTTTGTAATTCAGTTACAAGAGTTCTTTATATATTTTAGATAAATTCCTTTGCCAGAGAGCTACATTATACATACTTTTTCCAACTTTGAAACTGGATTTTTAATTTTACTAGCAGTATTATTTTCTGATGAGTAGACATCTTAAATTTTGATAAAATCCAACTTATCTTTTTCTTTAATGGTTTGAATTGTGTTCTCTTCAAGAAGGCTTTGCCTGTTCCAAGTTTGTAAAGATATTCTATGTATTTTCTTTAAAAATCTTCAGTTTTACTTTTTATGTTTATATATATGATCTATGTCAAATTAATTTTGTGTATGGTGTGAGATGGGATCCAAACCTATTAAAAGTAGGCTGAAAAGTAGGTAGGGAAATCTTCAAAGAAATCTGAGGACATAACTTATTCTGTAAGTCCTAAGAATAATTATATGGGGTGACTATTTTTTTAAGCTGTCTGTCTTTATAGAAGAACTTTCAGAAAACTCTTGTTAAAGTTGTAGCTTGCTCTCTGGACTGCTGTTGTACACAGGGAATTGAGGAGCAAAGAGGAGAACACGATCTCCTCCCTATCATCCAAACTTACACACATTTGGGGAACAGCATGGTGGAAGTAGCAGCATCTTGAAGGAGGACAGTAGTCCCATAGCTGTTAAAGACAAGAAACGATGGTTCTTGTCATATCTTAAGAAAAGGCTGAGACAAATGAGCCTGAGTAGCTTCTGTTCTTAAGTACAAGGGGAAACCCTCTTCGAGGACTGTCGGACTATCTAGGAGACAGTGTAGAGATGAATACAGTATTGCATTTAGACTGTGGGCACTCCAAGTTATGACAGCTTGAATAGTAGGGGAATGTGACCTTATATTTTTGCTCTCTGGTCAATGAGGCCTGAATAGTGCTGTTCTATGCCTCTATTAAGAGACGCATGGAGAGTTAAATTCATGGCTTCCTACCTGACTGAAATGGAAGTTTACCTCCATTTAATATTGATGTTCGAAGATAATGCAATGAAGATAATTCCTGGCATTTTAAATAAGAGTACATTGATTATGAGCAACATGTAAATTCTAACTGGAAAACCTCTACTGCAAGAAGTGCCTGGTTTCTTCCGTAAATAACTTTCAAGGAAGAAAAGAAACAGATAGTGAAGTAGCATGCGGGTAAAAACAGATGAGAGCCACCATCTAGTGAAAATGTATGGCCTTATGAGGACCCTATTTCAGACGAACTGTAAATACATGACAACTGAAAAGCTTAAACATTGTTTAGAAATTTGACAACAGTAAGAAATTACTACTTATTTAGGGGACATAGTAATGATAATATCGTTGAATTGGTGGTTGTTGAAGATCAGTAACATGTACATGATAGTTCATTGTACTCTTTACTTGTGTGTTTTTAAAATTTTCCATAATAGGGACACCTCGGTGGGTCAGGTCATGATTCCAGGGTTCTGGGATGGAGCCCCCTATAGGGCTACGTGCTCAGCGGGGAGTCTGTTCCTCCCTCTGCCCCTCCCCCCACCTATTCTCATTCTCTCTCTCTCTCTCTCTTTAATAAATAATTTTTTTTAATGTCCACAGTAAAAAATTAAAAAAAAGTAAATTGATACATGAAATATCTTTTCATTTGACAAAAGTAGGATAAAAGTTTGGTAAAATATGAGGATCAGGGCTTAGACTGCATCTTGTGATTCCTCTTAAAGTTTACTACAAATAATGTGAGAATTCATTTTTATGTTTAGGACTATTACTATTAGTAATGACCAGTCAGAGCCGTGGCCAATTTTTTTAATGAAATTTCCTCATTACCTAAAAAGGAAATTTGTATATTACCAAATGCAGTGTAGAAACCTCAAACCTATTAAGATTTTACACTCACTGAAGTGCTTTCTCAAATTATTTTCTTAGGTAACTCATCTTCACTTTTGATCTCAATTTCTACGCAGAAAGAGAAAAATAATTAGGCTTGCTTGTAATACAGTTACTGGGCCAAACATGGTCAAACATTCCTATGTTTAAATTGAGAAACAAAGATGTTCCTCAGTTTAACATAGGAAATCTGGGGCGGAGGTCCTCGTGAGCAAAGGTTAGGCTCCTGGCAGTCCTTGGTGTGCTCGGCCCTCCAAAGTTTGATACTGGCCTCTCTCTGCAGCCCTTGGTCCCAACTACATGCCCATATCAGTTTCACCACACTGGCTAAAATGACTGGTCAATTCAGGGTGTAATGAAAGATAAAGGAAACTATATAACCAACTGCTATTAAAAATTATTAGCTAACATAGATTGAGTGCTCATAGTGTAACTGATGGACACTGTGTTTTATTTCTTAAACTTTATTTCTCACAATACACCAACGATGTAGGAATAATTCTTAAAATTTTACAGATGAAGCTGAGACTCAAAAAATCTTACATAGTTTTTCTCTGATCATATCGCTGGTAAGTGTTGGATCTTCAATTTGAATACAGAGATCATTTGCTTAATGTTTGTGAAGAGTTTGCCATTGCCAAGGGTACTACTTTTTATTTGTTTTAGAAGTTGAAAAATAGCTCAACTATATATTCTACAGTAGTATTTCAAAAATATTCTCAAGTTAGAAAGAAATAATAAGGACCTATGATGCTCTGGAGAACTTTAAGTCTCCGATGCAAGCCAAGGGACAGGACTAATGAAGACATGGAGATTCAGCTGTTTGGAGGCTAAGTGTAGGACAGACCACTCAGTGATTCTACCTTTGACGATCAGGTAAATGAGTCTCTGGCCTCAGAGAACACAAAACAGGAAAAGAGAAAATCTTCAAAGAGCATGATTGAATTAGAAAAGTGAGAGGTTTATACCATGACTAAATTAATTGATTTTTTTGGTACTGAATGGATTGAAAAATTGATTTTCATCCTCATTCTACTGTGCATTTAGTCAGTTCCAGACTAATTAGCTCAAAACTCTCTGTCTTCTCTCTCTGATCTGTGGGATTGGACATACTGCACCCTTGGAACATACTAACTTTGTCTACCCTCTGATTCCTTGACTAATTCATTAGTTCCTCTCTTCCTCCCTGCCTTACCCTTGTTATTTCTTTCTAGTATCTATGCTAAAAGGTTTTGAAAGAATTCATCAACCAGTAGGCTGTGTGTCTACTACAAAAAAGAGAGGTCTGACAGGTGGTTCACATGTTTAGGAGAACCAATCAGCCAAACAACAAACCAATAAATTGTGGTAACAGAGACTTCCACTAATAAGCCAGAATGATTTCATGTGGCTCCCCTTCCCCATTCTAATCTTCCCAACAGAAAATTCTGATTCTGACATTGGCTGTAAACAGACCAGTTTTAAACTGAGTAGTTTTCATTTCTTAATATCTGTTAATAGATTTTTAAAAATTTATTATTTTTATTGTAAAGTTACATAAAATTTATTATTTTTAAGTGTACAATTTGATGCTATTAAGTGCATTCATATGGTGCAACTATCACCACTATCCCTCTCCAAAACCTTCAAATCATCCCAAACTGAAACTCTGTATCCCTGAAACAATAACTCCTCATTATCCTGTCTCATCAGCACCTGCTATTCTTTTTTTTTTTTTTTCCTTTTAGAGAACAAGAGTGGGAGTGGAGAGGAGTAGGGTGGAGGGAGAATGAGAGAAAGGAAGGGAATCTTAAGTTGGCTCCTGGCTCAGTGCAGCGTCCAATGCGGGGCTGAATCCCAGTACACTGAGGTCATGACCTGAGCTGAAATCAAGAGCCAGACACTCAACCAACTGAACCACCCAGGTACCCCTCCTAGTATTCTTTATTCTACTCTCTGTCTATGATTGTGACTATTCTGGGTACCTCATATAAGTAAAATTACATATTTATCCTTTTGTGTTTTCACAAAAGGATATGCTTATTTCATTAGCATAAAGTTTCATTCATGTAGAATGTAGCAGAATTGTTAATACACATTCTAACTGCACCAGGATTTCCCATCTGGCTCATCTGAAAATGTAACCATTGCTAAGAAGATACTTTTCTGAATCAAAGGATTAATAAGATAAAGATTTCTGGTTTTAAATAGCTATATTTACTAGGTTATTTAACCACATTTCAAAAATCTTTCTTATAATAAGTTTCTGAAAAACTACGTAGTCAATTATTTAATTGCCTAAACTCTCTGGAGGAGGCAGGTCCAGAATGCCCATCTTTATAAAAGTGGTCATAGGTCTCTGAAATTAGGATGTTTTTCATCATAAATGTTATTGTGATCTAGAGGCTATAACCTTAAACTTGTTCCTTTTTGTCAACTTCAGGAACAGATTCTTGGCATGATGTGATACCATTCCAACATCGAGTAAAAACAGATGACCTCTTTTATTAAAGCAAAGGGAGTAAGACTGAAATGCTTTAAGTTTTTGCTTGCTTTTAAAATATCTATCATCAGAATATTTGATTATATGCCCAAAATCTGACAGTCTACCATGCAAAAAACCATAATTTAATTAATATATTCATTTTTTAATATAGCATGCACATAAAATCATCAAGACTATCCATTTTATCTATTACTATTTTTGTATTTTTCTGACATAACATATAAGTTATAAGAAACATATTTTAATTGGCCATTTGAATTGATGCATGAAGTTCTGTCATATTGCACTTTGCACAATTTTTCACATAACCATCTTATTCACTAGATCCAATCAACTGATTTTACCAAGCACCTATACAATGTCACTTTTATGTTCTAGAAAATTAAAAATACAATTGTAAAGAAGACAGAAATGGACTCTGTCTCACAGAAATTTATTAACTACTGGGGAAAATAGAAAAACAATAGGCAGTTATTACATAGAGTGAGACATATGTTATGATAAGTCTAGAGGGCTAGCAAGTGCATAGAAGAGTGTACAATAAACACATTGTAGACTCTAAGAAGAATATGTGCCTGAAAGGAAGACCATGCCATCCTTGCTTTGTGGTGAGCCAAAGGAGTACCTATGAGCAAGCCAAGGTAGTCTTCAGAAAGTTGCTACCAGTCTCATTAATGGAAAAAATGAATCATTAATGGCCCAAAGTTCTTTTTCTTAACTGAGTGAGTGATGGCTACTGTAATGAGATTTGAGCCTGAAGAATTAAGACAGCAATACCAGGCAGCCACAAAAACTACTTAGATCAGGCACTGGTACTTTTAAGTGTATACATAAAGCTATTTGCAAAATGTACTCCAAGGAGACTTGTATGACAGTTATGCTAAAATCACTTGAAATTTGGTGAGTATTCACTAAAGATTGCTTTAGCTGTAGAATCCTTGCTATGTTGTCTCTTTCCAGTCTCAGTTAACTAGTAAGTTTTATTATATGTAATCTTTAATACATAATAAAGTTATTATATATAAGTTGTATATTGTATATTTAGGCTACTTCTAATTTAAGATTCCAAAACCAGGCAAATTACATCTTATATTGGTAGGAGTGTTTAGTGTGTGTGTCTGTATGTGTTCCAAAGCACTACCAGATCATTAAGACATTAATTTTAGAAGGTAGGAGACTGGAAAGAAATGTGTCAACATTAGACAACCCCACAATATTTTTAACTGTCTCTGTCAGAGGAACCACCCCCCAGTTCTGACTCTTTTTCTGCGTGTGTCACAGGCAGGTTCTATATAAGCATAACTTATCTATTCAATAAGTCTAAAGCCCCTACTTGTGTTCTAAGGATGTGAACTGTTGGAGTACTTGAGTATACACTATGAACATTGTCTCCGGAAGATAAATGTTGAGCAAATGATCAAACATTTAATGACTAATACAAGGATAAATTCAGAATTTTTTGTGGAAAAAAAAAAAAGACCTTCAAAGTCCCCACTACAGAGACAGGAAAAGATTTTTTTTTTATACCAATTGATAAAGACTAGGAGAACAAAAGAGGCAACAGCAGATGAGAATTCAACAAGATTTTTGAAAGCTGAATATCAGATGGGCGAAAATAAATGATAAGAGAAAAAAATAAATAAAACAAAGCATCTGGGGCACCTGGCTGGCTCATTGGTTTCTTTGACATGTTACATTAATTTATTGATAAAAGCAAGTCCCTTCAATCCTAAATACTTTTTACATATTTTTCTTAGAAACTGTTCAGGCATACTTTCAGGTATACTCAGATACTTTCAAATGAGTGTTAAGGTCATTTTAAATAATTCTTTTTACATAGGTGCATACATCTATGTATTTATAAAATATTATATCTAATGAACTCATATGTATCTATCCTAATTCAGAATAAGGAGATGTGTGCAATGAAAAGTTAAACACTTCAGTACACTGATATGTGCAAATTAAGAATGGAAACTAAGAAAATGAGACCAACTTCTGTTTGGGTTTTGTTCATGTTAGAGTTCTGTCTCATAACTCTTCATGCTAAGGAGTGACACAGTATCTTTAATTGCTTATAAAACATAAAATACTGAACTTAAGATACATAAAATGGAGTAGTTCCTATGATGTTGTATAAGTATAATCCCTGATGATATGGGCATTTTTTAAGCTATTTATACTCTGATATCTAAAGAAACATAGTTGTGTGCTTCTAAAATATTTAATTTTTTTGAATTATATATACATTTATTGTTAAACTCAAATATGATTCAGATTGCTTTGTGGTCGCTTTCCTCCCCAATGCTTAGTCTATTAGTTTGTTTGTTTTCAGAGATTTTATTTTTAAGTAATCTCTGTACCCATTGTGCGGCTTCAGTTCACAACCCCAAGATTAAGAGCTGCTCACTCCACTGACTGAGCCAGACAGGTGCCCTAGGTGCTTAGTTTTAATTGTTTTTCTCTTATCATTTCTTTTCATCCATCTGATATTGAGCTTTCAAAATCTTGTTGAATTCTTATCTGCCGCTGCTTCTCTTATTCTCCTAGTTTTTATAGGTTGATGTACAAAATATGTATATATTTATAAATACAAATATTATATATACATGTGTGTGTGTGTGTGTGTGTGTGTGTGTGTGTGTGTGTGTATTCTTTACTGTCTCTGTAGTGGGGATTCCGGAGGCAGTAGACCTGTTTTCATTCTCCTATGTCTAACCAGAATCTCCTTTCATTCTTTTTTTTTTTTAAGATTTTATTTATTCATTTATTTGAGAGAGAGAGAGAGCACAAGTAAGCAGAGAGAGAGAGGAGGAAGCAGGCTCTCCGCTGAGCAGAGAGCCTGATGCAGGGCTCGATCCCAGGACCCTGAGATCATAACCTGAGCTGAAGACAGAGGCTTTAACCCACTGAGCCACCCAGACGCCCCTCCTTTCATTCTTTTAATTACTGTTTTCCTTCTTTCCATTTATTTTACTGCTCCCAGAAAAGGATGATCACAAGACCTGGAGTATCTGGGCTTCGAGACTCTTACTAGTTTTTCTGTTCATTTAGTTTTGTCTCCATATTCCATCTGCTCACATCAGTACTTTTCCTGTATTCATTCTTTTTTCCTTACTTACTTTGTTTTCTTTTAACATTGAAAGAAATCACGACTTTGGTTCCAGAAAGTCCTTTTTATCTGTAAGGTAGTTTCCTTAAGACTTCTCACTACTTTTATTTTTTTCTGTCTTTTTATACCCCACCGCTTTCTTCTAATTTGATAGAAGCCATCTATTGAAGGAAGAAGCCACCATTGAGGATATTAAACACAAAGTTGACTTTGTTGCTTGCTAATGTGGAGAGAGCCGTAGTCGTAGGACACAACCTCTCTGAATGAAGTGTTAAAGCACACACACATGTGCACTGATCACTCGCATCAACAGTTCTTTGTTCTACAGCCAAAGGACAGTCTTTCCCTAGGAGAATAGAAACCTTTTATTCTAACTCTTTAGTCACTGTATATTTCTTCCAGACCCATGTAGGTCAGATCAGTGGACTAGCAGGTAGTCAAAATTATAGGGGAATAGGCTGGCATGCCAAGACATTTCCATTAAGGCAACAGTCAGGTCCTCTTAGCTTTGTTTTGTTTTGTTTTTCAGGTCCCCTTAGTTCTTGAGATGTTTTTTGGTGTGAATGGTGAAGCCATTATCTCTTCAATTTTTAAATTATTCCTGATTCAATAAGATCATTAAAAAGTGCTACAGTTACAGATTCCTTATACATTTTCATATCATCACCCTTTTCCCAAATAGGTAAAGGTTTTTCCAAAACATGGTTTTAAATGGTTGTAGGACTAATTGATTTCTCTTTTCTGTCATCACTTTAATTTTTCTAAAATCTCATTAGTAGAAAAATGTCATTGGAATCTGTTCTAAATAGAAGAATTATTTCCTCTTCAGGTTATTAACATCTGTGATCATTCAAATTTCAGTTTTAGCTGAACCAACTGGTTAGTTTAGGGCAATTAATAGAAGTAAATGGGACTGGATTGTTTTGAATATCCTTTATCCATATGTAATTATGGATGTATATGTATATATGTACAAGGAGAGAAAGTGAGAGAGAAATATGTGATATTGTTCTTAAAAAATCATTTTATAAATATAATAACTTAAATACTTGTTATGTATTAGAACTGTGGGTTAATTTATTTGATAAGGTATTAATGTTTGCATGTAATTAGGAGGACCACTTCTTTTACCAAACTCAATGGTGTATTGTTGATGTAATTTATCCATTATCATACACTATGCATCTTTTGAAATGTTCACATTTAATGCAGCATGGTTTCCAGTCACACTGTATCATAAGAATAAATCTACTGGCACAGGTTAAGAAGGGTTTTATCATTATAGTGCTCTTTCTGAGCATAGAGGGGATAAATTAAGCAATTTATGACTTATTTTTTTTAAAGATTTTTTTATTTATTTGTCAGAGTGAGCACAGGCAGACAGAGTGGCAGGCAGAGGCAGATGGAGAAGCAGGCTCCCACTGAGCAAGGAGCCCGATGTGGGACTCGATCCCAGGACGCCGGGATCATGACCTGAGCCGAAGGCAGCTGCCCAACCAACTGAGCCACCCAGGCGTCCCTATGACTTATTTATTAAATCAGGGGTCTGCAAACTATAGCCCATGGTTTAGCCTGTTTTTGTAAATAAAGCTTTATTGGAACACAGCCACGCTCATTTACTTAAATATTGTCTATTGCTGCTTTCATGCTACAGTGGTAGATTTGAGTAGTTCCAACAGAGACTATATTGCCCAAAAAGCCAAAATATTTACCCTCTGGATCTTTACAAAACCATATTTGTTGACCCTGTATTAAATGCTGATGTTAGTCTTGTAAAAGATCTATTACTTTGATTTACCTTTTGAAATTTTTTTATAATGTTATGTTAGTCACCATAGAGTAGATTATTAGTTTTTGATGTAGTGTTCCATGCTTCATTGTTTGCATATAACACCCAGTGCTTCATGCAATGCATGCTCTCCTTAATACCATCACCAGGCTCACCCATCCCTCACCAGACTCCCTTCTAAATCCCTCAGTTTGTTTCCCAGAGTCCGTGGTCTCTCGTGGTTCATCTCCCACTCCTATTCCCCCTCTTCATTTTTCCCTTCCTTCTCCTAATGTCCTTCATGCTATTCCTTATGCTCCACAAATAAGTGAAACCATATGATAATTGACTTTCTCTGCTTGACTTATTTCATTTAGCACAATCTCCTCCAGTCCCATCCATGTTGATCCAAAAGTTGGGTGTTCATCCTTTCTGATGGCTGAGTAATACTCCATTGTATATATGGACCACATCTTCTTTGTCCATTCATCTGTTGAAGGGATCTCAGCTCTTTCCACAGTTTGGCTATGATGGACATTGCAGTTATGAATATTGGGGTGCAGGTGCCCCTTCTTTTCACTACATCTGTATCTTTGGGGTAAATACCCAGTAGTGCAATTGCTGGGTCATAGGGTGGCTCTATTTTTAATTTTTTGAGGAATCTCCACACTTTTTCCAAAGAGGCTGCCTCAACTCACATTCCCACCAACAATGTAGGAGGGTTCCCCTTTCTCCAACACTTGTTTCTTGCCTTGCCAATTTTGGCCATTCTAACTGGTATAAAGTGGTATCTCAGTGTGGTTTTGATTTGAATTTCCCTGATGGCTAATGATGATGAACATTTTTTCATGTATGTGTCTGTTGGCCACTTGTATGTCTTCTTTGGAGAAGTGTCTTTTCATGTCTTTTGCCCATTTTTAGAATTGACTATCTGTTTTTTGGGTGTTGAGTTTGGGAAGTTCTTTATAGATCTTTATATATATCAGTTCTTTGTCTGTAGTGTCATTTGCAAACATCTTCTTCCATTCTGTGGGTTTCCTCTTAGTTTTGTAGACTGTTTCCTTTGCTCTGCAGAAGATTTTTATCTTGGTGGAGAGACAAAAGTTCTTTTTTGCTTTTGTTTTCCTTGCCTTTGGAGACATGTCTTGAAAGGCTTCAATGTGAGACAGGAATCCTTTTGAAATTTCTTTAGGCATTTATAATTTTGACATAAAACACATGTTGATAGCCATGTGCCAGTAACATGCTGCTGATTAACTGCACTACTAGGTATTTACCCAAAGGATACAAACATAATGATCTGAAGGGATATCTGCACCCCAGTGTTTATTAGCTGAAATGTCCATAATAGCCAAACTATGGAAAGAGCCCAGTTGTTCCACTGACAGATTAATGGATAAAGAAGTGGTATATGTGGTGTATGTATGTGTATATATATAGATAGATAGATAGACAGATAATGGAATATTACTCAGCCATCAAAAAAATGAAGTCTTACTATTTGTAACAACATGGATGGAACTAGAGACTATTATGCTAAGCAAAATAAATCAACTGGAGAAAGACAAATATCATGATTTCACTCATAAACTGAATTTAAGAAACAAAACAGGATCACAGAGAAAGGGAGGGAGAAATAAAATAAGATAAAATCAGAGAGGAGACAAACCATAAGAGACTCTTAACTATGGGAAACAAATGAAGAGTTGCTGGAAGGGAGGTGGGTGGGGGGATGAGTTAACTGGGGGATGGTCATTAAGGAGGGCACATAATGTAAGGAACTCTGACTGTTATATACAACTGATGAATCACCGAACTCGACTTCTGAAACTAATCATACACTATATGTTAACTAATTGAATTTAAGTAAAATAAAATCATAAAAAAATAAAAACACTTCTATCTTCATCAAAAAAGATAGTAGTTGGAGGATGCTTTCAACACAGCATTGTGTCATTGAAGTTAGTTGGCATATGACACCTTTCTTACAGAGACAGCCGTACTTTGGAAAATACATCTATCTTCATGAGAGAGGATGTTAATGAAGAAGTGGATGCTACAAAATTTTGTTTCTTGACTTATGTGGATAGCACTTTCCTTATGCTTCCACACATGCATTGGAAAATGCCTGTATCTTCATCAAAGAAGGTGTTAGTTGAAACATACTTTCTACACAGGGTCATTTCATTGATTGTAGTTAGTATAGGACACTCTTCTTAAAATTCCTGTCATACAGTTGAAAAAAATGAATCTTCATAAAATAAAGTTTGTAAAAAAAAAAGATGTGGCTTATTATTTTGATGTTCAACCACTAAGCTTATCAAAAGACTTGCTTAAAATTCCTGAAGTTCACATCTTCTACTCTCTTATCATTCTAAGAATAGTCATCATAGTTTAATTTGGAAGTGATATATCTGTTGACTATCATAAGCCAATAGCAACTTGTTTTTGTTTTGTTTTGTTTTGTTTTTAAAATGTTTTTAACTCAAATACATTTGATTTTTTTATTTTTGAGATGGTTTTAATTTGAATATAGTTGATATGCAATGTTATATTAGCTTTGGGTGTAAAACAATGATTTGACAAGTTTGTGCATTATGCTATGTTCACCGCAAGTATACTACCTGTCCTATTACATTGTTATTACAATATCACTGACTGTATTCGTTATGCTGTGTCTCTTATTCCTGTGATTACTCATTCCATAACTGGAAGCCTGTATCTCCCTCTCCTTTTCACCTATTTTGCCCATGCCCTTACCTGCCCTCCCTTCTGGCAACCATCAGGCAAAACATTATTGTTCTCTGTGCCAACAGCAATTTGAATGTTACATTCATTCACAATTTGACTTGAAAAAAATTATTGACAATTTAAAAAAATTATTGGAGACCATGTAATTTAGTATTTAAGAACTTTAAATTAGATAAACTTGTACTCTAATCTATCCTGATGAAATGTATACTTTAAATGCAAACTAGCTCATATGTGACTTTAAATAAAGAATGCTTCAGTATAAAAAGAAATTTCACTGGTTCAAATGTTATACCATTTTTTGGTATAGCTTTGCAGAACATAAAGCTTCTCAAGAAAACACATTGTTTTGTAGCAGAAATTATAATTTGTTAGAATGTTATAAGAAGTAATTGAAACCATGCACATTAAACATTTGTTATAATGCCTAACATTCTTCAGGGTGGGGAGAGGGTGAAGGTGTTCAAACCACTTGGGATAATTTTTAATAGGAAAATATTGGAAACCATGTAACTTCCCATCAGTCTATAAATAGATAAAATATGATATATCTGTACAAAATTATATTTAAAGTAATAAGCCAGATATATGTCAGCATAAACACATCTCAAAATCATAATATTTACAGAAAATAATCAAACTTTAAAGATCTATACATTATATTAGAGTTATATAAAGTTACAAAACAATACAAATAAATGTTTTTATGAAATATATATGCAATTAAAATATAAAAATGTGGTCAGAAAGATATAAACAAATTTCAGATAGTGATTACCTCTGTGGGGACAAGGAGAGTGATATAAAATGGATTCCAAAATTATCTGTAATGTTTTGTCTATTCAGGAAAAGTTTTGGAAATTTCCAATTCCAGGTAAGACAGAGTAAGTACACTTTCCCCCCTCTCACTGAACTCTGCTTTCAAATCTGGAAAGAATGCATTAAGTGACTTATATACAGATCTTCCTTGACTTACAGTGGGTATATATCCTTATAAACTTATCCTAAGTTGAAAATATAGTAAGTTGAAAATGCATTTAATGCATCCACTCCACCAAACATCATAGCTTAAATGTGCCCAGAACAATCACATTAGCCTACAGTTGGGCAGAAATCGTCTAACACAAAGCCTGTTTTATAATAAAGTGCTGAATATCTCATGAAGTTTATTGAATACCGTACTGAAAGTGAAAAACAGAATGCTTGTCTGGGTACAGAATGGTTGTAAGTGTCCTGGTCGTTTCCTGTCACGATTGCGTAGCTGACTGGGGAGCTGCTGCCTCACATGAGGTGAGCTGCTGCCTCACATGACAGCATCGTGCACATATCACTAGCCTGGGAAAAGATAAAAATTCAGACCTCGAAGTGTGGTTTCTACTGAATGTGTATCACTTTCGCACCACTATAAAACCAAAAAAATCATTAAGTCAAACCTTTGTAGGTTGAGAACCACCTGTACTTTGAAAAGTAAATTACAAAAGGGGAGTCTAGGTGGCTCAGTCTCAAGCATCCGCCTTCATCTCAGGTCCTGATCATGTAGGGTCCTGGGATCAAGCCATGTATTGGGTTCCCTGCTCCATAGGGAATCTGCTTCTTCCTCTCTGCTCATTCTCTGTCTCTCAAATTAATAAAACCTTTAAAAAAAAAGAAAGAAAAGTAAATTACAGTTGACAGATTGGGGAAGATCAAAATTTGGCAGGTAGTTTACCGTTTTCCCATTTAGCCCTTAACTGGAGAACATGATCTCTTGTGGTGCACGTTAATAGCTTTAGTGTTACAACTCAGTACCAATATTCTTTTTCATCTTTTTTTATAATTCTTTAAATTTTTTTTATTAACATATAATGTATTATTAGCCCCAGGGGTACAGGTCTGTGAATCGCCAGGTTTACACACTTCACAGCACTCACCATAGCACATGCCCTCCCCAATGTCCATAACCCCACCCCCCCAAACCCTCTCCCCACATCAACCCTCAGTTTGTTTTGTGAGATTAAGAGTCACTTATGGTTCGTCTCCCTCCCAATCCCATCTTGTTTCATTTACTCTTCTCCTACCCGCTTAACCCCCCATGTTGCATCTCCTCTCCCTCATATCAGGGAGATCATATGATAGTTGTCTTTCTCCGATTGACTTATTTCGCTAAGCATGATACCCTCTAGTTCCATCCATGTCATCGCAAATGGCAAGATTTCATTTCTCTTGATGGCTGCGTAGTATTCCATTGTGTATATATACCACATCTTCTTTATCCATTCATCTGTTGATGGACATCTAGGTTCTTTCCATAGTTTGGCTATCATGGACATTGCTGCTATAAACATTTGGGTGCACGTGCCCCTTCGGATCACTACGTTTGTATCTTTAGGGTAAATACCCAGCAGTGCAATTGCTGGGTCATAGGGTAGCTCTATTTTTCAACTTTTTGAGGAACTCCATGCTGTTTTCCAGAGTGGTTGCACCAGCTTGTATTTCCACCAACAGTGTAGGAGGGTTCCCCTTTCTCTGCATCCTCGCCAGCATCTGTCATTTCCTGACTTGTTAATTTTAGCCATTCTGACTGGTGTGAGGTGGTATCTCATTGTGGTTTTGATTTGTATTTCCCTGATGCCGAGTGATGTGGAGCACTTTCTCATGTGTCTGTTGGCCATCTGGATGTCTTCTTTGCAGAAATGTCTGTTCATGTCCTCTGCCCATTTCTTGATTGGATTATTTGTTCTTTGGGTGTTGAGTTTGCTAAGCTTTTTATAAATTTTGGATATTAGCCCTTTATCTGATATGTTGTTTGCAAATATCTTCTCTCATTTTGTCAGTTGTCTTTTGGTTTTGTTAACTGTTTCCTTTGCTGTGCAGAAGCTTTTGATCTTGATGAAATCCCAATAGTTCATTTTTGCCCTTGCTTTTCTTGCCTTTGGCCATGTTCCTAGGAAGAAGTTGCTGCTCCTGAGATCAAAGAGGTTGCTGCTTGTGTTCTCCTCAAGGATTCTGATGGATTCCTGTCTCACATTGATGTCCTTCATCCATTTTGAGTCTATTTTCATGTGTGGTGTAAGGAAATGGTCCAGTTTCATTTTTCTCCATGTGGTTGTCCAATTTTCCCAACACCATTTGTTGAAGAGGCTGTCTTTTTTCCATTGTGCAGTCTTTCCTGCATTGCCGAAGATTAGTTGACCATAGAGTTGAGGGTCTATTTCTGAGCTCTCTATACTGTTCCATTGACCTATGTGTCTGTTTTTGTATCAGTACCATCCTGTCTGGATGATGACAGCTTTGTAATAGAGCTTGAAGTCTGGAATTGTGATGCCACCAACTTTGGCTTTCTTTTTTCAATATTCCTTTGGCTATTGGAGGACTTTTCTGGTTCCATATAAATTTTAGGATTCTTTGTTCCATTTCTTTGAAAAAAATGGATGGGATTTTGATAGGGATTGCATTAAACGTGTAGATTGCTTTAGGTAGCATAGACATTTTCACAGTATTTGTTCTTCCAATCCATTAGCATGGAACATTTTTCCATTTCTTTGTGTCCTCCTCAATTTCTTTCATGAGTACTTTATAGTTTTCTGAGTACAGATTCTTTGCCTCTTTGGTTAGGTTTATTCCTAGGTATCTTATGGTTGTGGGTACAATTGTAAATGGGATTGACTCCTTAATTTCTCTTTCTTCTGTGTTGTTGTTGGTTTATAGAAATGCAACTGTGCATTTATTTTATATCCTGACACTTTTTTACTGAATTCCTGTACAAGTTCTAGCAGATTTGGGGCGGAGTCTTTTGGGCTTTCCACATAAAGTATCATAGCATCTGCAAAGAGTGAGAGTTTGACTTATTCTTTGCCTATTTGGATGCCTTTAATTTCTTTTTGTTGTTTGATTGCTGAGGCTAGGACTTCTAGTACTATGTTGAATAGCAGTGGTGATAATGGACACACCTGCCATGTTCCTGACCTTAGCGGAAAAGCTCTCAGCTTTTCTCCATTGAGAATGATATTTGCTGTGGGTTTTTGATAGATGGCTTTGATGATATTGAGGTACGTACCCTGTATCCCTACAGTTTGAAGAGTTTTGATCAGGTAAGGATGCTGTACTTTGTCAAATGCTTTTTCAGCATCTATTGAGAGTTTCATATGGTTCTTGTTCTTTCTTTTATTAATGTATTGTATCACACTGATTGATTTGCAGATGTTGAACCAACCTTGCAGCCCTGGAATAAATCCCACTTTGTCGTGGTGAATAATCCTTTTAATGTACTGTTGGATCCTATTGGCTAGTATTTTGGTGAGAATTTTC
>NW_019154085.1:377383-514805 GCF_002288905.1 Enhydra lutris kenyoni
AGTGGTGAATAATCCTTTTAATGTACTGTTGGATCCTATTGGCTAGTATTTTGGTGAGAATTTTCACATCCGTGTTCATCAAGGATATTGGTCTGCAATTCTCTTTTTTGATGGGAACTTTGTCTGGTTTTGGGATCAAGGTAGTGCTGGCCTCATGAGTTTGGAAGTTTTCCTTCCATTTCTGTTTTTTTGGAACAGTTTCAGGAGAATAAGAATTAATTCTTCTTTAAGTGTTTGGTGGAATTCCTCTGGGGGGCCATGTGGCCCTGGGCTCTTGTTTGTTGGGAGAATTTTGATGACTGCTTTAATCTCCTTATTAGTTATGGGTCTATTCAGGTTTTCTATTCCATCCTGGTTCAGTTGTGGTAGTTTATATTTCTCTAGGAATGCATCCATTTCTTCGAGATTGTCAAATTTGCTGGCATATAGCTGCTCGTAATATGTTCTTATAATTGATTGTATATCTTTGGTGTTGGTTGTGATCTCTCCTCTTTCATTCATGATTTTATTTGGTTCCTTTCTCTTTTCTTTTGGATAAGTCTGGCCAGGGGTTTATTGATCTTAGTAATCCTTTCAAAGAACCAGCTCCTAGTTTCGTTGATTTGTTCTATTGTTCTTTTGGTTTCTATTTATTTCATTGATTTCTGCTCTGATCTTTATTATTTCTCTTCCCTTGCTGGGTTTAGGCTTTCTTTGTTGTTCTTTCTCCAGCTCCTTTAGGTGTAAGGTTAGGTTGTGTATTTTGAGACCTTTCTTGTTTCTTGAGAAAGGCTTGTATCACTATATATTTTCCTCTCAGGCAGTAGCAACATTTGTTCCCTGTTGTATAACTTGTGGGTTTTTTGGCAAATCTTAAACAACTGGCTCTGAGTTGGTATAGTTGTTGTAGTTGTTGTGATGTGCATCTGAGCCAAGTTTAAAAAAAAAAAAAGAAAAAAACAACAACCTAACTTTCTGTTTGGAAGACCATAAAGACCATAAACTGAAAAGTACTCAGGAGATCATGGCAAGGAAGGAATTTGAGAAAGTGATCTTAAAAAATTGTATGCACATTCCTGAGTTTACCCTTGAGATATGCATGCACAGATCTCATCCTGAGCATACAGAAGATTTTAAGAACTAAAAAAACACACCATGAACTGGGCTCCATGCTGCCCATTGGGTGATGCACATGGGGAAGAAATACTAATAGCACAGTGAAGATTTTGAAAATTGAACTGACATGACTTATAGAACACAAAATGTGGTTGGAACTTAACTGGATCAGTTGTCTACTAAAACAAAATTTCAACATTCTCCATAGGATTTAAGTAAGACCTGGATTCTCATAACGTAATATTCAAGATGTCCAGGATGTAATCCAAAATTATGCAACATACAAAGAGCCAGGGAAATCTCAACTTGCGTGGGAAAGAGACACCAATGCCGAGATGACACAGATGTGGAATTATGTGACAAAGACTTTATCACAGCTCTTTCTTTTAAAGATGTATTTATTTATTTGTCAGAGAAAGAGAGAGAGAGAGCACAAGTTGGCAGAGTGGCAGACAGAGGCAGAGAGAGAAGCAGGCTCCCCACTGAGCAAGGAGCCTGATGCAAGACTCAATTCCAGGATCCTGAGATCATGATCTGAACCAATGGCAGTGGCTTAACCGACTGAGCCACCCAGGCATCCCTATAGCAGCTATTTAAAAATGCTAAATCATGACAGCTCTTGAAACTAATAGAAATTAAAAAGAGTTTCAGTGAAGAAATGTAAGAGTTAAAGGACACTAGATGGAAATTTTCAAATTTTAGAAAGAAACTACAATAATTGAAACAAAAAGCTTACTAAATAAGCTCAATTACAGAGATGACAGGGGAAAGAGTCAGTCAGTTCGATAGAGCAATAGAAATTACCAATATAATGGAGAGAAAAATACTGGAAAAAAAAGAACAGAGGCTCAGTGAGCTATGGAACAATAACCAAAGGTCAAGTGTTCATGTCCTCATTATCTCAGAAGGAAAGCAGAAAAAGTATGGCGCTGAAAAATATTTGAAGAAATAATAGGTGAAAACTTCCCAAATGTAGTAAAACTCAGTGAATATTAAATAAGCTAAATACGATGAAATCTATTGCAGGAATGAAATCTCTAACTGACAGAACAAACTGAAAGCAGCCAGGGAAAAATGCTGCTTTGCCTACAGGGAAACAAAGATTTGGTTGACAGCATATTTCTCATCAGAAACCATGAAGGCCAAAAAAAAAAAAAAAAAGTTGAATGTTATAGTTCAAAGCTTTAAAAACTCCAAAGCCAGAACCAAGAAATCATCACTTTAGAATTTCTTGAAAAGAAACTTCTGAAATGAATTTAAAATAAAGGTATTCTCAGATGAAGGAAAACTAAGAGAATTTGTTGACAGCAGATTTGCTCTGAAAGAATTTACTTTCCATCTGTACTAAGCAGTTAATATTCATTGGCAGCAGCATGTCTGGTGGAACAAACAATATTGTCCTACTCAAAATAAGAGAGTTTCAAGAGAATTAGGAGTTGTGTTAAAAGTAATCAGCCAGTAGATTTGGTGAGGAAAGACATGTAAAAGATGTAAAAGAACTCCTTCATGAATAGGGGGCCTTGAGGACATTTTATTCCAAGAGAAAGGACAAAAATCCAAGTCACCTGAAATGATAACATTGTTCTAGAAAAGTAGAACTTGCAATTAGAGCAGACACTGAAATCACATGCCTAAACCCACTGATGGAGATGAGCTTGCATGTCAACATTAGATAGATTATTAGATAGAATTCAAATGATGTCTGAGGTATTTCAGGCACAAAGGGCAGTAATTGTCACAGTGGAAGACCAGAATAGGCACTTAGGCAGTTTCTGAGTCACCGAGTATGTGACAATATATAACTGGAGAATATAATCTACTGTAGCATACTTTAATAGCTTTAGTGCCATAACTCAGTGCTAAACCATTCTTTCCTATTCTTCAATTTGTGGGTATTTCATAAATCTTAAATAAAACTAGAGTGTTTTCCATGTGAGATACATGTGCCCTGTTGTAGGACTCCATTCATTGGGAATCCTCATCTGTCAAACTATGAAAACTGAGAAGAGTTTTGGCTATGGAATCCTGAAATAACAGAGACATACATGGCCTGTACTATATACTAGGATCCCTATACTAACCTTTTCTAACATACCAACTTATGACCTATAATATATACAGTAACTTATACTCCTATAATACATGGTATGTGGAAAAAGGTAGATTTTTACAGGAGGAATGAAATAATTATATAAAAGTTATTCCTGGTTTTTATGTCAGCCAAGTATTTACAATATTACATGATACTGTTCTTTAATATAATATAGGAGTCATAGATAAAATTAATATTATAGAAACAACAAACTTATTATATATTACTGATGATCAAATATATTGTGAGATTGAATTAAAGACTCTACAGAACAATTTTCCTATGGAGGTGAATTGGCTTGAAGAAGATTTAAGCTTGATTAATAATAGATTGATTATATTTTTTAATCTTTAATAGATATATACTATGAAGTACAGACAGCTGTAGATCAAGAAGGCCAAGAAAACTCCATAAAGTTAGCAAAATGTTGACAAATTTTGTTCTGGTATCATTGGATGGCTCAGCTGACTGTTCATATCCACACCAACCCTCCACTGATTATTACGAAAGCTTAGACTCTGTATGTACTTTATGATCATAAGATGTTTGATATGTGATGTTATAAGGTATGTATTACTATCAAACCAAGGGTGGTTGTTTTTTCATAAAAAGGCCTTGATCATGGGTTAGGAGGGTGGACTACACTGTGAGAGCTAATTCCAACAGCTTGGAATTATCCTGAGTTTTTCTACTGAAATAAGAATCACAGCTCTGCCTGCCTGGGGTCCTGACCCCAGACTGAGGCACTAAACATACTGATTTATAATACTGCTTGTAAACATGGGTTTGAGAGGAATTGTAACAGTTTTTCAGAATGATTTACTGATAACATTGAAACTGATGATTTGCATCTGGTCTCAGTGAGCTCCATAGGCTTTGCTGTTGTGGCTGGTTATATAGGAATATACCTACATAAGTGGCGTCGTATATGAACCCCAAGTTGAAACACCCTTTTGCATTCCCTGGTTTGGAGGCATCTCGTGCATATATCAATGATTCCTGATCTGATAGTGAAGAAGTATCTGGCATGGCCTTTAAAGAGGAAGGACAATTGAAGCCCCCACCTGGTCCTCCTTGGACACTTTGCTCAAAGACATCCTTTGGCTTGTGATGCATATCCATTCTCTAAGCTGTTGTTTTATTGTACTGTTTGATTGTAGATTTGTAAGCATTGCCATTTTGGACCTGTAAATCTTCTTTAGAAATCAACCCTTCTGTAACTGCCCCTGTCAGAATTCCAATGATGTTATCAGCCATATGCTATACACTTGAAGGTCAAGTAATGTTCTAATATGAACATACCTAAAATCTGAGAGAGGCTTCTACAAAGACTTTATAAGGTATAGCAAAAGAATAATTTTCCAAGTTCATGTCCAACTTAATACAAAAATTATCTGTAACTGTAAAGGAGTAAGGACAAAAACTTCATAGGGAAAGAACAAAATAACTCATTTATTGCTGATATTTTTACATTTATTCAGAGACATTTCTCATACTAGACTGTTTAATGGTATGGTCTTAAATTGATATTTCATTTAAGCTTTGGCTGTGTATTGTGGTCATGCAGATTCACCATTCAGGTTTCCTACAACAAGAAGCTGCCGTGGGAGCATAACTGACCAGAGCTTGAGCCACTACCTCCATGAATCCAAGGCCAAGCAATCCCCAGACTTCTTCTAGGCCATGACCGAGCATGGTGGGGTATTGGTGACAATCCATTTCTGCCCAATGCAGGATTCCTCTAATGTCCATGGAACATAACACAATTTGGTCAAATTTTGGGCCACAATTTATCAAGAGTAGGATGAAAAAGTTAATAAATAGTATAGTACTGTTTTCTGTTCTCAATCTGATAACATCAAAATTAATGGCAGACCTACAAAAGTCCAGAAAATAATGAAAACATTCTATCAAAATGGTAAAAATATCTAAAATTTAATAATTAAAAAATGATATATTATGATCTACAAGATCAACTAAAGTAACTTAATATGACAGATTGAAGTTTGTATCCCCCCAAATCATAGCAAAATAATTGCATTAGAAACAAGAAAGAATGAAAACAATGCCTCGACTGAAAATAAATTCAGCTGAAGAACATTTAAAAAGATTAAAAAAAAAAAAAAGACAGCACAAAGAGAGAACTAATAAGCATAAAAGGAGAAATCAGGAACAAAGAATACAAATAATAAATACATTCAAGTTATTTGAAAAAACGAAACAATAAGTAAAGTTAGTTAACCTAATAAAACAAATCTGAAAAGAGATTCAAAAAGTAAAAATGGCATCCTCATGCAAGCGATTTCCATGTTCCTTCTACTCTGAAAATTAATCCTTCTGCTCCTTCAGAGTATCTGGAAACGGCTACGAGCTGACTGCCTGAGCCTTGGGCAATGGGAGAGCTCTGAAAGACAGAGCCAGCCAAAGGCTTGAGCCAAGACTAAAACAGATCCTAAAGCATGTCACTCTACTCGTGAGACACTGGGGAGAAGCTGAACAGTGGAGTGAGGCCTCCTACATCTAAGATTACAAAATAGGCATCCAGAGAAATTGCACTGCAGGAAGTAATGGAAAACAATTTCAGCAACACCTTCCTCCTACCCTCACTCCCCAACCCCCAAAAAACAAAAACAAAACCAGGTTTAATAAAATTCAGGTACAGCAGAAAAAAGGGCTCTAAGAACTTTTTTTAAAGCAGTATTTTTGGGGGTGCCTGGGTGGCTCAGTGGGTTAAAGCTTCTGCCTTCGGTTCAGGTCATGATCCCAGGGTCCTGGGATCAAGCCCCACATCAGGTTCTCTGCTCAGCGGGGAGTCTGCTTCCCCCCTCTCTCTGCCTGTCTCTCTGCCTTCTTGTGATATCTGTCTGTCAAATGAATAAATAAAAATCTTAAAAGAAACCCCACAATTCTTTCAAGATCTGTTCTTTAAAAAAAAAAAAGAAAAAAAGCAGTATTTTTGAAGCAAATTATCCTGTCGATGATTAAAGTGTGATTAAAGTTGAGATCCAAAATAGCAGTAGTCCAATGCAGAGAAAACTTATGAGCAAAACACCTGAATAGAACAGAGGGGCCTGACTGGCTCAGTCATTGGAGCATGTGACTCTTCATCTCATGGTCATAAGCTCAAGCTCCACAATGGGCATAGAGATTACTTTAAAAAAAATCTGAATAAAATAATAAGCAGAAAAATAAAGTAATTAAAGAGTATAAAATAAAACAATTAAAAATAATAAACATAAACGTAAATAGGGCTCCATGAATAGAAATGGAAACAGTTGCAGAAGGAACAATAATTTAAAACTTAATAGAAGAAAATTTCACTCAACTGAAGAAGGACAAATATCTATTATTTTCTGCGATAAAAGTTACCCATTTACGGTTAAGTGGTGTTAAAAGTTTCATTAGTAAAGAAGAATAAAAATAAATCAGAACAGTTCCTCAACTGCAGCCCTGGCTGTTTCAATAAGATTTTTTTGAAAATGGTGATGACTGAGAGAAGAATTAGAGCTCAACCAAAGCCAAGTTCACATTTATCTGCCAGACGAGAGAAAGACATTGGAGAACATAAAAATATTTAGTGTACGTATTATGCATACATATAAATCATGTGATCATGTGAAACAAAGTACATAGGGATTAATTCTAATTCAACAACAAATGAGTCAAAACCATCTTATCACCATGGGTGAAAGAACGAGCATGAGAAAGTGTGTTAGATGTTGAATGGCACACAGATGCACACAGTTGCAGCCAAACGTTCCGTGTTGCAAATGCGTAACGTAAGGCCAGAGAAGCATCCCTGAAATGGAGAGCACATGCTGCAAAGAATACTATGGTACTAGTCTGGGAAGAGTAGAGATGAAAGAGGATAAAGTAAGAAAATATTCTGAGTTTCATCTTACTGAGATGTAGCAAGTAGGAAGTTACGGAATAAGAGTTTGTTAGTGTGGTATTTTTTTTTCAGATAATAATACAAAAAATATGATAGGTGCTAGGAAAAATATGCCTATGGTGCTAGGAAAAAGAAAGGGAGAGAACCAATAAATGAATAATGACCTAATTAAATAGCATTTAAATAAGACAAAGAAAATGAGATAAGTAGCAATTAGATAAATCAGCAAAATTAAGGAAAAGGAAAACAAGAACATAACAAAGAACAACAGGAAATAAAGTATGATTGATGGAATAGAATACATATGTATTAGTCATTATGCTATATATAAATGAACTGAATTTACCAATTAAAAGACAGATTGACTTGGGGTGCCTGGGTGGCTCAGTGGGTTAAAGCCTCTGCCTTCGGCTCAGGTCATGATCTCAGGGTCCTGGGATCGAGCCCCACATCGGGCTCTCTGCTCAGCGGGGAGCCTGCTTCCCCCTCTCTCTCTGCCTGCTTCTCTGCCTACTTGTGATCTCTGTCTGTCAAATAAATTTTTAAAAAATCTTAAAAAAATTAAAAATAAAATAAAAGACAGACTGACTCAAAAAACAAAACTCACATATGTTATTTCTGAGGAAAAAAAAAGTGATAAGGGAATGACCAAAGAGATGAGATACACACAAGCAAAAGTAAATCAGCAGTGACTGTATTAATATGAGAAAGAGTATAACTTGTCTATAAAGGCAATAAATAAACACAGAGATGGACATAATATCATTATGAAGGATGCATTTTATGAAAAACATAATAATAAATCTAGAATACAGAAAAAAATAGCAGGTAAAGATAAACATCAATACATTTAGGAATAAAAGGAAAAATGTATAAGATAATTATGTTGAGAGAATTTTGTTGCAGTTTTTGATACTTACACATGACCAGTACACAAATATAAGCAAGAAAATTTAATTAAATTCATTTAAAACTTGACTTCATAATTTTATAAGATCTCTAAATCTCTAAACATTATGGATTTTTTTCATTTTTCTACTGGTTGACCAAAAATTGATCATATATGGCTATATGAATGTATTTTATGAAGAGTTTTATTAGACAATTTCTCTGATCATATTAACATAAAATTAGAAATAAATAAAACATTATTAAAATAGTAACTACCTGAAAATTAATAATAATTTTCCAAAGTAGTCTGTAGATAAAAAAGGAAATTTCAAAATCATAAATGATCTAGTGAACAATAAAGAAATAAAATACTTTGTATCAAAGCCCAGCAAAGAAACTCACTTGTATTAGAAACACACACACACACAAATCCAAAGAAAACTAGAAGGAAGCAGTTAATAAAGTTAAAAGTAGAAATTAATGAAATAAAGACAAAATGAAGAATAAAGATTAAGCCCCTCCAATAGTTTGTTCTTTGAGGAAGCCAAAAAGTAGATGAACCTCTTAGAAATTTGAGGGAAAAGCAAGAATAAATGAGGAAAAGTACATAGCCAAAGAATTTGAAATTATTAAAAGGATTTTAACACAGTACAACATATAAATCTATGGGGAAATTTTGAAAATCATGAAATTAATAGTTTGCTAGCAAGATACAAGCTAACAAAGAATTGAAAATCTTGAATGAACCAATTACTGCTGACAAGAATAGAAGATTTCTTAATCTACCATTGGAAGTAGAAAGAGGACCAGGTGGTCCTACTCACTTTTAAGGAATAGGGAATTACAATATTAAGCCATGTAAAACCCCAGAAAAATCTGAAACTCTCCCTAATCCATTTATAATCTCAGTATGTCTTATATGTTACCTTATATACCTTCTGCATACATGTATTTTGTGTAAAATATATATATATCATATATACACACACACACACACATCTTATATGTATATCTTATGCCTATATTAATCAGCTAAAAAAGTATTTGATAAAATTAGCAGCTACTCTTAAATAAAGTGGGAACAATATGAAACAAATAATTTTACTAGAAGTTATCCTGCACAACTTACAAGCAATGGTATTCTACCTGGCAAAATATTAAACCATTTAAATAACAATAAAAACTGCAAAGAAACTCTTGAAGTAGGCTTTATCTTTCATATTTATTTTGAAGATTCTAGCAAATTCATTGAGAAAAGAAAAATGGTATGTACAGACTTTGGGAAAGAAGGGCATAAACCATTTTTTTTTTCTGATGATACATTTCATAACAAGAAAACATACAAGCTTCTAGTTAAAAAACAAAGAGAAATTAGGGGCATCTGTGTGGCTCAGTCAGTTAAGTGTCCAACTCTTAGTTTTGGCTCAGGTTGTGATTCCTCAGGTCCTGAGACTGAACTCTGTGCTCAGTGGAGAATGTGCTTGAAGATTTTCTCCCGTTGCCCCTCCCCGCCACTCTGTACATGTGCTCTCTCTCTTTCTCTCTAAATAAATAAATAAATAAATAAATCTTTAAAAATAAAGATAAATTAAAATAATTTGGTGTGGTAACTGCACATAAAGTAAATATAAAAAATATGTGTATATATATACACTTGTACTTATGAATGAATTTAAAAATAAGGGCAGGACACATAAAAATCATAAAATTTAATTTAATTTAATCATAATGTGAGATTTGAGAAAATGGCAAGCATAAAAAAGGCTGTCCAAGTAAAATACCATCCATGTTTTTGCATATTTAATATCATAAAATACCAATTCTCCCATAATTAATTAATTTTCAAACTTAATGCAATCCAAATAAAGTTCACCATTCATAATATATAAAATGTCTAGATATAACATAGATATAAAGCTCATTAAATATATTACATATACACACATACATAAAAAGAATTGGTTAAAATGATCTTAAGGCACATTTGAAAGTGTCTGAATATGCCTGAAAGTATGCCTGAAAATATATAAAAATATTTAGGGTAGAAGGGACTTGCTTTCATCAATAAGTTAATTGTAATGTGTCAAAGAAAATCAGAGCCGGACAGCTGAGTGATAATACTAGATTTATTCAAGAACTATTGCAATAGGGGGAAAGAGATCTCCACATAGAGCTAGGCTCAAATCTGAAAGTTGGGTTAATGTAGAGCATGAAATCATCCACAACACCTGTCTTGTTAAAATGTGACACTTCTCTGCTGGGGGTAGGGAAGGTTTCAGAGAAGCCTGTAGGCCTTTGGAATGCCCAGGGCCTGCAGTGACCTCTCCATGGTAGGAATGCCATGCCTGCCTTCTGGGAAACTTTCTTAGCCCGAACAGCCGCCCTGTGATCCCAGAGATGTATGCATTGTCCCTTGGCTATGTTTAGCAGCACCGGTGGACCACGCAGATTAGCATATCGGATCTTTCCCATAAACAGATCCTCCTAGTTCCAGTAAAGACCCCTTGTCACACATCCTGTGCTTGAGACACAGAGATAAGGATTTGTGATTATCCTGAAGGACCAATAAAGGCAGGAGCAAAGAAGGGCAAAGATCTTGGTCTCCGAGCATTGACCCCCTTTCACAGCAAAGTCTGGAGTAATCGTTCATCCCTCGGTACAGGAATTGCTGGCCATTTCCAGCATCCGAATACAACCAAGAAGTGGGGATTTATAGCCCAGGATCAGGGCGAGGGGGTTGTGGTCAATGAGTAATTACTAAGAGGAAAGACATCAAGGGTAAGGTGACTCTTACTAAGCAAACTTAAAGACCAGAAAGATCCTTACTGAAGGCCGGCCAGGTTGACCAGATACCAGACGTGGGATGAAGAATTTAAACAGGTACCAGTGGCGGGCGGCCGATGGGGGTGTCTCACTACACTGACTTAGCAGGATTCTTGCTAAAACTGGGCTGTGTAAGCCCCAAAAGGATGGGGGCCAAGGTTGAGGCCTAGTCCAGAAGAGAGCACAGAGGAGCCTCTCTAAAGTTTGTTCAAATGAAAACAATATTTTGGCACTGGCATGGAAAAACCAAATGCTGAAACCGAAACTGATGCTAGTATATATTTGATTTAACATATGACAAAGGTGGTGTTTTAGTCCATGGAAAAATAATTATTTAGTAAGTAGTATTACTATACTGACTATCTGGGATAAAATGAAATTAAACTTATATCTTAAATAGAAAAATCAGTGTAAAACTAAAGCTACAGAAATGCTGCAAGAAAATGTTACAACAGGCACAATTTAGGGATGAGGAAGATCTTACTAATGAAAACAAGAAAACCACAACTATAAAAAAGCTTTAGATGCCTTTAATTAAAAGGTAGAAGTCACCATTATGAGTCAGTAAACAAATAATGAATTTGGAAAAGTATATTTGGAATGAAAATAATAGAATGTTACTATCTATAATAAACAAGAAACTCTTACTAAGTTTTAAGAAAGTCTTACTAAACCAAAGAGAAGTGGCAATTGAAGAAGAGAAAATCCAAGTGTCCCACAAATGAGATGTTAAAATTCACTAACAGGAAAGGAGAATGTAAAATTCAATGAGATATTACTTAAACCCATTAATCTGACAGTAATTAAAAAGACATGTTGTCAGCATGGAGGCAGGAAAAGAGCTACTATCACATATTTCTTGTGGAAGTATAGACTATTACTACTTTTTTGGGTAAAAGAATTCTTATAACATCTATTAAAATCACCTTAACTCAGCCATTCCACTTGTTATGAACCTTTCCCGTAGAACATGGTAACGTAAACTCATTATTACTTAAGGATAATATAAATGTTTATTGACACCTTGTACACAGAGGGGGAAAAAACTGGAAACAAAGTCAATGTCTACTGAGAAAGGATGGGTAACAAATTAAGCTATAACTCTCTTAATTTTACACAGCAATTTTATAAAGTGAGTTAAAGTTATGCAAGTTAACTTGAAGTAATGTTACATGGTAGTTTTTTTTTTTTTTTTTTTTAAGATTTTATTTACTTATTTGACACAGAGAGAGAGCGATCACAAGTAGGCAGAGAGGCAGGCAGAGAGAGAGGGGGAAGCAGGCTCCCCGCTGAGCAGAGAGCCCGATACGGGACTCAATCCCAGGACCCTGGGATCATGACCTGAGCGAGAAGGCAGAGGCTTTAACCCACTGAGCCACCCAGGTGCCCCTACATGGTAGTTTTAAGTAAGAAAAGTAAAAAGATTCTAAGACAGCATTTTAGAAAATGGTCAAAAATACCCCTAATTAGAGTCATGTGTGGAGTGAAGGTATGTGATTCTAACTTTTTTTGTGTGTACACACACAGCTGAGTATTTGTGTATAATTATATGGACACAGAAAATTACACCTATATATTAGATTGTTAATTTGTGTTATTTGTGCATGTGGGATGTGTGTGTGGGGAGGGAGGGTTAGGAAAAGCTGCTCTGGGTGAAAGGGAGTACAGGAGGTAGGAATAAGGGCAACCAAAACCAACTAAATAAATAAAAAGATTGTACCGGGGCGCCTGTGTGGCTCAGTGGGTTAAGCCTCTGCCTTCGGCTCAGGTCATGATCTGAGGGTCCTGGGATCGAGCCCCACATCGGGCTCTCTGCTCAGCGGGGAGCCTGCTTCCTCCTCCCTCTCTGCCTGCCTCTCTGCCTATTTGTGGTCTCTCTGTCAAATAAATAAATAAAATCTTTTAAAAAGTTAAAAAAGATTGTATTCCAGAAATTCACATATATTACTCCCTTCATTCATATAAAGTTAAATATATGTAAAATTAAAAAAAATATATTAAATATAAATAGCAAAATTAATTTTTTTTTTTTAATTAGGAAATAGGCAATAGGAAAGAAGAACCCGGGAAAGCTTTGAGAAAGGGACTGGAATTCTCTTGCTGGTTTGGTCGACCATCTTAGAATACAGTTTTCCCCTTATCAGCCTTAGTAGTCAAAAACCTTAGAGTTTTAGAGAGAAAGATGGTCCCTCAAGAAAAGGGAATTCTGCTTTTAAGCTGCTTCTCACATCGATTTTACTCTGGGTCTCCAGACTGACAGCCTGCCCTGAAGGTTTTGGTTTCCAGCCTCCAAAACCTCATGAGCCAATGCTTTAAGAGTAAATCTCTCTCTATTACACACACATCGTATTGGTTCTGTTTCTCCAGAGAACCCTAAGTAATACAGTGTGTTTAAATGGGAGGTAATTTGGGGGGAGGCATTGAGAATAATTTTATTCCCATTCTCAATCCCACTCCTGTTCCTAATGTTTCCTACTATAATTGCAAATTAAAAATTTTAGATTTTTTTTTTCTGTTGGCAAAAGTATGAGATCATAGTGTCCCCAATTCAAGATGTTATTTTGGGGACATGTTGGGCCCAGTTCTCAAGGTGTCTGCTCTGCCATCAAGTCTAACTTCTGGTCTTAGATGGATGGTGGATCTGAGTGTTTTTCCAGAAGGAAACGTTCAAGGTCTGGCATGAAGATTCAGACCTATTTTGGGAAGAGAGCAGGAATGATGGGATTTCTTAAGTTGTTGTTGTTGTTGTTTTTCAAATTTTGTTTTCATTTTTGTATTTTCTGATTTCATACCCAACAAGCTTCCAATTATTTCACCACTCTGTTTAGTCTTACAAGGAATATAAAAATATTCCCAGTTACAAAAGTAATTACATTTTTATTTACATGACACAATAAAATGGATGAAATGATTTGTATGAGAGAATGGAAGTGGGGAATTGAATATTCTTTGAGTTATATCTGTTTCCTTGTTTTGTTTTAACCTTGAAGTCTTCTGAATGAAAGCTTTGGGCCCTTTGATCAATCACGTTGGGAATTACCTCAATTTCCCCCTTCCTTTTGTTGTCCTCTCAAGCAGTATTTACAGTTACTGAACCACAATTTCTTTTGCTGCCTTAGTTTGGATTACTGAAATGCAGCACAGGGCTTTGGCCTACTAAAAAAAGACTGGGTGGTTTATAAACAACAGAAATCTGTGTGTCACTGTTCTGGAACCTGGAAGTTTGAGCATGGTTGAGTGGGGAAGTTTGGGAAGCTTGCTTCCTGGCTCACTGATGGTTGTCTCTGTGCCAGGACCTCACAAGGCCAAGGGGGCAAGGGAGTTCTCTGATGCCCCTTTCATAAGGGCACTCATGGTGTTCATGAGGGGTCCAGCTTTATCACCTAATCACTTCTCAAAGGCCCACTTTCTGATAGGAGACTAGGATTTCAACATACGAATTTTATTGGGGCGCAGATATTCAATCTATAACACACACTCTCTTTTGTTTATTGTGAAAATTCTACAAATCACTCTACTTCATCCCACCCACTTCTTTTAAGGAAAGTACCTCATAAGTTGAGAATCTTTTGGCTGGTGGAAAGAGGAAGAATATAAATGAAGATAATGTGCACCATGTTTCCAACCTTTGCTTCCTGCAGTTTGTATTATGAAAAGAAAAGGAATACTCTTCAGACGGACACGTTGTGGGAGTTTCTATCATTTCCTGAAACCTGACACAAACAATGTTTAAGGTTTCAGATAAAAGATTTTTTTTTTTTTTTTTTAATAATCTCTCAGTCTAGGATGGAGGACAGCAATTACTTCAACATCCTAAGATATCAAATATTCACTACTGGATTGATCTTGGCCATACAAACATGAAAGACTCCCAAGGCCAGATCTCAGAGTGGCTTTGTCCCCTTTTCTTCTCCATCCTTAGGATGTGAATGTTTCCCTCTCTCTCCTCACCCTGTTGTTACACAGCTGCAGTGTCTGGCAAAAGGGAGCGCTCGGTGAGCAAAGTCCTTCCTGGAGCCCTTGGATCAGTGAGGGTCAGTAAGTGGTGGGAAACTTGGAGCTGGGAGGGGCAATGAGGAGAGCCAGGAAGACAACTGTGCAGAGAGCTGGGGGTGTGAGGTACCTTCCCAGGGTCCTGGACCACCTGGGGGTACTGTTCACTGTGCAGACCTTCTGCAGCTGGGTCTCTGAGGAGGAGATTTAGAAGTCTACATTTTATGCAGGTGTGAAGAAACACTTCTCTTAGTTTCAGACAGGACAGAACTCAGTGTGAGCTGTTTGTACAAAGTGCTGCTGACTGCCCTTCTGCAGACTGACTCCTTGAAGTCAAAGTCACAGAAAATATTTTCAATTTGTGTGCTTAATTAGCTACAAAGGCCTGTGTGTGTGTGTGTGTGTGTGTGTGTGTGTGTACAAAAAACCCTCATTGTATGATATGTGGAGTGTAGGAAGATACCTTCTGGTTAGGTAACAAGTGAAACTTGATGCTCCCAAAACCAAGAGACATTACATATTTCCAATATTCTTTGTTAGTTTTATTCTTTCCGATGCTATAGTGTAATCTTATTTCCCTCACTTAAATGCTTCTGGGGGTGCTCGGGATTGGAGGAGGCAGCTCCATAAATTATTTCCATTTTATGTTCCCCAATCTTAATGCTAATGATGACTTTTATTTTTGCAAATAAAATGATTTACTTTAAAATATTTTTAAAAGTTGTTTTTTAAAGCTTTAATTTATTTATTTATTTGAGAGAGAAAGAGAGAGTGACAGTGGAGGAGGAGCAGAGGGAGAGGGAGAGGAAGACAATCTCCAGGCAGATTCTGTGCTGAGCACAAAGCCCGCTGTGGGGCTCCATCCCAGGACCCTGAAATCAAGACCTAAGCTGAAACCAAGTTGGGCACTCAGCTGACAGAGTCACCCAGGCACCCCAAAATACTTTTTTAAATTTTTTCTCTAACTTACTTTTTTAAATTTTATTTTTTTTCAGTGTTCCAAAATTCATTGTTTATGTACCACACCCAGTGCTCCATGCAATACGTGTCCTCCTGAATACCCACCACCAGGCTCACCCAACTTACTTTTAGCATGACTGATACAATTTCTGTGTAATAGCCAAAAAATTCTCCACAGAACCTTCAAAAACATTTTCAGAAGCATATGTCAATTTTTAAATAACATTTTGCCTTTAGTAAAATTGTAGTTACTTACTGTGGATCATGAAAAAAATCTGAAAAGTATAAAGAGTTAAAATCATCTGTAATAAACCACTGATAGACTTTTAATACACACTTTTACTTATATATGTATGCATATACATTCCCCACACATATGCCTGTATTTACCAAATATATATAGTGGGGTTATAATCTACCCTAAAAAAATAGTGATCCTTTTAAATTACCAGATCATGAACATTTTTATATGCCATTTTAAATTGTCCTAAAATATTATTTTTAACAACCGCATAACAGGCCATCATATTTTTAAACAACATTGCTACTTAAAGTTTAAGTTAATGTTGTTAGCATTGTAGCATTTTAAGAACGCAGTAGGTGTTCAGCTCAGAAGGCCTCTGTGAGACCCTCACCATTATCATGACTCAGTCTACACATTGGTTTGAAGTGTTCCCAGGAACAGTGATCCCTGGAAGACAGAGGCCACAAAGGAGTTTTACGTGTAAAGCAGAGTTTCTTGGTCTGGGCACTATTCATATTTTTGGCCTTTTGGCTGAATAAGCATTCACTGTGGGGGACTGTCTTGCATGCTGTAGGACGTCGAGCAGCAGCCCTGGCCTCTGCTGAGTAGACGTCTGTAGCACCAGCCAGTCCCTCACCAGGTGGGGAGGAAAAACCAGGCTGCGTTGAGAACCACTGTTCCCAACAGCTGGTCCTTGGTTGTCTGCACTCATAAACCCACGCAAGCTGTGAGTGACTTTATCGCTCAGGTGCGCCCTTCAGAAGTGAAAAAAAAAAGTAAAACAAACAAACAAAACAACAACAACAACAACAAAAGTGTTGGAGAACTCCTGTCAGTGAAGTTTAAGTCACGTTTCTGAGCTCTGTTTGAGGGGCTCATTAGTCTTTGTCCATAGCTACAGTCTGGTTCATTCCACATCACTGTGAACAGTTTCCACAGGTCAATACCAAAGGGGGCCTGAGTGGAAAAAGAGAGATCGATGTCAGTCATCTTCTCTGAAAATGTAAGTCAGAGCGTGTGTTCCCCTTGTGGGTGCAGCATTGTCTTCTATGACAAACGTTGAGTCAATGATCTCTAATGCCTTAGACACATTTTCCCTTAATCTAGATTTCTATGAGTTTTTCTTCTGATCAAAAAGTTGGGTGCTTTATAGATTAATATGACTAAGACGGAAGGTAGGGATGCACAGTTGCTGTGTCTAGTCATGCATGTTATGTGCGGCTCAGATTCTGGCCCCATTCAAAACGGCGTTGATGTCCCAGGTCTGTGGGAGTTGGGCAACACTTGACTGCGGCCTGGGACATTTGTCTAAACTGTTCTCTCTCCTCTTTTGACACCACAGCATCTCAGTGTTCTAAGGTTCAAAGAATCTTACTCTGTGACAATGCGAGAACATGTTGATGGATACAGACCGAAATGCTCTTTCACTTTTTAACGTGTGATTTTTTTCAACATGTCTCATAGGATTGTGCTTAGTTAAGAAAAAACAAACAAACAAACAAACAAACCTGTTTCCTGGTTATGTTTCTTGGTATCTTACAGAAGATTTCATTTCAATAAGTGCCTGTGGAGACGTGTGAAGCTCTGCTGGAAACACACATCTGCAGTAACACGCGGAGCTACGGAATCACGAACCCAAAACCCGTCTGGGGTGCGGGCAGGAGCTCAAGGAACACAACCATGCAGCGTCCAACCGAGCAGCTCACTAGGAAACGGCGAACCACTGTGGGACGGAAGAATTCTGACAGATACGCTTAAGAAGTTATTCTAACGGTTGGTATTGGAATAAAAATCGCAGTGTGACTAGATGAATATTTTTTGAAACTTTTTGACATTTTATAATGTTTCTGTAAGAATCGTGAGATGGTAAATAAAAACTGAAGAAGTTCTCCGGCTGTGCACATTTGGTATTTATTCCTAATCTCCACGCCCTGATGTTTTGGCAGCGGTGCGGGCTCCGTCTGGGAATCCAGCCGCCCGCCCTTCGGTCCACGCGCGGGTGCGGCTCGGCGCGGGTCAGGAGCGAAGCCTGCGAGCGGGTCCCGACCGCGACGACGGACCGAGGTGGACGCGGGACCCGGCCCGGACCGTCAGGAGACAGAGGCCCGCGGACGTGTGCGCCCCGCAGGCGGGTGTAGACGCGGAGCCGTCGAGCGTGTTCTACAAACTCGGAAGGGGAGAATGCCGCGAAGAAATCGGTTTTAGGAAAGACAAACTCAGATTATTAACAATTGTAGGAGTTTCCTCGAGCAAAATCAGTTCGACCCGGGCAGCGCCGGACCGGGAATGGCGAGGGCGCCCCGCTGGGAGGGGAGCGAAGACAGCGGGGGGCAGAGCAAGAACATTGTTTCATTGTTTCATTGGGTGTAACTTAAGGGCGTGTCTTCGCCTCGTTCATGATGCGTCGCCCTCGGGTTGGGATTTCGTACACCTCGGGCGTGTGTAGGGCTGGGCTCTGGGTCGCCCACGCGGCTTCCACGGTACTAAAATCCCCAAAGTCCATGAAGTCTCCTGGTTGGATTAATTTAACTTACCAGGCGACTAAGTGAAAGGTCGTATTTTTTTTCCTAACCAGGATCTTGAACTGGATCTGATACGTGAAGCAAAACATGAAAAAATGAAACGTACAGACGCAATGGTTTAATTTGATAATCTTATCATTACTGGGAAAGGCTATTTGGGTTCATGTCTTTTAGTCGCAGTAAGAATTGAACATGCACATGATTCTTCTTTTCACCTTTCACTTTTTAAAAAAGATTTATTTATTTAAGAGAGAGCCCATGTTCGCAGGCACATGTGCAAGCACAGGGAGAGGGAGAGAAGCGGAATTCCAGGTGAACATGGAGCCTGAGGCCCGGTTGGATCCCACATCCCTGAGCTGAAATCAAGAGTTGGATGTTTAACTGACGGAGCCACCCAGGAGTCTCTGATTCTGATTTTTACTTTTAACCAAATGAGTGATGGGGAAGATAAAGTCTGAAGGGAGTCCAAAGCGGTTATCAAAGGTCAGCAAGACAGATAGGAAGTGGAGTTGGGCATTTCCAAAGATGAATGCAAGGAGCCTAAGAATTTAGATTACGACGATGTTTTCTATTCCAGTAATATAGGTGGTAATGTTGGCCATAAATCTATAGTTCATTTGTGAATAATACGGTTGACTTATGAACAATACCAATATTTGTAAGACTTATAATTTTTCTCATTTAATGCCAGCATGAGACTTGGTTTAATTTTATGATGCCAGTGAAATCAGTTTATCGTATGAGGTCAAACTATGGCTTCTGATGAAATGTCATGCTATGGTATAAAGAGTACATGAATCTGGAATTACAGTTTTTAATCTTGATTGCACAACTGATACATGATCTGACTTTGGTGCCTTATTTCCCAATGGGTATGTACAGTACAGATAAAAAATTCCAAGCATTTTTATGAAAAGAAAATGTTTTTAAAGTTGATTAAGAAATATGAGTCATACAGAAAAATAATTATTATTATGAATTATTTTATGCCAGTAAAAGAAAATAAGGAGTTACGAGAATCTGTTTTTTCTATACATTATGTATTATTGTGACAATTTGATACAGTGATTACAGAAACGATATTTTCATAAGATTCCTCAGCTCCTGTTAAAAGGAAGATAGCACATTTGTTTTACATTTTCTTTTTATTTCAGAGAAAAAACAGCTGAAACGTCATGCAGCCAGAAAATGATGTTACCGTTCTGAGCACCACTCTGTACACTATTTCAAATTAGAAATAGTCATTTAATCAAAGATTAAATCATAAGTCATTTTGTCAAACCATTTATAGATGAGGAGATGAAAGATGATAGAAGCTTTAATGACTTGTTATAAATCTCCCAGGTATTCTTGGTTTCCAATACAGGCTTTTTTTTTTTTCCCTGTAAAATATAACTTGAATGTGTTCTAAATTCATTGTCCACCAAATTTAAGGATGCTTGGGCTCAGTGTTTGAAATAGCTGAAGAAAGTACTCAAAATTTGGTTATAAACCACAGTCAACTTGAATATAAGGGCTTTTTGGTAGAAATATTTTAACATTTCACTATTGCAACTTTCAGGCAGTTAAATCTCAATGGTCTGTCAACCTGGTACCATGCATGGTTTGAGTGAAAAGAACTCAAAATTGTGGTAGCATTTTGTAGACAGCATATTGACTGGACAGAAATCATAGTTGACAAGCTACATTTCAGAGTGTTATGTTTGTGTCACAAAGACCTGATTCTAATTTCACTTTTTACTTTTTTTTTTTTTAATTTTTATTTATTTATCTTACAGAGAGAGAGAAAGAGAGAGTGTGTGTGTGGGGGGGGGGTGGTCAGGGAAAGGGCCATAGGGGGAGAGAGAAAGAGAAAGAGAGAGAGAAATTCTTCAAGTAGACTCCCCACTGAGTGTGGAGCCCAAGGCAGGGCCCAATCCCAGGACGCTCCCAAGACCCCGAGATCATGACCTGAGCAGAAATCAAGAGTTGGAGGCTTAACCACTTGATGCCCCAAGATCTACTTCTAATTTTTTTTTTAAGATTTTATTTATTTATGACAGAGAGAGAGAAAGAATGAGTGGGAGGGAGGGGTAGAGGAAGAGGGCAAAGCAGATTTCCTGCTGAGCAGGGAGCTCAACATGGGGCTTGATTCCAGGATCCCAGGATGGTGACCTGAGCCGGAGGCAGATGCCTCACTGAATCAGCCCCTCAGGCGCCTGCACCTGATTCTAATTAAAAAAAAAAAAAAGTATTTTCCATGTCCTATTTAGAATGTGAAATCAAATCAAAGTGTTTGGAGATATATCAGTGGGGGGGAGGGCTCTGTTCAGATGTCAGTAATTGTATTAATCAGTTTTAGCACAAGATTCTAAATTTTCCATTGCTTAAAGACAGTGGTGAATGTTTCCACTAGGACCTGAATATTTGAAAATTTAGCATTGTAGGGAAGAACAAGAATTAAAAGGGAATAGAAGAAGGAAGAAAGGACAGTGTGAAAGAAACAATGTAGGATCAAAATAAACATGTAGGAGATACTGGAGGTGTTCTTCTCCTATCCTTTTTACTTGATCAGAAAGTCATCCCCCAGCCATGCAAGTGTTGAGGCTGACTCGGAAGAATTGTGCTTTTGCTGAACTGATCCTCATCTGCTAATGTCTGGGAGGTTACATGCCTCCCTACCCCTGGGAAGCCAGTAACTGACCAACACAAGGTAAAAAAAATCCCAGCCCTGGGGCACCTGGGTAGCTCAGTGGGTTAAGGTCTCTGCCTTCGGCTCGGGTCATGATCTCAGGGTCCTGGGATTGAGCCCCGCATCAGGTTCTCTGCTCAGCGGGGAGCCTGCTTCCTCCTCTCTCTCTGCCTGCCTCTGTCTACTTGTGATCTGTCAAATAAATAAATAAAATCTTTTAAAAAAAATGCTTCCTCTTTTAAAAAAAAAGGAAAAAAAAAATCCCAGCCCTTTTGCTTCTGGGTCAGACAACTCTTAGTGCAATTCACACTTGGCTCTAGCCTCTACCTGAATTCACAGGCTTGCTGACCCTTTCCCCTTCTCTATCCTTCCCTCTGTCTCATATAGATTTTTCTAAAGAGAACTTCCCCAATAAATCATATATTCCCGAATTCTTATCTCAGATGCCACTTCTAGGGGGTTCTACCTAAGATAAGGAAGAAAAAGAAATAGAGAAAGAAAAGCAAAAAGCAAACAAACAAACAAACAAACAAAAACAAAGAAAAAGCCCAACCCTGCTATCCAACCTTGTGAGATGTTTTTTAAACCATTAACACTAGGCAAATTGCAACACCTGATTTTTTTCTTTCACTCCAATTCACTAGTGAACCTAGTCTTTTTCCAACCGTCTTTAAAATTTTTCATTAAAAACTTCATACAAGCACCCACTTGTGGCAAACACGCGGAGTTCAGGTCTACTGCCAAAAGCAGATTCCCCATGAATTTCAGACAAAGGAGAAGGAACTAGGGAAAGAACAAACCTGATTTCCTTGTTGAAGCCTATTTATTTCATTTGTAGGGATTAGTGTTAGAATAAATAAAGGTTGTTTTTACTTTATCCAGTGCATATCAACAAATACAAAGAAACTTGTCATTGGAAAAGGTTAAAATAAATTTCACAGAATATTTACTTAGAGAAATGGTATCCATGTTGATTAATAAAGGGAAGTCAGAGGGTACATTTCTAATATGAGAAAACCTTATCTGACATTCTAAGGACATTTACCAAGCTTAAACAGAGAAATAAGATCATGTTTTAAGGATGGTGGGGGTGGGGGTGGTTATGGTGGAGTAGCTAGGAACATGACCTAATCTCTAGAATTTGTGAATAGGTTGTTAACCAGGCAAAGGGGAGTTTTCAGGCCAAGTTTGCTGATCAGTTCCCTGTAAAACTGGGAAAGCACCTGACTTGCTATAGGTGGGCCCAATACAATCGTGAGTCCTTCACAGAAGTCGCGGGAAGCCAAGGCAGACGGTGTGAGAGTGACAGGGGCATCACACGAGGAGGCATTGACTGTCTGGGGCACTGCTGGCTTTGAAAATGGAAGGGGCCAGGAGCTAAGTAATTCTGGCAGCTTCTAGAATCTGGAAAATGCAAGAAAATGGATTTGCCCTTAGGACCTGAAGAAGGACCTGACCTACAGAACTATAAGATAAGAATTTGTGTTGTTTTAAGCCACCACTTTGGTGTAATGTCTTACAGCAGTGACGGGAAACTAATGCAGTATGTGTGCTCACACAGCTTAAAATTAAATGTTATTAGACTCTGCGACCATAAAAATAGACCACAAGGTGAATTCCATAAATTAAAAGATATATATATTTCACGTATCTATGAACTTAGTATAATTTTTCTTTGTACCGTGAACACCCTAGATGTCCATTCTCCCTGTTACTTTGCATGTTAATCTCTGCTTTTCCTCTCTTGTACAGAAATAATCAGACATATCACACACATGGCTATTCTTACAACTAATTAACTAATATTGGCAAGAAATTGGGATTAACTTTGCTTTTTACACTTAACTGTAATGTGGACTTTATTCCAGGGCAATTGGTCTAATAAATCCAACCCTTCCTTTCTCATATCTTTGAAATTTTCTATAGTGTTGACAAGCATTTGTGTCTCTAGTTCTTTGTTGTTGCTGTTGTTTCCTTTCATGCCACGGTTTAGATGCCATACTGTGTTTTGGCATTCTACATATTTGCATATTTATAGGATCAGTTAACAAAAACTGAGAGTGTTGAATTTTTATTTTTTTCAATTTTGTGCTTGCAGGCCAAGTATGTCATCAGATGCAACAAAGACAATCTCTGAACCTCACTTTAAACATTAATTTTACCCTTTCTTTCTGCTGTATATGTATTCAGCTACTGGTACACAAAACAGAGCAATTGACGGGTTTTTGTTGTTCTTTTTAATTCCTAAGCCCATTTTACTAAAATTATGTTAGAAAGGAAAGAATACTTAAAGAAAGTCTGCAAGCAAAGAAAAGCAAAGGGCCTGCATATTTGCTTCTGCGGTGATTACCCGGGAAACAGCTCAATTATCAGCCTCTAGATAATACATGCCCCAGTTTGTTTTTTAAATTTACCACAGGATTCGGTATAAGATGCGCTGATACCTCAGTGGAAGCGGAGAGCAATGGAGTACAAAATGTAGGGGAGATGAACCAGAATATATGCCCCACTAGAAAGCTGTTAAACCTGTTATAGTATCTCCCAAATGCAAATTTGATCAGCTCTGATCAGGGAAGCAAGCTCTGGTGTCCGTGCTTTCTACAACACGTGGCGGCACAGGCATACTAATGGTGTACACAATATGTGAAATAACATGTGGGCTGGAAACCGATTTTTACCTTCGTTGCCTTTTTTTTGCTTCTTTAGATTTCTTCTATCCCCTGGCTACTCCCCGGCCCTCGGTGAGATCCTTGATAGGCCTCATATTTCCTATAGTTATCTTAGATAACCAGAAGTTCTGTGCAAATCACAAAGACTCATTTCAATGATTAAAATATTCAGTTCCACATAGTGTACAAAATGGAAAACCTCATTGTGAGTTAAAGCCTTTCCCTCCCGTTGCTCATGTGCATTCCAGCTGGAAGCTCACACCAGAGGCAGAGGTGGACGACATCTTTACTTCATGGCTATCTTCTTAGCATCACAGAGTCTGTCCCACTCGCTGGACTCTTGCTGGCTTGGCCAGGGCGGGAGTGCGGGAAGGACGCGGGGTAAGAGGCGGGTAGTTCGTGCATGAGCTCAGGTAGTGCTGATGTTAGCGTCCTTTGATCTTTGCTGTTGTTTTGAGTTGATTTTTTCCTGGGTGTCTCCTCGGGTCTTGACTCCAGTCTTCCTGAAGTCCTCTCCACGTGGGTAGTGATTTTCCTTCTGTCTGGTTGCGATTCTCACACAACTTCTGCAGTTTGCGCCATACCTCCAGCATCTCAATGACATTGTCTTGACCCTCACAGAAAGCCCTCTTGGAGACGGTTCAAAACCACTTCGGCATGGGAAGCTCTCTTTTCCATGGGGCTGGCCCATGCTTTGTCCTTGGGAACCTGCTGTGGGGAGTGGGCAGCTTCCCTAGTTAGCCCTCCCCTCTGCGGTCATGGGCTCTTTGACCAGCCTCCTGCCCCTTTTACAGTCAGACTTGAGTGGAAGACTGGACTGCATGTCGCTAAACTGCAGGGGGTTCTGCTAAACTCAAGGAGTGGTTCCTTTGAAGCCTTGCTCTCCTGACGTGGGACCGGGGGCAAACTCACCATGTGTGCCCCATGCCGCCTCCAGCTCATTAGCAATGTCTCCAGAGAAATCCCCTTCCTGTTTCTCAGTGTGAAAGCTGCCTCTCTAAACCAACCCCCTTTAAAAGCCAGAGATGAGTGGAAATCAAGAGTGAGTTAAAACTGATTCACAGACAGCCCTTTTGCAGTCCTGCTAGTATTTCACATGGGAATGTTGAAGTAGTTGGCACCTACTGTCCTGGATCTCAGTAGAAACTTGAGTCAGAAGCTGCCCCATCCAATATCCTATTACTATAATCAGACGTGTAGATCCTGCAAAGCGCACAGCCATTGGCTAAAAGTATAGAAAACGAGAATTATGTCCTGGAGGTGATGCGGCCGGCAGGAGTAAGACGAAATACTGGAACACCAGTGAAATAGGCTGGTGTTTAATGCAGAATTCCAGTGTCAGAAGTGGGTGTATAGTCAGAAGTTTAGAGCAAAAACTAGTCTAAGTCCTGGGCAAAGAGTAGACCCAGGAGGGAAAAATCTGCAGGCTGGTATCCAGGCTGTTTGTGGCACACAATGCCCACTTCGAGCACTGTGTGAACTGGGTATTAATGACGTCTTTGCTGAGCACCTGAATCATGCTGGCTGCTGGGCAGTGGGCCAGGTGCTCTCAAGTGAGGTCTCTCAGAGCCTGGGAAGGAAGGAAAGACAGTACGGCTGCTTTTTTGTCCTTACCCTCTTCAACTCTTCTGCTGGCTCCTGTCACATTTATAAGTATCTCCAGGTTCAAGGGAGCATTGGCAGATAAAACTGATTAAATGGAGGTGAATTCTGACACTACAACTTAGATGTGATTTGCATAAGAATCTGGAAACAAAACGAGGGAGTTAGAATTATCAGGCAGTACAAATTGCTAGCGCTTCTATTTGTATGAATAACTTAATGCTTTCCAAATTATTTTGTAGTAATTGAATCAGAAAACAATAACAGATTATTTGCTTTCTCAAATCCCAAGCATTAAGGAGAAAAAAAAGTGTTTTCTTGTCTTAGCCTTCTTAGATTTCATTCTATCCTGTTGCTGTGTTTGCTTTATCCCTAGACCAGTCTGTGGTAGAAGGCCATTTGCAATCTGAAAGAGATCCGTCACAGTCTTGGGTGTATAAAGAATCTGTTCATGTTAATAGGTCCCCTCTAAGGATATCTCACATCACCATTCTGGAGCCAAGTTTAAAACAACATATGTAATACTTTGAATATTGAGATTTAATGAAGTTGAAGGTGCCAATCTGTGTATGTTTTTGACGACTGTAATTGAGTGCGTTTAAGTCCATTCAGTATGAAGTTGGCTCTTTGGTTTTGAGTCTCTGTGAATTGAAATACTACGCTGAGCAGCCTCGCATTTTAATTTTTCACTTTTTGTTGCTGGAAGTAGCATATCAGATATGAACGTACACTCTTTAGATGTAAGTTCTCTGGAGAGAAACGGAGGTCAAAAGGGTACAGTGTAATTCAGCGCCACGGTCAGAGGTACAGGTTGGATTCCTTCACTCCCCTTCTTGGAATTAAAACTTTTAAATCTTCAAGGTTGGATGGGACTGTAGAGATCATGTAATCTGATCGTCTAATTTTACAGATGAGGAAATTATAGTCCATAATGGGGACTTGACCTTGATTAGCCCAACAGATTTTGAAACATTAATACTTAGCATCAGCTTTACAAGAGTGGAAGCTAGAAGTTGTCATATATGCATTGTTTACTTGAAAAGGTACCACTTAAATATGATTAAATCACATACAAGAATCATATGTAGATTAACAATAGTTTGTGCATAAGTTATTTGGTCAGTGATATTAAGGAGATCTAAGGTAGTGAGAATATAATTGGCAACTGGCTCAAAATTGTCAGTTTTTTTCCTCCACTGTAATATAAATTTATTTTTTCCTAAAAAAAAAAAAAACAGAACTAATGAACAAAAGACTTGAATACAGAGAACAGACTGGTGGTTCTCGGAGGACAGATGCTGGGGGGATGGGTGAAATAAAGGGGATTAAGAGGTATAGACTTTCACTTATAAATAAGCCATGGAGAAAAAAAATACAGCATAAGAAATGCAGTCAATATTAAAATGTATGATGAAGGACAATGACTACACTTGTCATGGTGAGCACTGAGTAACGTACAGAATTGGTGAATCAATGTTGTACACTTGAAACTAATATAACATGGTATGTTAATAATACTTCACAAATGTTTTCCATTTACTTTTTTCTTTTAGTGAAGAAAAGTAAAACAAATTAAAAATGTAGTATAATTTTAAATGGAGTATTTCTGAAGGAAACCATACAGTCTAATTATCTGAGGTCTGGAATAGGAATCAAGGATGCAGTGTCCCATACATAAATTTGGCTACTACAGCTATTTGAGAATATGATTATGACATGCGTGGGGGGAAGGGTTTACTGCCTTGGATACCTCTTTGTTTACCTGAGGTAGCTGCCCATTCCAGGCTGCAACCCCTCGCCAGGAAGCTGGGTAGCGGTGCAAATACAATCACTTATGATCCAAATGAGGGTGCAATTAATGAGAAAGGCAGACTCAAGGGAGGACATTGTTTACCTTGCCCTTGGGAACTGACCCCTGGATATTTACACCATCACGTGGAAACTGAGCCTAACATTTTATCCTGTCCTATCTTTTTCAGTTACCTTTTGATATTCTCTGAATCACAGATTGCTTTTTGCAGAAGAGGAAAGTGGGGAACTAGCCTGTGTTCTTTCTTTTCATCACAATGGTAATCAATCTTCAGGATTTAATGACATGAGCTATCCTAAAGCATAAAGATCTTCAAGGCATTATATGGAAGTGTGACCGTTTCATGTAATTCTATTCAAGAATTTAGGAGCAATGGAAGATTCTAAAATGTCTCTCTCTCTATTGTAAATGCTGTCATCTTTGCTGTTTTACCTTTTTGACAAATGCAAGGATTATGTGCTAGCATAGATTGATTTTTCTTTCAAACCTCTGTCAGTTCCAAAGAATGAATACAGGACCAAAATATATGTGTATAATAGGAATATTTATAACCTGGCAATTTCATATACAAAAGAGAAAATACATCTGAGAAAGAGCTGAAATAGTCTTCTTTTAAGATATTTTATTGAAATATTTTATGTCTCCAAGGCAATTTATACTTCTTGTGACATGTTTAAAAATTAATACAGTGAAAAATATACCAGTATGTATCTTGATAGTCCATTGCATCTTTCAAATGTAAAATCATTATTTGAAGTATTCTCACACTTTTTGAAACTTAAAATAATGGACTAAGCAGGTATTTCTGAGCATGTACTGAGTTTATGTGGCTTTGCAGGAGTTGAAACACCTACTCCATGCATATGTAATGAAGTAAAGGGACTTTTAAAGGAAATATCTGCAACTGAAAAGAATTATAAATGTTAGTACTTAACATATGCAATGTACTGCATTATGCTTTTCACAAATATTGGCTCTTTTAAATTTGGCAACACCCCTGTCCATATGAAATAAGTGCTTTTGTTTTCAGATGAGAAATTTCAGAAGAAGAAAAGTAACTTTCCCTGCTAAAGTTAGATCATGGAGGGGCACCTGGGTGGCTCAGTTAGTTAAATGTCTGCTTTCAAGATTCCAGGTCCTAGGTTGATCCCAGTCGGGCTCCCTGTTCAGCAGGGAGTCTGCTCAGCCCTCTCCCTATGCTCCTGCCCCTTGCTGTGTGGGTGCTCTCTCTCCCTCTCTCTCTCTCTCTCTCTCGCTCACTCCTACTCTCTCAAAAAAATAAATAAAATCATTAAAAAAATAAAGTTGGGTCACAGAAAGATGGAATCAGAATTTTATATCAAATTTGCTTGACTACGAAATTGAGAGTTGCAGTTGAGAGAGATGGACGTGGGACTATTTTTCTTCCTTTCTTTCAAGAAAATCATTGACTCCATACATGGATATTTTTTCCCTCTATTTATTTAATAGCTTGTAGTTAAGCCATAAGTCATACCTAAGGCATAATGGAAACAATGACTAATGGTGGTGAGAAATCTTACAACACATTCCTCTCCATTGAACCCCCACTCAATCCATTACTAAAACCTCTCTATTCTCTAGAAAGCACACATCAAATATATCTACATCTCTATTGTTCTGTTTCTATGACCCTGGTCCAAGTCATCATTTTTTTGCCTGGACATCCACAATATTCTCATTCTCCCTTGTTCTGTTCTCTCTCTCTCTCTCTCTCTCTCTCTTAAGATTTTATTTATTTATTTGAGAGAGAGAATGAGAGAGAGCATGAGGGGGAGAAGGTTAGGGGGAGAAGCAGACTCCCCACTGAGCAGGGAGACTGATGTGGACTCGATCCCTGAACCCGAGGATCATGATATGAGCTGAAGGTAGTTGCCTAAGCAACTAAGCCACCCAGGCACCCTCCATGCTTCTGTTCTTGCCAACTCCAATGTATTCTTCAAATGCTAGCAGGGCAAATTTTTAAATTGTAAATTAGAACAAACATGTCAATTTACTGATTAATATTCTTTAATATTTTTCCAACCTATTTGGAATAAAGTAAAAACTTCTTATTTTGGTAGACAAATTCCTTAGTTCTATGGCTTTTGGTGCTTCTCCATGCCTTCATTTCATACCACTCTCAACATATTCCATACTTTGGCCACACCTTTCTCTCTCCTGTATGCCAAGCTTTGTTCTGCCTAGGGACTTTATATGTGTTACTTTTGCCTGGAAGTTTCTATCCCATTCTTCCACAACTAGTATTTTTTTTTCTTCCTTCCCTATGAGTTATTAGATTAAATATCAACTATTCAGAGAGACTTTCTTTGATTATCTAAAGTAGCCTAAGTCCCTTTATGCTTTTTTAACATTTAAAAATAATTTGTGGGTACCTGGGTGGCTCAGTTGGTTAATCGTCTGCCTTTGGCTCAGGTCATGATCCTGGAGTCCTGGAATTGAGCCCTGTGCCAGGCCCCCTGTTCAGCAGGGAATCTGCTTCTCCCTCTCCATCTGCAGCTCTCTCTGTCTCTCTCTCAAATAAATAAATAAAAATCTTTAAAAAAAATAAAAATAATTTGTCATTTTATGCAGACTTGTTTATATACCAATTCTACCCTACTAAACTCTAAGTTCTATAAAGACTGTACATTTTGATTTCACCACAGTATATCCTGCCTTCTAAGCTAGGCACAAAGTTGGTGTTCAGTGAACAAAGTGAATAAAATTACCATAATCAACTTTGTTTTATTCTGTGATTCTTATTAATAAAATGGAAACTTAAATCAATTAGTAAATGTCTTTGTTAACCATTTACATTATGTCCAGTCTATTGGGAGGAAACTATGCGAAAAGATAAGTTACAGTACACCATTACAGTGCAAGTACTCTTTCAGAGTTAAAGATCACCTACTAGGGGCACCTGGGTGGCTCAGTGGGTTAAGCCTCTGCCTTTGGCTCAGGTCATGATCTCAGGGTCCTGGGATCGAGTCCTGCATTGGGCTCTCTGCTCAGCGGGGAGCCTGCTTCCCCCTCTCTCTCTGCCTGCTTCTCTGCCTACTTGTGATCTCTTTCTGTCAGATAAATAAATAAAATCTTAAAAGAAAATAAAAAGATCACCTACTAGAAAGAATGTGGAGGAAGGAACAATCAATGTTGCCTTGGGTATGAACTCATTGACATTGTGACCTGGGAACCAGGTCTTAATGATGAGTTAAAATTTTCCAGATTCAGAAGGTTGAACCTGAGTGTTGTGGGATATTTGGCTTTGGACGTGTGGCAAGAGCCTAGCCTGATCAGAATGCTGGTGCAAGAGGAGCCCATAGGCAAATAGCACAGAAAAATTTTCTGTACCAGACCATGAAGTGTTTAAGAGGGAAGTGATCTGATCCATAACATTTTATGGAAAGGTGATGTGTGAATTTAAAAAAATTGAAATTAGAAGGGAAATTAGCTACACAACAGGCAACATGATACTCATTGGGAATTCAGAAACAGTAACCTAAAAATCAGAAAATATTATTTATCTGGAGTTGTCTCGATCTTTATCCTTTATCAGTCAGTAGCTTGACTTTTCCACATTTGACTTTAGTATACATTTTCTAAAATACATTTGAAAATATGGTATTTCTGGGCACCTGGGTGGCTCAGTTGGTTAAGCAACTGCCTTCGGCTCGGGTTGTGATCCTGGAGTCCTGGGGTGGAGTCCCACATCGGGCTCCCTGTTCATCAGGTAGTCTGCTTCTCCCTCTGGCCTCCCTCCTCTCATGCTCCCTTTCTCTCTCAAATAAATAAATAAAATCCTTTAAAAAAAGAAAATAGGGTCTTTCTCTAGCAGGGTGTATATAATGCAAGTAACAAAGAATATGGTCAACTCTACAGTGTTTGAGAAACAGATGGGAAAGAGACTTCATAAAATATGTCATGCTTGAGCTAGGACCTAAAATACAGGAGCAGGCTCACTTCAGGCAGAGGGAACAGCATAAACACAGGGATGGAGGCGTGGTATGAGCCAGGGATGGCAAACGATGTAATATGCTTGAAGTACAGAAGCAACCATAAGGATTCCCATGTGTCCATTGATTGTGGATTTTGCATGAACAAAAGGGGGCTCAGAAAAAAGGCATAAATTTTATCATTTTGGAGCTCAATTTGAGCATGTGGTCCTCCAGTGGTGAGATTGCAACCTTAATTGAGTAAACTTCACAAGCTGCTTAAATATAGCTGGATTCTCATCACTGCTAAGGATGTTCTAAATGTTCTTTCTTACTCCTTGCAGTGACTATCTTAAAGGTTTCCACTCTTCTTGAACTCCAGCCTTGCCTCACCCAGGCAATTTGTAGTTTATGGCTTTGACGTGGGAGCCATCTGACAAGGGGTGATGCAACTTCCCATCTCCTGGTTTCAAAGCTCCTTTTCTCACTGCCTATTGGATTCCCATCCCACATTCTCCTTCTTGATCTCTGTTACTCCACCAAATTCCATTAGAAAGAAATTTGCTGCCACAACTTCTTACCTCCCACTCACCCCTGACCTCTTGTAATTCAGTTACCTTCTTTACTGCTCTTTGGAAATTAATTATTTTGTGGTTTCTTAAATTCCAGGGTAAATGAGCTTTTTTCAGTCCATCTAACTTTTAGCTCCACCTTCTTGACTCTCCTTTCCACCTTAGCCTTCCTGCTTGTTGTCTTTGATTATCCCCTTTTCACATCTTATCTTTTGTTTTTTCATGTAGATTAATTCTCCAAAGTCCTTTCTTTAACCAAATCTCTTCTTTCTCTAGATTCTCCTTTAAACTAGTTTTGCAATATTGATATCTCCTAGTTAAGTATCTTTTAAGGTCCATATACACATTTCTAAATGGGTTTTTTTTAAATGTTTTTTTTTTAAATCTTCTATATTCTATTCTTTAAAATCAAGAAATATTTAAGATTTTAAGCCAACAACTCTTCCTGCTTTCTTCATTCTGTTAGAAGGCCAGCAATTTTCCAGTCATCCATGTCTTAAATTGTAAACTATTCCACCTCCTTCATCTCCCACATTTAATCCTGTCAATTGAATACTGAGACAATCTTTTTCATTTAACTTTTGTCTTTACATTCTTATCTATATGTTGGCTCAAACCCTCATTTTCTCTTGTCTCTACAAGCATGATGCCACTCTGTTTTCACCTTTATCCTTTCAATATACCATAGCTCCACCCCACCCCAAATTTTAAATCACTGGGAAAAAATCCCCTCTACTTCCTGGGTAATAAAATCTTCACTGGCTCCCTATTTCCTAGCAAATTTAGAGACAAAAACCCGAATTGTAACTGAAGTCCACTACTATATTTTATACTCTCATATATAAGTTTAATTTTTGCTTTTAAGTTGTTTTTTAAGACAGCCTCTTTATTTAGTTCATGGAATGTATATTAGTTATCTATTGTTGCATTAATAAGTCACTCCAAAATTAAGCTGCTAAAATAATATACATTTATTACCTCATAATTTGTGTGGTTTAGGAATCTGGGCATGTTTAACTGAGTCTTCCCCTTCATAGTCTTTCATGAGACTACAAAAAATTGCCCAGGACAATCTCTTCTGAAGGTTCTGAAGGTTTTCAGTGGGATTTCATATTTTGATGGTTTTTGGAATCAGGGCTTCTGCTTTTAGCTAGCTGGAGGCTACCATTAATTCCTTGCCATGGGAACATGGCAATTTCCTTCAATTAAAGCCAGAAAAAGAGAGTCTGACAGCAATACAGAAGTTATTCTCTTACGTATCCCAATCATAGAGGTGTCCTGTCCTTTTATTGTCTTTGTCATATCTATCGATTAGAAGTAATAGTTCATGCTTGCACTCAAGAGCGTACCCAAGGGTAGGGAATTATACAAGAGTGTGAATATCAGGAGACAGAGATCACTGGAGCCATTTCAGGCACATTCTGTGTCAGAGCTACTGGAACAAGATATGGGTATTAGGCTGCAACTAGAGAGCGACTGTACTGTAGCCCTAATGAGGGGTAGTCTTGAGAGTGCGTAGGGAAAAGAGGTTTGGATGATGCGCCTGGTCATCCAATATGTGTGGAAAGAGAAGTGGCCTGAGGTTAGACATGTACAGACTCATATACATACTCTTCTATATATCTGTATGTGTGTAATCTGTAGGAGTTTGTGTATGTATGGGTATAGCCAGTGACAAATGGCATGGCTAGCTCTTCAGGGGCACAGAAGGAGAACAATTAGAAAATTGAAGAATTGGGGAAGAGGCGTTTGGTTGTGCACATGGAAGTAGGTATGAAGTTTGAAAGTCTTCATATCAAATGTTAATGCCAATCAGAGCACCTATAGTGTTAGAGGCACTACAGAAAAAAGTAGATAAAAAGACTTGGCCATGAGACAGAATGTGTCACCAGCCATTCCCATGCTGGCATAATGAGCACATGACTGAAGTGAAGAGTAGAGGCTATGCATGAATCCAGCAGCATCGGCTCCGACTTCCTGGGACTGCTCTACCTTCTGCTGCTACAGAATATCTCCCCTATTGATGACAAATGCCAAAACTAAGTCTCTGGATATGGCAAGTTAGTCTCCTCTCCTTAGGAGAGGACTTAGGAGACTAACTGGCTAGTTGGTGGCCAGTAAGTAACATTGGATCCTTTCTTCCCCCAAAATACCAGTGATTAGCTCTGATAAGACACTTCAGGGATGGGTTTTCATTTCCTACCTGTAAGATTTCAGCCAGCACTACTATCTGAGTTAGGGTTACATAGTGTTGGGCCCACCATCAAGGATCCCAATAACATTGTGTCCATCCACAGGACCCATTTTTATACCAAAGGAGGTGTAAAAATGGGTCCATGACTGTTGTGGTTCACATATGATGATAAACTGCTGCATGAATATAAAGATCTTTCATTCTGGCCCAACACAATACACTTTTGAAAGTTCTTTATCATTTAAGAACTGCCATTCCAGCTGAGGCTGTTGGAACTGCACTACAACTCAACTTCTTCCTCTGCCTCACCCTGCTATGTCCCTCCCACCTCTACACAAATGTTGGTCCCAAGCAAACTTCTTATTAAGCATTTTGCATACTAAAGTTTGTCTCAGAGTCCACTTTCTGGGAAATCCAATTTGCACAGTCAACATGCTAGGAAATATTTCATACTAAATAAATAGCAAGGGACAAAGTCTTACCTCAAAGTATGCACTGAAAAAAAGTTCAAGGAAATATTTTAATAAAAAATCTTATGGAGATGTTCATAAGATGAATGGATTCATGATATTATAGTGTTAACTTATAATTACAGTTCTAAAATAAGTTGAATAGTGAAGTGAGATTTTGATGGAATACATAGGCAAACTATTTTACTAATTAAGATGGTTTTGTCAGCTATAAGGATTTTTTAAATTCTAGAATTGACAATAGTTATGGCTTAACTTATGTTTGAAAAGAAATTAACTGTCAAAATTCAAATAGGTTGTCATAAACATATAGACAGTCACTTTTTTGGAATAATATAATTGTGGGGTTTTAGTTTATAAATTTAAATCTCATTTCAAATAATGTGAAATAAAGTTAAAATCTTGTCTTTTTCTTTTTCATTTGCTCTATCATCACTTTATATTTTGAATACTTTTCTCTTTATTATATTTGTCAAAATCTTTTCTATCTCACTTGATGCTAAGATAATGAAATGATCAACAGCTTTGACTGTACTGTGTTTTGTCAACTAAAGGAAGAAAAAATTATTACTCCCACAATATGCTCTCTGTAAGTAAAAAGATCTAAACTCAACAAAGGCTCTTTTGAAATTATTTTAGTTATTCATGAAAAGAGCAGCTAATTGTTTATATTTTATGTGTGATCTAGAATCATGAAAAAATCCGTTAAGATGTCTGGAATCATTTATGTGCCTATACTCATCCAGAAAACTCTGGGACCAGACTGTCCAAGAGGCCACACACACACACACACACACACACACACGCGTGCGCGCACGCGCACGCGCGCGTGCACAATCTGGGAGCTTGGCATTGACTGCTGGCTAGGGTAACTCCGTTCTCCATATGGCCTCTTCATGTGGTTTTTCATCCTTCAGTACTATATCCTGAGCTTCTTTCATGGTGACTGGCTTTCAAGAAAGCCAGCAGAGAAGCTCAAGACCTAGAACTGAAGCATACAGCATAACTTCTACCATATCATTGGTCAAAGGAAGTCCTAAGTCCAGTCCAGATTTATAGGAAAGAGATAGAGCTTTTACCCTTTGATGGGAAAAGTGTCAAATTTATATACAAAGGGCATATTCCATGAGAAGAATTATCGTATCTTTCTTTGGGAATAAGCTAGAATACAAAGGTTATAGATGAGGCTACACCTGCTATTGAAGGTCAGGGGAAGGTCTGTCTGAGCAGGTGAAATAAGACTAACAAGTCAAGTGAAATGAGGGAATGAACTTTGCCAACATAAGGGAAGAAAGAACATCCTTGGCAAGGACTATCAACTGCAATTGGCCTTGAAGTGGGAACAAACAAACATAAGCTTCTTATGATAATTAGGTAAGAGATGGTTGTTCTTAAACTACGGAGATATTTGAGAGTGTGGTAGTTTCTTTCATTCAGTAGATGTTTTGAAATAGAACTGATAGGACTTGGTTTCAGATTACATGTTGGTATGAGAAAGAAGAATCAAGGAGGATTATAAAGTTTTGGACTAAAATCTGGGCAAATAGTATTACCATTTAATAAGATGAGATAGAGTCCCTTATATGTTATGTTAACGACATATATATGTTAAGGGACATAACATATATGTCCCTTAACATATATGTTCCACCTCAAGGTGGAAAATTCAGTTTTAGATATTTATTTCAGATGCCTATGGATATCCAAGTGGATATGCTGAATTTAAAACTGGATAGCTGAGTCTGGAATCCAGTAGCAAGGATGGGCTTGATATAAAAATGTAGGACTCATAGCGGGGATTGATGAGATTGCCCAGAATGTAATTTTAAAAGGAGAAAAGAAGAGGTGTGGGGAGTAAGTTCTGGAGCATTCCAACATGTAGGGGTTAGGAAAACAGAAAGATTTAGCAAAGAAAGCTGACAAGGGAAGTGATTGGTGTAGACCATTGGCTAGTGACACAATGTCCTGAAAATACATGAGAGAGAGAATTGCAAGAAGGGGCTTATCAATGGTGAAATGGTACTGAGGAAGAGGAGATCTGTTGAGTATGTGTGGAACTTTGAATTCGAATGGACTATTTTGGTGAAGAGTGCAGCTAAGAAAGGAAGTGAAAATGTATACAAGTAATACTTACACATTTTTTGCTTGCTTATTTTTTCCTGAAAATGGAAACAAATAAATGGGGCATGTTTTTTGTTGATGGAAATGATCCACAGGGAGGAAAACATGATGATGAAAGAGAGAGGAAGATGGTAAGAAGAGGTATTTGCAATGGTAAGAGAAATGAGAACAAATATTCAGGTGGCCTATTGTGACTTAGGGATAAAGGCTTTTTATCATTTCAATAAAATGGGAAGTATAAGTTGGGATTAGGGACCTATAAACTGGTAGATTTAATGGTGGAGGACATGAAATTTCTCCATGAAATTTTTATGTTTTCCAAGTGAAGATGAAAGCAAGGTGATAAGCTAAGAGTAAGTTATGTAGTAATAATAGGGTTTTGAAACTGAGAGGAAAAAAAAGGGTGAAATAATTATTTTGGAGGAATTAAATGTGAATTGACTAAAGAAATGTATAATCACTAGACAGTACTAGCAGGCCGTTTGAGATTTGTGGTCATAAATTAAGTAGGCCGGTATAAGCTTGTTTTTCTTTAGGTGGACTCAGTTACCTAGGTTCAGGGGTAGAATTGTTAACTGGGTCACTTGGTTCTTGTTTCAGATGCGCCAAAGAACTGGAGACCTGAGGTCAGAATGGGGAGGTAGAGTTTATTGAGTAGATAAGCATAGTACATTGTCCAAAAAAAAAAAAAAAAAAAAGCAGGCCATTATTGGAACAAGAGTGGCTGTGGCACCAAGAAGCTCTAGTTGCATCTTTTAAGCTTACTATCTGCATCTGTAATTGGCTTTGATTGACATTTTTGATTGACAGCTGGTGATTATATTATAATTTGGCTTCTGTGCATAAAGCCATACATACCCATGATGCATTCTGTTATAATTATATTTATTATGTATTGTATATTTATGAGTGTCCAATACTCATGCTGTGACCTTAAAGTTATTTGAGGGCAAGCTGCACTTTTTGTTCACATGCTTAGCTCTTGGAAGTCCTCACAGTCCAGTTCTGTGGCTAGACCTTTCCTGTTCTGTTAACCCTTGGGGGTGGCTCTGAAGCTATGGCCAGCAACTAACTGCCTGAATGGGTGAATGGGTGGCTTTCACAGATAGAGGTTTCCCCAGGTGAGATGGAATGGATAGGGGAGATGAAAACACCAAGGATATGTGAAGAACAGCTAAAATGATGAATCATGGAATCCAAGCTAGGTGAAGAAGTAAGTGGGAGAAATCAAGATGGTATTGGAGAGGGAAAAGAGGTAGAGTGGTGAACTGAAAATTCTGGTTGAAAGAGACTTGCAATGGTGTGAGATTTCACAATTATCTTCCTTTCAGAACCCTGAAGATGTGACACTTTTTAAAGAGGGGCTTCCACAGGAAATAATTAAGGCAGCAGCAACGAGAGGTGTCAAGAGTCCTGGGATGGGACTGGGATAGGCAAACCCTGTTACCCAGAACGAAGTATCTTGCCAGCCTAAATGAATGAGAATTGGGATTAAGATTTAATTTAAGGAAAGAAACAAACGTAGAAATTTTTATACACCTATATCTGTATGTGTGTGCATATCTGAGAAGGGCAGTGGAAATTTGAAGGGGTTGAAAGTTTCCCCCTTTTAAAAGATATTTATGTCTGTTACAATTTATGCAATTTAAAATATGATTTTAACTCATCACAAAGAAACAAAACTTTACAGACTATATAAATGAGTGAAACTTGATATAGAGTATTAAGATATCTAAAGAAAGAAAGTTGATTTGATACAAGTTGGTTAGTCATGGGAACCTTTGAAAAAGGAAGTCATGAAGGCAGATTTGGCAATTTTTATCCAAGCATTACCCAGGAGAAAAGGTCTCTCAGCCAACAGACTTTGAATATACTGACTCCTGACTCCTTTGGCAAGCCTATCCCTGTTTTAAGATGAATTAATCAGTTGCCTGAGCCTAATGCCATTAAAAATTGGAATCACCTAACTTCTTTGTTTCAATTCCACATTTATTGAACAGCATTCTTATTATTGTCTTTCTGTATGTACCTACAAGGAAAAAATGTGTTGCTCATATGAGTTTCAAAATTTTATTCCCTATAACAATTATTTCACAATGTAAATTAAGTCACATTCTGGTTTCATCTATGTACCTCAGGAGCTTGGGTAATGTGATCTTGTTCTTGTGAAGTGGATTTGCTTTGGGAATGCTGACAAAATCAAGTTACTAGACATGTAAAGCTGCAGGCCAATTCACGGGCCACAGTGAGCCCACCTAGGTAATGAACATTATTACCCTCTGAGGCCTCTTGGGAGGAAGCCAGCCTTGCTCCTGGCCAACTCCCCTGCAATCACTGTATACATCCTCTACACTTGGAAAACTGGCTCAAATTTTGCCTCTTCAGGGATGCCTTCTCTGGGCTCTCCATCTACTTTTTTTTTTTAATCATTTTTTAAATTTATTTTCAGCATAACAGTATTCATTGTTTTTGTACCACACCCAGTGCTCCATGCAGTCCCTGCCCTCTCTAATACCCACCACCTGGTTCCCCCAACCTCCCCCCCCCCCACCTCTTCAAACCCTTCAGATTGTTTTTCAGAGTCCATAGTCTCTCACTGTTCACCTCCCCTTCCAATTTCCCCCAACTCCCTTCTCCTATCTCCATCTACTTTAAGCCGTCTGGGGGGTAGTCTGTTTTACGGATCACACAATCTGCTGGGCTCACGGAGAGGCTTGCCCACTCACAAGCAGAAGTTCCTTTCACAGGAAGGATATATGACTGGTTGATGTCTGTCCTTAGAATTCCCCAAGCAAGTTATGTCTTCACACTTTTGGTCTGGAAGAGAAGGCTTTAATTACATCGTTACTCAAATACAGTATTCCAAGATTTCTGCAGGCCCTGCATGCAAGTTCTCCTATTACAGAGATGGAATAATTTGTGGAAGGGCAAGAATACATATTAGGACTACTTGTGTTAATGAAAATAGAAATTTTGATCACTGGCATGTAGTAGGAGGCTTACAGGGAAATATTTGCCATCTAGTTCTCAATGAAAGTACTGCTGTGGTAGTTGATATTCTGAGGAATCATTTATGTCTGTGTATATATAAGTCAAGGTGACAATATAATTTACCATTTAAGCTAGGACACTTCTGAGAATGAAGGTAAACACTATAAATTACGCCAGGAGAGCAGTTATAAATTAAAACCGTTTTGCATAAACAGAGAGGTGTGGTTACCCTGTATAGAGGCTGGATTGATAATGAGACAGGATAGGCCAGTACAATCATACTCTTTGTAAATAGCCATTATCTGCTATGATTGGTAAGGGCTTTACTTTGATATGTCGCAAGCTATACTTGTTGAAAAACTTTAAAAAAAAAGATTTATGTATTTATTTCAGAGAGAGAAATAGAGTGCACAAGCAGGAAGAGGGGCAGATGAAGACAGAGACAAGGAGACTTTCTGCTGAGCAGGGAGTTGGCCAGTGGGGCTTGATCCCAGGACCCTGAGGTGGGGAACCCAAAGTGGGACATTTAACCGACTAGGCCACCGGGGCGCCCCTAGTTGAAAAACATACTTAAAACATCACTCTGGCATATAAGGATAAAAAGAATTTAAAAAAAATTACACCTGCAAGCTTATTTAAGTAGTGAGAGAATAAAGTCCAAGGGAGATTATTTTAAGCAATAATGTATAGGAGAAATAGCTTATTTTTCATAAAGGACCTTATTTGATTATGAATAATATATTTTATACTAACCTTTTTAATACCAGAAGAGAGATTATATTAGGCAGGGAAGTTACATTAAAAATATGTCACTTTGGGGGAGGGGCTTTTTCATTTATACATTTATATATTTTTTATTTCCCAAGGTAAAGGAATAATAAAAATAAATTCTGAAGTAGCATATCATAAGCATATTCTATGTAATTTGTCATCTTTTTATTCCTCTATTTTTTAGTCATTTTTTTTTAATTCCATAGATTTCCATTAAGAAAACTCTAATTTCTTAAAAGAAGTGCCTAATTTAATTACAGGTTTCTTGCTCAAATTCTGTATTTATCTAGGAAATTAGACTTGTAATTTAGGTTTTCAAATGTATTTGCACAGATGTCTAAAAATCCCTCTTCTGAAACTTTACTTTCTGCATATCTTACTTCCATTTTCTGTTCTTGAGTGTGCAGAAGCGCCTGCACCCGCTTGGCGGGGTTCCTACCCACGGGGGGGAGGGGGCGCAGCAGCAGGGGCTGCAGACCACGCGGGGGTCCTGGCACCGGGCTGCCGGCGGGAACGTCGGAGCAAGCGCAGAGCGCACCTGTAACTTCCGCCTGCAGGCGGCGGTAGCTTCCGCGGAGCTGCAAGGCGGAAGTGGAGCGGAAGCTCACCGGAAGCTGCTCCTTGCCCACAGCCTCCTGGCCGAGGCCCGCTGTTCCTTTTCAATCTCTTCAGGATCTCTGCAAAGTAGTGCCCAGGGCTGCCGTCTGCGGCAGCTTGCCCCACCTGAGCCACAGGGGGCAGGGCCCCGTGGGGCACCCCGGGGTAGGGCTGAAGGGAGACCGCTCTGTGGGAGACTGGCGGGCGCCCCAGCATCCGTCCCCGCGGGAAGCTGCGCTCCCTGCAAGCCGCCCCGGCCACATGGAGAAGGTTCCGGGGCCACGCGGCCCGCGGCAGGGGTGGATCCGGCGGCAGCAGCTCTGCTCGAGGCCGCCGTTCCCGGAGGCCGTGACCCAGAGCAGCCGGCTTCGCAGCGGCGACAGGACCAGAGCTGCCCGCAGAAGCCTCCCCAGGCCCCGCCAGGCACACGAGGCCGCAACGCCGCTCTCGCGGGGACGGCTTCATCCGGCGGGCGGGTCCGGGGCCTCCCGAGGGAGCTCCTGCTACTTCCTCCGCGGGACTCCAAGGCCTTGGACTCGGAGGCGTCGGCGCGGCTGGGCGGCCCGGGAGCCCCGTGCGTGGCTGTGCGTGCTGCGGCGGGGCGGGCGGCGTGTGGCGGTTGTTGCCGTCGCTCCTCAGGGTGTCCCGCTCCTGTAGCCTGAGACGGAGCTTGTGCTGACGCCGGCGCGGCCTGAAGGAGCGGCAGAGGCCGGCGGTGCGGGCGGTGACGCCGTCGCTCCTGAGTGCGGGCTCAGGGGCAGCATGGGGAGGCCGGGAGGGCCTAGAAGCCGCGGTCCAGGCTGCGGCTGCTCCGATCCGCTATCCGGCACGCCAGGCCGCTGCCGTGTGTCCCAGGCGGTCGCTCGCCACTGGCGATAGGTCGCGCGTCCGCCGGAACTCGGTCCTGGGCTGCGCGGATGGAGACGGGCCCTGCTTTCAGGTGACCCGCGGTCGCGGCTCTGTGGTAAGTGCGGGCAGCAGCTCTCGGGGGCAGTGGGTCCCTCGCCGCCATCCCGGAGTCCCGGCCGCTGCTGCGAAGCACGGGCGACGAGCGGTCGCCAGAGCAAGACTGTGAGTCGTACAGATGCGGAGCCTGAAGTTCGACGTCAGGTCAGCCTCCTGCGCAGACGCCGAGGACCGTGTTCTGGGTCGCGGACGGCGCGTCTCGTCTCCCCACGCATCCAGGCAGTGAGCCGGAGGCGCACGGGCCCCGCCTGAGGCGCACTGGCCCCGCCTGAGGATGGGGCCCCGGCCCCCCAACCGCCGCGGACGTCGGGGTCCGGCGTCCGAACCTGGTTGGGGTGAAGGGCCGGAACGCGGTGGTCCGTGCACTGCCACCGCTGCGCAGACCCTTGTGTGTGAGGAAGCGCTGAACAGGCCCCTGCGGACAATGTGCTGTTTCCTGACATGAAGGTAAGATGCGGCCTCTGCGGTCGTGTGGTCGCAACAAGAGTGAGAGAAATCGGGTCCTCAGAAGTGACAGACCATCGTCCGGAAGCTGTAGAGCATCTCGGAAAGCAGACATGGCAGCTTGATTCAGAAGCACTTTTCCGGAAAGCCGAACAGCTTCATCGGACTCTGTGGGAAAATGTTCGTTACTCTTGGCGGGAAACGGCTCTGTGCCCGGCAGTTCTCGAGGCCTCTGTCGTCTCGCGCCCGGTCACGCCCTTTCCCTTCTGACTTTCACGGGAGCCACGACTCGTTCGTGTTCTGGGTTCCGCGCGCGAACCTCGGAGTTTGTCACGGCACCGTGACGCGGCCGCCGCTACCGTCTCAGAGCTGCGGAACCCGAAGAGCAGGGCTCACGCATCGACCACTGGAAGGGCCGTCGTGTGTGCCGTGTGCTCAGAGTTTTCATACGAACTGTGCGCTGTGGTCGTTCGTGTGACTGACGGCGGTGGCAGCGTCCGTCTGCGTATTTGCGACGCTTCGAAGCTCTTCGCCTGGAGCCTGCACGTAGACTACCGATGTGCCCGAACGTCCTCGTGTTAAACAGGCCCGGCGCGCTCGTGCTCTTACTCACCGGAAGTCACAGAGCAGGAAGAAAACGCATTTTGTCTCCTTTATTTGGATGAGTTGAAACCTGGTAGAATTGCTCACCTCTGAACACAGAAAATTGGAAATTTAGCCAATGAAGAAGCAGTAATTATGCCCAAGTATCACCCATCTTCTCCCGTTTTCAGCGTTATAAAGATTTTACCTAAAGAGGAAGGAAGATAGTATCCCACGGACGCCTTGCTCCTGTCTTCCATTTTGTCGCATACGATTTTCTTACGAGCATTTCTCAAGAGGTCATTCTTCCGTAGCTTGTGACCAAGCAATACCTGTTGTGCAGTGCCGGGACGGAGGGCCTCAGGCCTTTATCGTGTTTCATAGCGCATCACTTGGAGATTAAAGTGGAAAAAATCCAGATGGCTGATAGAATTTGGGTGATTTTTTCACTGTTGAATAGACATTACTGATTTGTAATATAGAAAACCAATTTTTCAGAAAATTTTGGAACAATCTCTATCAAAGGGAATTGTGCCATAGCTAGTTCACTGTCCCAGAGAAAACAAGATGTAATCAGAATAAAGCTAGAAAAACTGCCCAGCTTAGCCCAGTCTAAATTACAAGCTGCAGATGTATGAGCTAAATAAATGTTTATTGTTTTGAAGCTGTATCTTCTCAGTGGGGTTTGCATAAGAAAATTAAGCCATATAGAAAAAATATTTGAGTGACTGTTTTCTCAATTCTCCCAAATGACACATAGTTAATTTGTTAATAAATGTCTTAGGGCATTAAGGCTTAACTATATTCGGGAACCCTACTTAGAAGGGATGTTTCAAGCCATTGCATTGTGGATGGTTGTTGGATAATGTAACAATAGATAACAAATGCAACCATAAATTAAAATGCTTTACGAAGTCCTCATTCTTAGAATAATGTGTCACCAAAATGGCAGATCAATGGACCAAAATTATATACCAAAAAAGCCTGAAATCTATATAAGATACAAAATATAAGTGGGCATTTTAAGAAAAGAAAAAGAATATGTTTTTTCTTACTGATTCTTTCATTTGTTTGGGATGCATGTAGATTCCTACCCACCCAGCTGTACAGAGGTATAACTTATGATAAAAAGAAAACACCTGTGATATTTGAAGTGTGCAATGTGATGATTTGATATACATTGCAAAATGATTACTACAGTCAAACACATCCATCCCCTCACATGGTCACTCTGTGTGTAGTAACCTTTAAGATCTCTGTTAGCATATTTCAAGTATGTAATACAATATTCATTGGTTTTACCATCCTGTACATTAGATCTTCAGAACCTGTTCGTCTTATAACAGAAAGTTTTTACACTTTGATTAACATCTCCCCATTTTCTCCCTTCCACTCCCATCCCCCTGGAAACCATCATTTTCTCTGGTTCTAGGAGTTCAGTTTTTTTTAGATTCTACATATGAGATTATATATTTTTCGTGTAGTTTTTAATATACATGAATTCAACTTGTGAAGCAAATATATTAAATATGGAAAAACATGAAAAATTGGGGGAAATATTTGTGTAATTCTTATTTATTTAAGCAAATTATCAAATGAAGATTAAACCCTAGTTAAAACCTTCAAGCTGGCAACTTGTTGAATTTTGTGCACCTCTAATGGCAGTCATTATCTTCTTTGAGGCTCCTTTGTCTTTTCTGAGATACTTCAGAAGCTCTGGCTTCAACAGGAATATGTAAACATAATTGTAAAGTGACAATAATTCTTTTTCAAATATAGAGTGCCTCTCGTTCTTTTCGTATTTGCAGCATCTAGACCAATACCTGGCAGAGAGCAGCTCTTGATGCACATCTGTAGACTGAATGAACTAAACAATGAGATTTGCCTCTTTTGGATGGTTTAAGCTTTTTTTCCTTTTCCATGGCAGGACCCAATTATGGATCTTAAATTACCCAAATCTGGTTTATTGGGGGCAGAGCGTGTACTAAAGTTTTAACAGAATGTCTGATGAAAAGCTATGTTGTCACTTGATAAAAATCTTCAAATCCCTTAAGAGACTTGGGTTAGATTTAGTAAGACATTATCAACATTTGAAAGAGTGGAATCTAAATACTGTTTTTAGCTTTGCATGTGGAAGAGAGAATTAGTCCAGAAAATATGAGAACATAAAGGCAAACAAAAGTACCTGTCAGTGGATATATGCTAATTGTTTAACAAAGTTACTTAACAAATTAAAAAAAATTATTTTAACAGACTCACACCCATTTCAGACAATTCTGGATGTAATTGTTTACTATTCTTGATAAAAGATAAAAGTGCATTAACAAATTATAGGAGTTCAGCCCAGCACAGATGGGTTGTTGCTTTGCTATTGCTTGGGAGTAAGTAGAGCATCCTCTGAGCAGGGAGCCGTCCCTGGTAGAGCAAGAATTTAATAAGTGGGATGGGAAGTCAGCAAAAGAACCCTTTCTTAATTCCTTTTTATCTTTATAAAGTTAAAATACCATAAATTCTTACCGGAATAGAATAATACTAGAATAATATTAAAGAATGCCAGAAAATTCATGCTTTGTGAAAGCTAACCCTGGAAAGAGTATAGGAGGTTAGGAAGATCAGCAATGCCAGGCAAGCAATGAGCAGAGGATGTTGTCTGGTTGTGCAAAGAGCTTCAGAGTGTGTCTGCATTACATAATTTGAAGTACTGAGGCTATCTAGAACTCCAGACATGCCGCTCTTCATTTTCTAAAGCAAAGCATAATTAATTGGTTATTTTTTGGTATTATTTAGCACTACTGCTTTCAAGATCATCAAAAACTATCTGCTCACTAACCAAGTTGTTCTCTTATTTTATTTTATATGTCAGAAGAAAAAATAAAGTGTCTTGATAAATGTGATCTATGAAGGTCAATACTTAGGATAAATATTTGTTCTAATATAGCATTCTTATGTTTGAGAACTATTTCTCATAGGTTTGAATATAAATTCCCACTTGTTTATGCTTGAAATTCTGTTTGACACATGTTTTCTTCTTGGCCTTTGAAAATATTGACAGATTCTCAACATATATCATTTTGGCCTCTCATGGGTGAACCACCCTCTTTCTCAGCAGTTAACAAAGTCTGCTCTTACGTGATCAGCCAACTGGCTCTTTTGCTGCCTCTGAACTCCAACTTTTAACAAGTTCCAAGATACTTTGGGGGAAAATTGCAAGTGGGAGAAATATGAGCATTTGTTGAGATTCTCTACTCTCTGATTAGAATATTATGTTTCTTGTCTCTTGTGGAGTAGAATTCTCACTTAAGAAAATGTTCCCCATCCAGTAATTTTTCAAGGGCCTCAAGAGAATTCCTGTTCAATTAAAACTGAGAATTCTTTACAGAGTCTTCCTGAAGTCCAGGATCTCACAGAGTGTTTGGGTAAAGAATAACATGCCAAAGTGCATATTTTTATTATTCAGAACAACAAATCCACAAAAACTGAAAGAAATTGTAGTCAAAGCTTTGTTTATATACCAGTTCAACTTTTAGAATGCAGTGATTTATTTACCTTAGCAGAGTAGGCAAACTAATCTTAACAAATGTAATTTGCCTTCATTCTTCTCTCTGAACAACCACTCCTGTGAGACTGTTAATACTCAAATGGGCCCAGATGTCACCTGCGTGGGAAATATGCCTACATGTACATCTGTAGTACTTGTATGTTGCCATGTTCTAGTCCAGTCCTTATATTATAAAGCCATACAATGGAATCTCATAATAACCAATGCCTTATAGTTACACAGTGCTTTTGACCTTTAAAACACTTTTTTAACCTTTTTAACCTTCAATTTGCTTTACTATTAGGATAATGCCTTATGATATTTAAACATGTTAATTTGCTATCACTAGAATGCATCAAACTGATTGCTAACCAAATTCTTTAACTATTTTTTTAAAAAACTGTAACTATGTTGATTTCACCATATTCCACATGAAGAAAATATCAATTCTACCTTGTGCTGAAATGCTTGTGCTATGTCTGAAATACTGTTGTTAGTTCAGGATATTACTTGGTAAGAGCAGCAGATGGAAGCCATCCAGATTAAGTACCTTCTGCAAAGCCATCATATGAACAACAGCTCAACCCAGGAATGGTTACCTGGATAAAGGGAACGCTTAGGACTTCTGTGCAGTACTATAGGAATAAAGACCAAGATGGAAGTTAAAAGGAGATGGAATTAAATTTACCTGAAGGAATACATTTATTACACATGCCTGTAGCCTGGGTGCCTAGAGTTGTGTCTGGCAGATATTGAATTCACAGGAAATGTTTGTTGTCAGAGGTGACCAAAGATGAATATATTAAACTTTCTATAAAAGGAGTGAGCTCCTTGTCACTGCATGTATTACACAGAGGCTGTGTAAACTTTGAAATGCTGTAGAAAGAATTCCTGCATTGGGAGTAATGTTGGATATGCTCCACTTCTTAGTTTCTTTCCATATTTATGTATCTAGAGTTCTATAAATTCTTACCCACATTAAAGAGCCTTATATTGGTGTATCTAGGTTAAATATCACTTTTATGAGATAGAATTTTCCTTTTTAATGTGAAAGATTTTACCCTGACCTGACTTTGTAGATTTGAAAGCTTAATTTAGATTTTTGATGGACTGAATATCTTAGGAATTCACAGCCTGTCTTATTCAAAAGGATCACAACATCAAAATCATCAGTTCCAGACCATAGGATTCTAAGTTGTTTCCTTGTTAAGCCTCAGTACAATTCATGTTTTTAAGTGGAAAATGCTTAAATTCTGATGGGAATTTTGACTTTGATATGTAGTGTCAGGACCTAATTTGATACCACATGGAGCAACAATAGTGATCAATCTTGCTTCTTACCTTGGTCCCATTTATACTTCATGCTCTCCTTCCTGGCTTTAACAATCTTTAGTTATTCACTAAACACAAGCACTCAGTAAGTATTTGCTACTTTGGTTTTTCCAATACATGAATAAATGTTGATGAGACAAAAAGGGACATGAGGAGGGTAGAGGTGGAGTGTGGAGTGAGAGAGAGTTTTCCAACGCTGCTCCTCTCCGGTGCCTTACTCTCTGCATCTTGTCCTCATCCTTCTGTTTACCTTCAGAAAATCTTTTATAATACTACTGAGACCACACATTCCTGGACATATAAACACCATATTAACAAATGTTTCTTTAATATATTCTCCAAGAAAACATTTGGATGTTTCCAAGTCATCTGATTGGAATATGCTAGCTTTTGTTCATTCTGTATTTGCAAGTATCAGTTTCTCCATGGAAGATGCTGGTGGTTTTCCCCTTTTCTTTCTTAAAAATAGACTTTATGTTTTTAGAGCAGTTCTGGGTTCATAGCAAAATTGAGTGGAAGGTATAATATTTGCCTTATACTTCTCGCCCCTATACATGTGTAGCTTCCTCCATCAACATCCCTCCACAGGGTACATTTGTTACGATTGATGAACCTACTCATCTTTACTAGCTTTACTATGCAGAGTCCGTAGTTTACATTAGGGTTCACTCTCAGTGTTGCACATTCCATGTCTTTGGACAAACTTACAATGGCCTAGATCTACTATTATAGCATCACATAGAATAGTTTCATTGCCCTGAAAATCCTCTTTGCTCCACCCATTTAATTCTTCCTCTTAAACCCCTGGGAACCTCTGATACTTTTACTGTCTCCATACTTTTGGTTTTTCCACCATGCCTATAGTTGGAATCCTGTGGGATGTAGCCCTTTCAGATTGACTGCTTTCACTTAGTAATACACATTTAAATTTCCTCTATGTCTTTGCATGGCTGGATATGCATCTCTTTTTTGTGCTGAATGATATTCCATTGCTGGCTCTATTAGTTTATTAATCCATTCACCTACTGAAGGATGTCTTGGTTGCCTTCATGTTTGGCAATTATGAATAAAACTGCTATAAACATATGTGTGCAGATTTTTGTGTGGACATGTATTTTCGACTCTTTTGGAAAATAGGAGAATGTTTGCATAGTTGGAGTATGTTTAACTTTATAAAAAAAAGTCACAAAATGCCTTCCTATATGACTCTATTATTTTGCATTTCCAACAGCAATGAATGAGATTTCCTCTTGTTCCATATCCTTTCCAGTATTTCGTGTTGCCAGTGTGCTGGATTTTGACTATTTTATTAGGTGTGCAGCAGTATTTTAGCGTTTTCATTTGCAATTCCCTAATGACAGATGATGCAGAACATCTTTTCATATGCCTATTTGCCATCAGTATGTCTTTTTTGATAAGTCATCTTTTACAGTCTTTGGACTATTTTTTAATCATGTTGGTTATTTACTTATTATTGAATTATAAGTGTTCTTTGTATATTTCAGATAACAGTCCTGCATGAGATGTATCTTTTGCAAATATTTTCTCCTAGTCTGTGTCTCATCTTCTCTTGACAATGCCTTCAACACCAGTGACTTAATTTTAATGAAGTCCACTTAACAGTTTGTTCATGGATTATGCCATTGGTGTTGTATGTAAAAATTAACTTAATAATTCTCTGCCAAACCCAAGGATCATTTAGATTTTTCCTATGTTATCTTCTAAGAATTTTTTAGTTTCGCATTTTGCAGTTAGGTCTGTGCCCCATTTTAGTTTGTGAAGGGGGTAAATTCTGTGTCTAGTTCTTTTTTTTTTGTGTGTGTGTGTGTGTGTGTGTGTGTGTGTGTGTGTATGGACAGCCACTTGTTCCAGCACCATTTGTTGAATAGACCATCTTTTCTTCATTGTATTTCCTATACTCCTTTGTCAAAGATAAGTCGACTGCATTTATGTGGGTCTGTTTGGGGCTTTCTTCCATTGTTCTGTTTTTCTAGGCTTTCAATAGTAACACACTTTCTTCATTTCTGTAGCTTTATAGTAAATCTTGATGCATGGTGCCATTCCTTCAATATTGTATTGACATCCACAAGATGACTTGCTGGGATTTTGATTAAGGTCAAAATGAGAATTGATATCTTGATAATTTTGAGTTTCCCTGTCTATGAACATGAAATGTCTTTCCATTTACTTAGATCTTTGATTTCTGTCATCAGAATTTTGCATTTTTTATACAGATTTGTACATATTCTGTTAGATTTATACCTAAGTATTTCATTTTGGGGAGTGCTGATATAAACAGTATTGCTTTTAATTTCAAATTCTACTCGTTCATTGCTGGTATGTAGGAAAACTGTTGAGTCTAGGTATCTTGTGACCTTGCTTTGTTACCAGTTCCAGAACTTTTTTTTTTTTGGTCCTTTCAGATTTTCTACAATCATGTCATCTGCAAAAACAGTTTGTTTCTTCCTTCCACAACAGTGTTTCTTCTTCTTTTTTTTTTTTTTTTCTTACTGTATTAGTTAGGACTTTTAGTATGATGTTGAAAAGGAGTGGTGAGAGGAGACTTTGCTTTGTTCCTGATCTTGGTGGGAAATCTTACAGTTTTTCACCACTAAATATGATGTTAGCAGTAGTTTTTTTTTTTTTAAATAGTTATTCTTTATGAAGTTGAGGAAGGTTCCCCTGTCTTCCTAGTGCTGAGTTTTTATCAAGAAAGGCTGTTGGATTTCATCATATGCTTTTTCTGCATCTATTACTTTGATCTTATTTTTCTTCTTAACCTGTTGATGTGATATATGGCATTAATTGATTTTTGACTACTGCAAAAGCTTTGAATAATTATTTTTACACGTTATTAGGGTTACTTGCTAATATTAAGGATTTTGCATCTATGTTTCTCATAAGTATTGGTCTGTAGCTTTATTGTAATATCATTGTCTGGTTATGGTGTTATGGAATCTGGACTGGATGGCCCAATGAAAGAATCAAGCAGCATTCGGAGATGTTGGAGGATGGGAGGTTTATTTAACACGGGGTGGGGGGTGGGCAGGGGTGGCACTCAGAGGAAAGTTTTCTTCAAAGGTCTGAGCCGGAATCACAAACAAAGGTGGTGGTTTATACACTTTTACTTCCATATATATGGCAGTTTTGCTCCCACTGTGGGCAGGGCAGGAGGGAAAACCCGGAGTAGCCTTGGGGCCAGAACTGGGATTCCCCTGCTGGACTGCTCAGCCACCTTAAAACAGAAATTTCCCTTACCAGTGGTGTTAGAGTAGTGCTGGCCTTGTAGATTCAGTTCTTCTATCTTTTAAAAAAGATTGCAGAGAATTGATATAATCTCTTCCTTAAATGTTTAGTAGAATTCACCAGTGAACCCATCTGGTGGGCGCTGGTGCTTTCTATTTTAGAAGGTTATTAATTATTGGTTCAATTTACTTAATAGAGATAAGCCTATTCAGATTGTCTTTTTCTCCTTGTATGAGTTTTGGCAGATTGTCTTTTAAGAATTGGTCCATTTTATCTAGCTTATCAAGTTTATGGGCATAGAGTTGGTCATAATATTATTTTATTATCCTTTTAATATCAATGGAATTAGTAGTTATATCCCTACTTTCATTTCTAATGTGAGTCCTTTGTGTCCGGCTTTTTTTCTTCATAAGCTTGACTAGAAGCTTATAAATTTTATTAGCATTTTCAAAGAATCAGCTTTTAATTTTGTTAACATTTTTTATTGTCCCCCATTTTTCAATCTCATTGAGTTCCTTTTTATGAAAGATTTATTTTTTTAGAGAGAGAGAGAGAGAGAGAGAGAGGACATGCACATGCATGAGTGGGAGGAGGGGCAGAGGGAGAGAATCTCAAGCAGACTCCCTGAGCCCAGAGCCCAACTCAGGGCTGAATCGCAAGACCCCGAGATCATGACCTGAGCAGAAATCAAGAGTTGGACACTTAACCAACTGAGCTACACAGGTGCCCCAGTATCATTGGTTTCTTCTCTAATTTTTGTTTACTCTGAATTTGCTCTTTTTTTTTTTTCTAGTTACCTAAGGTGAAGGTTAGATGATTTATTTTAAGCTTTCTTATTTTTAAAATATATGTATTTTATGATATAAATTCCCATTTAACCATGGCTTTTGCTGCATCCCACCAATTTTGATAAGTTGTCTTTTCATCTTCATTTAGTTAAAAAATGTTTTAAAATTTTTCTTGAGATTTCTTCTTTGATTCATGTGTTAATTAGAAGAGTGTTGATTAATCTCCAAGTATTTTCTGGTGATCTTTCTGTCATTGATTTCTAGTTTAATTCTATTACAGTCTGGGTGCAGACTTGATATGATATATATACTTTTAAATTTGTTAAGGTGTCTTTTACAGCCAACAGTGTGACCTATCTGGGTAAGTATTCCATGTGAGCTTGAGAAGAATGTGTTTTCTGCAGCTTGTGGATAAAGTAGACTTACCAATTGTATCCAGTTGCTTGATGGTGCTGTTGACTTCAACTATCTCTTTACTAATATTTTGCCTGCTGGGCATGTCCATTTCTGATAGAATAGTGATGAGGTGTCCAACTATCATTGTGGCTTCATCTATTTTTCCTTACAGTTCTACCAGTTTTTGTTCTGTTAGGTGCATATATGTTAAGAATTGTTATGTCTTCTTGGAGAACTGACTCCTTTATCATGTAATGTCTTTCCTTATTCCTAACAACTTTCCACGCTTCCAAGTCTGTCTTTCTGAAATTAATATAACTACTTCCTTTTTTTTTAATTAGTGTTAGCATGGTATATCGTTCTCCATTTATTTTACTCTGAATCTGTCTTTGTATTTAAAGTGAATTTCTTGTAGACAACATAAAAGTGGGTTCTGTTTTTTTTTCTTACTCTGACAATTTCTGTCTACTAATTGGTATATTTAGACCATTGACATTCAAAGTGATTATTGATGTAGTTGAATTAATATTCACCACATTAGTTTCTCTTTTATTTGATGCCCTCATTCTGTGTTTTCTTTTTTCTTTCTTTCAAGATTTTCTTTCGTCGTTTTCTTTTGTCGTTTCAATTGTGCATTTTTTTTCTAATTTTTTATCTTTATTAAAGGGCAAAAGCTAGAGTGGCTAGATCAGGCATTTTTTTTTCTGATGAAATTTTTTAAATTTTTTAATTATTTTTCTTATGAACATATAATGTATTATTAGCCCCAGGGGTACAGGTCTGTGAATCGCCAGGTTTACACACTTCACAGCACTCACCATTGCACTTACCCTCCACAATATCCATAACCCCACGACCCTCACCCGATGCTCCTCCTCCCAGCAACCCTCAGTTTGTTTTGTGAGATTGAGTCTCTTACAGTTTGTCTCCCTCCCAATCCCATCTTGTTTCATTTATTCTCTTCCTAACCCCTAACCCCCACATTGCATATCCATCTCCTCATATCAGGGAGATCATATGATAGTTCTCTTTCTTCGATTAACTTATTTTGCTAAGCATAATACCCTCTACTTCCATCCACATCGTCGCAAATGGCAAGATTTCATTTCTCTTGATGGCTGCATAGTATTCCATTGTATATATATATACCACTTCTTCTTTATCCATTCATCTGTTGATGGACATCTAGGTTCTTTCCATAGTTTGGCTATTGTGGACATTGCTGCTATAAACATTTGGGTGCACGTGCCCCTTCGGATCACTACGTTTGTATCTTTAGGGTAAATACCCAGTAGTGCAATTGCTGGGTCATAGGGTAGCTCTATTTTCAACATTTTGAGGAACCTCCATGCTGTTTTCCAGAGTGGTTGCACTAGCTTGCATTTCCACCAACAGTGTAGGAGGGTTCCCCTTTCTCTGCATCCTCACCAGCATCTGTCATCTCCTGACTTGTTAATGTCAGCCATTTGACTGGTGTGAGGTGGTGTCTCATTGTGGTTTTGATTTGCATTTCCCTGATGCCGAGTGATGTGGAGCACTTTTTCATGTGTCTGTTGGCCATCTGGATGTCTTCTTTGCAGAAATGTCTGTTCATGTCCTCTGTGCATTTCTTGATTGGATTATTTGTTCTTTGGGTGTTGAGTTTGCTAAGCTTTTTATAGATTTTGGATACTAGCCCTTTATCTGATAGGTCGTTTGCAAATATCTTCTCCCATTTTGTCAGTTGTCTTTTGGTTTTGTTAACTGTTTCCTTTGCTGTGCAGAAGCTTTTGATCTTGATGAAATCCCAATAGTTCATTTTTGCCCTTGCTTTCCTTACCTTTGGCCATGTTCCTAGGAAGAAGTTGCTGCTCCTGAGATCAAAGAGGTTGCTGCCTGTGTTCTCTTCAAGGATTCTGATGGATTCCTGTCTCACATTGATGTCCTTCATCCATTTTGAGTCTATTTTCATGTGTGGTGTAAGGAAATGGTCCAGTTTCATTTTTCTCCATGTGGTTGTCCAATTTTCCCAACACCATTTGTTGAAGAGGCTGTCTTTTTTCCATTGTGCAGTCTTTCCTGCTTTGTCGAAGATTAGTTGACCATAGAGTTGAGGATCTATTTCTGAGCTCTCTATACTGTTCCATTGACCTATGTGTCTGTTTTTGTATCGGTACCATCCTGTCTTGATGCTGACAGCTTTGTAATAGAGCTTGAAATCTGGAATGTGATGCCACCAACTTTGGCTTTCTTTTTTCAATATTCCTTTGGCTACTGGAGGACTTTTCTGGTTCCATATAAATTTTAGGATTCTTTGTTCCATTTCTTTGAAAAAAATGGATGGGATTTTGATAGGGATTGCATTAAACATGTAGATTGCTTTAGGTAGCATAGACATTTTCACAGTATTTGTTCTTCCAATCCATGAGCGTGGAACATTTTTTCCATTTCTTTGTGTCCTCCTCAATTTCTTTCATGAGTACTTTATAGTTTTCTGAGTACAGATTCTTTGCCTCTTTGGTTAGGTTTATTCCTAGGTATCTTACGGTTGTGGGTGCGATTGTAAATGGGATTGACTCCTTAATTTCTCTTTCTTCTGTCTTGTTTTTGTTGTAAAAAAAGGCAACTGATTTCTGTGCATTGATTTTATATCCTGACACTTTACCGAATTCCTGTACAAGTTCTAGCAGTTTTGGAGTGGAGTCTTTTGGGTTTTCCACATATAGTATCATATCACCTACAAAGAGTGACAGTTTGACTTCTTCTTTGACAAATTTGAATGCCTTTAGTTTCTTTTTGTTGTTTGATTGTTGAGGCTAGGACTTCTAGTACTATGTTGAATAGCAGTGGTGATAATGGACACCCTTGCTGTGTTCCTGACCTTAATGGAAAAGCTTTCAAGTTTTTCTCCATTGAGAATGATATTTGCGGTGGGTTTTTCATAGATGGCTTTGGTGATATTGAGGTATGTGCCCTCTATCCCTACACTTTGAAGAGTTTTGATCAGGAAGGGATGCTGTACTTTGTCAATGCTTTTTCAGCATCTATTGAGAGTATCATATGGTTCTTGTTCTTTCTTTTATTAATGTGTTGTATCACATTGATTGATTTGCGGTTGTTGAACCAACCTTGCAGCCCTAGAATAAATCCCACTTGGTCAGGGTGAATAATCCTTTTAATGTACTGTTGGATCCTATTGGCTAGTATTTTGGTGAGAATTTTTGCATCTGTGTTCATCAAGGTTATGGGTCTGTAATTATCATTTTTGATGGGATCCTTGTCTGGTTTTGGGATCAAGGTGATGCTGGGCTCATAAAATGAGTTTGGGAGTTTTCCTTCCATTTCTATTTTTTAGAACAGTTTCAGGAGAATAGGAATTAATTCTTTAAATGTTTGGTAGAATTCCCCTGGGAAGCCGTCTGGCCCTGAGATTTTGTTTGTTTGGAGATTTTTGATGACTATTTCAATCTCCTTAATGGTTATGGGTCTGTTCAGGTTTTCTATATCTTCCTGGTTCAGTTGTGGTAGTTTATATGTCTCTAGGAATGCATCCATTTCTCCCAGATTGTCAAATTTTTTGGCGTAGAGTTGCTCATAGTATGTTCTTATAATTGTTTGTATTTCCTTGGTGTTGGTTCTGATCTCTCCTCTTTCATTCATGATTTTATTTATTTGGGTCCTTTCTTTTTTCTATTTGATAAGTCTGGCCAGGGGTTTATCAATCTTATTAATTCTTTCAAAGAACCATCTCCTAGTTTCGTTGATTTGTTCTATTGTTTTTTTGGTTTTATTTCATTGATTTCTGCTCTGATCTTTATGATTTCTCTTCTCCTGCTGAGTTTAGGCTTTCTTTGTTGTTCTATCTCCAGCTCCTTTAGGTGTAGGGTTAGGTTGTGTATTTGAGACCTTTCTGGTTTCTTGAGAAAGGCTTGTATCACTATATATTTTCCTCTCAGGACTGCCTTTGCTGTGTCCCACAGATTTTGAACTGTTGTGTTTTCATTATCATTTGTTTCCATGAATTTTTTCAATTCTTTTTTAATTTCCTGGTTGACCCATTCATTCCTTAGAAGGATGCTGTTTAGTCTCCATGTATTTGTGTTCTTTCCAATTTCCTCTTGTGGTTGAGTTCTAGCTTCAGAGCATTGTGGTCTGAAAATATGCAGGGAATGATCCCAATCTTTTGATATCAGTTGAGACCTGATTTTTGACCCAGGATGTGATCTATTCTGGAGAATGTTCCATGTGCACTAGAGAAGAATGTGTATTCTGTTGCTTTGGGATGGAATATTCTGAATATATCTGTGATGTCCATCTGGTCCAGTGTGTCATTTAAGACCTTTATTTCCTTGTTGATCTTTTCCTTGGATGATCTATTTCAGTGAGGGGAGTGTTAAAGTCCCCTATTATTATTGTATTATTGTCAATGTCTTCCTTTGATTTTGTTATTAATTGGTTTATAAAGTTGGCTGCTCCCATATTAGGGGCATAGATATTTAAAATTATTAGATCTTCTTGTTGGACAGACCCTTTGAATATGATATATTGTCCTTCCTCATCTCTTATTATTGTCTTTGGCTTAAAATCTAGTTTATCTGATAGAAGGATTGCCACCCCATCTTTCTTCTGATGTCCATTAGCATGGTAAATTGTTTTCCACCCCCTCACTTTAAATCTGGAGGTGTCTTTGGGTCTAAAATGAGTTTCTTGTAGGCAGCATATTGATGGGTTTTGTTTTTTTATCCATTCTGATACCTTGTGTCTTTTGATTGGGGCATTTAGCTCATTTACATTCAGGGTAACTATTGAGAGATATGAATTTAGTGCCATTGTATTGCCTATAAGGTGATTGCTACTGTATATTGTCTCTGTTCCTTTCTGACCTACTACTTTTAGGGTCGCTTTTTGCTTAGAGGACCCCTTTCAATATTTATTGTAGAGCTGGTTTGGTGTTTGCAAATTCTTTCAGTTTTTGTATGTCCTGGAAGCTTTTAATCTCTCCTTCTATTTTCAATGATAGCCTAGCTGGATATAGTATTCTTGGCTGCATGTTTTTCTCGTTTAGTGCTCTGAATATATCATGCCAGCTCTTTCTGGCCTGCCAGGTCTCTGTGGATAAGTCTGCTGCCAATCTAATATTTTTACCATTGTATGTTACAGACTTTTTTTCTTGGGCTGCTTTCAGGATTTTCTCTTTGTCGCTAAGACTTGTAAATTTTTCTATTAGATGATGGGGTGTGGACCTATTCTTATTGATTTTGAGGGGGATTCTCTGCACCTCCTAGATTTTAATGCTTGTTCCCTTTGCCATATTAGGGAAATTCTCTCCAATAGTTCTCTCCAATATACCTTCTGCTCCCCTCTCCCTTTCTTCTTCTTCTGGAATCCCAGTTATTCTAATGTTTTGTCTTATGGTGTCACTTATCTCTTGAATTCTCCCCCCGTGGTCCAGTATTTGTTTGTCTCTCTTTTGCTCAGCTTCTTTATTCTCTGTCATTTTGTCTTCTATATCACTAATTCTTTCTTCTGCCTCATTTATCCTAGCAGTAAGAACCTCCATTTTTTATTGTACCTCATTAATAGCTTTTTTGATTTCAACTTGGTAGATTTTAGTTCTTTTATTTCTCCAGAAAGGGCTTTTATCTCTCTGTAGAGGGTTTCTCTAACATCTTCCATGCCTTTTTTGAGCCCGGCTAGAACCTTGAGAATCGTCACTCTGAACTCTAGATCTGACATATTACCAATGTCCATATTGATTAGGTCCCTAGCCTTCATTACTGCCTCTTGTTCTTTTTTTTTTTTTTTTTTTTTTTTTTGTGGTGTGTTTTTCCTCCTTGTCATTTTGTCCAGATAAAAATATATGAAGGAGCAAATAAAATACTAAAAGGGTGGCAAAGACCCCAGGAAAATGTGCTTTAACCAAATCAGAAGAGATCCCAAATCTTTGTGTGGAGAAAGGGGATAAAAAGAAGTTCAGAGAAAAAAAAAATTAAAAAGAATACAAATAAAGAAAAAATATAAAAAAGAAAAAATATATTTATATTAGACTGGTAACTAGAACAGAGTCACCCACTTAATTTTGGGAGTATTTTGGTCTCTTAGAAGAAACTAACTCCCATAATTTTAAAGAATGAAAAACATATATAAGGGTAAACACAACAAAGGGATGGAATATGCCTAAAAAGGTGAAAAAAATTTTTTTTTAATTTTTAAAAAAGGAGTTGATAAAGTAAGTTGGTTGTGAGAATAAAGAAAAAGAAAGTGGAGAGAATTTGCTTGGGCTGGAGAATAGAACAAGATTTAGATTTAGGGTATATTTTAATCTATTAGAAGAAGTTGTACCCCAAATTTTTTAGAAGAAAAATCCCTTTGTGTAAACAAAAAATAAAGTTAGATACAATGAAGGATAAAATATGACTATAATAATGAAGGTTCAAAAAAGATTATTATTTTATTTTTATGAAAGGTATTGTTAATATAAACTAGTTAAAAATGTTAAAAGAGGAAAGGGTAAAAGTTAAATTAAGCAGAAGAAAAAAAATAAAATTAAAAAAATTAATTAACTGCAAGACTAAAGAATAATGGGGAGAAAGCCATGAATTCCATGCTTTGCTTTCTCGTCCTTTGTAATTCCACTGTTCTCCTTGGTAAGTGAACTTGGTCTTGGCTGGATTTCTTGTTGATCTTCTGGGGGCAGGGCCTGTTGTAGTGATTCTCAAGTGTCTTTGCTGGAGGCAGAATTGCACTGCTGTTACCAGGGGCCAGGCTAAGTAATCCACTTGGGTTTGCTTTCGGAGCTTTTGTTCCCTGAACGCTTTCCGTAGAGTTCCGGAGGACGGGCATGAAAATGGTGGCCTCCCAATCTTCAGCCCAGAGGAGCTGAGAGCTCAGGGCCCCACTCCTCAGTGTGTCCTCGGAGAAAAACACTCAATCACTCCCATCTCCCTGGCCTCCAGCCACACTCTGAGCTCACCCAGCCTGTGACCAAGCGTCTCTGTCTCTGGCACACAGCCCTCCTGGAGCCTCTGAACCCAGCAGACCCCTGAGCTCTTCCAGGGGGTGTCTCCCCAGGTCTTGTGGGGACCGCACTCACAGAGCAGTGTCCTGTGCCACGGATCAGTTTAAGGTAACCCCTTAAGTTGAGAGCTCAGTCCTTGGCTCCGTCTCTGTAGCCAGCTTCCCTGCTCTAGTACCTGTGAGGTCTGTGACATTCAGACACCCCCGATCCTTCTGTGTCCCTGTGTGGGCTTCACCCTGGCTTAGCCTCTGGAGTGATGTCCCTCAGTGGAGCAGACTTTTAAAAGTCCTGATTTTGTGCTCCGTTGCTCTGCCACTTGCAAGGAGCCGGCCCCTCCCCCCACCATCTATCTTCCCATCACTTTGGATTCATTTCTCTGCCATTCCTACCTTTCAGAAAGTGGTCGATTTTGTGTTTCTAGAATTGTTGCTCTTCTTCTCTTCAATCTCCTGTTGGATTTGTAGGTGTTCACAATGGTCTGGAAAGCTATCTAGCTGATCTCCTGCAACCTGATGTCATCTCAGCCGCTACTCCTCCGCCATCTTGACTCCTCCCCCTCAATTGTGCATTTTGTATAGTTTCATTTTTTCCTTTCTTAGCATATCAGTTTTACTTAAAAAAAAAAAAATAGTGCTTGCCCTAGAATTTGCAAAACACATTTACAGCTAATCTGATTCACTTTATTTTTTTTTTGAGATTTTATTGTTTTTATTTATTTGACAGAGAGAGAGATCACAAGTAGGCAGAGAGGCAGGCAGAGGGGGAAGCAGGCTTCCTGCTGAGGAGAGAGCCTGATGTGGGGCTCGATCCCAGGACTCTGGGATAATGACCTGGGCCGAAGGCAGAGGCTTCACCCACTGAGCTACCCAGGTGCCCTAAATTTACTTTCAAATAACACTATACCACTTCACTGGTAAATGTGAGTATCTTTATAACAAAATAATTTTCATTCTTTCTTCCTACCCCTTGTATTATTGCTGTCATTCATTTAAAAAATTATATATATACATTTTCAAATACTCTGTTGCTATTATTTTGAGCAAACTTATCTGTTTAACCAATTAAGAATAAAGGATTTTTTATTTTACTATCATTTCTTTCTTTCTGTTGTTTGCCCTTTATGTAGATCCAAGTTTCTGATGTATATCATTTTCTTTCTTTATAAAGAATTTCTTTTAACATTCCTTGCAAGGCTAGTTAGCTAGTCTATTGGCAGCAAATACTCTCAAGTTTTGTTTGTCTGAGAAGATCTTTTATTTTTCTATCATCTTTAAAAATATATTTTATTTATTAACTTGACACAGAGAAAGCAGGAGAGCACAAGTGGTGGGAGTGGCATAGGGAGAGGGAGAAGCAGGCTCCCCACTGAGCAGGGAGCCTGATGTGAGGCTCCATCCCAGGACTCTGGGATCATGACCTGAGGTGAAGGCAATTGCTTAACCAGTCAAGCCACCCAGGCACCCTCTCTATCATCTTTGAAGGATAATTTCACAGGGTACTGAATTCTAGGTTGGTGGGGTTTTCTTTTTTTCAAAACTTTAAATATCTCACTGAGTTTTCCTTGTATGTGCATGGTTTCTGAGGAGACATCAAATATAATTCTTATCCTTGCTTCCCGATAGATGTGGTTTTTTTTCTTCTGACTTCTTTCAGGACTTTTGCTTTATCTTTGATTTTCTGAAGCTTGAATGAGATGTGCCTAGGTATATATTTGGCATTTATTCTACTTGTGTTCTCTGAACCTCCTGGACCTGTGGTTTAGTGTGTGACACTGATTTGGAGGAGTTCTTAGTCATCATTTCATCAAATACTTTCTCTATTCCTTTTTTCTTCTGGCATTACAATGATATATGTTATACCTTTTACTTGTTATCCCACAGTTCTTGAAATATTCTATCTTTTTAAGTCTTTTTTTCCCCCTTTGCTTTTCAGTTTTAGAGGTTTCAGCTCAGATATCCTCAAGCTGAGAGATTCTTTCCTGAGTCATATCCAGTTGACTAATAAGCACATCAAAGACATTCTTCATTTATGTTAGTGTTTTTGATCTCTAAAATTTCTTTTTGATTCTTTCTTAGAATTTCCATCTCTCTGCTTACGTTGCCCATTTGTACATACATGCTGTTTACTTTATCCATTTAGTAAATGGATATTAATCATCATTGTGTTAAATTCCCAGTCTGATAATTCCAACATTCCTGCCATGTCTGGTTTTGTTGCTTATTCTCCCTCTTATATTGTATTTTGCCTTTTGGTATCCCTTGTAATTTTTTCCCTGGTCGTTGGACATGATGTACCAGGTAAAAGGAACCTGTATTTAGGCTATTCATAATGTAGTAGTAAAGTGTGGGAAGGAGGTCAATCCTATAGTCTTATGATTAGGTCTCAGTCTTTTAGTGAGCTCGTGTCTCTGGATTGTGAACTTCCTCAAGGCTTCTCACTAATCTTTCTCCCTTGAGTAGCAAGCATGGACTGGAATTGGGTATTCCCGTCCTCCAGGTCATTGAGGCTCTGACAAAATCCCAGCAGGTTAGGGTCTGGTTAACTTCTCCTCAGGACAAGACTTGTTAAAAATAGAATGCCCTCTTGTGTTTCAAAATGGTTCTTTTTCCCCTTCTCTGACTGGAATTTCTTTGATACTTACCGTGAGAACCTGATCAAGCTTCTGGAAGTAAAACACAAAAATGTTCCCCTCCTTGTCTTGACTGTGTTCTTGTGGAGTTTTTGACTCTGAGTTGCCTGCATTGAGCCTCAAGAAATTTATCTATTACTGTTTAGGTTTTCCTACCCTGGTACTGGTTCTGTCACCCTATGGCAGTTTCTACTTGTGCATTTATGCTCTGTTAAGTTGAGATTCTCTGTATTTGCCTGTTGGTCTCTCCAGTTTTGGGGGCTGCAGTTTGCCCTTCGGCCTTACTTCTTTTACAGATCTAAGAAGGGTTGGTGATATTTCAATTTGTCTCAGCTTTTTGCTTGTTAGGATTGAATGGTGACTTCCAAGTTTCTTATATATTGAACCAGAAACCAAAAGTCTTCCTGTGGTTTTTCAAAGTACTGAGAATATATCAATTTGGTGATGTTTTCTTCTAATGTCAGGACTGATTAATATTAGTTATTTTCTTTCTTTCCCCCCCTAAGTTTTTCTTTAATTCCAGTTAGCTAACTTACAGTGTAATATTAGTGTCAGAGGTAGAATTCAGTGATTCATCACTTAAATACAACACCCACTGCTCATAGCAATAAGTGCCCACCTTAATACCCATTACCCATTTAACCCATCCTCTTGTCCACCTCCCCTCCAGCAACCCTCAGTTAGTTCTCCATAACCAAGAATTTGTTTTATGATTTGTCTCTTTTTTTCCACTCTTTATTTATCTGTTTTCTTTATTAAATTCCTCATATGAGTGAAATCAAAGCAGCATTACCAATAATAACCAAATTATGGAAAGGGCCCCAATATCCATTGACTGATAAATAGATAAAGAAGATATGACATGTGTGTGTATACATTTATTATATTACTATGTTATGTTATGTTATAGTATATCCAATGGAATATTACTCAGCCATCAAAAAGAATGATATCTTGCCATTTGCAATGACATGGATGGAGGTAGAGAGTATTATGCTACCTAAAACATTAATTATTTTGTTTCAAAATATGTCCCTATCTCTGGCAAAAATCAACTTATTTTTATAAGAGTACATTTAAAATATTATTTTGTGTGTTGCAGGATAATTTTCTCACACAAACCTATTCGAAGCATTATTTTAAGTCACACAATTGATATTCTAACTCCATTTCAGAAAACATGTGGCTCTTTTATACACAATGGATTACACAGTCTCTCTGTAGCGGGAGGTATTTTCTTATTCCACTCCTCCATTGTGTGTTGGTATTTTAGCTAGGATTAGCCATCCCAACTACATGATCAAATCAATCAGTGAACTATACGTTGCCAGGCCATAAGAAATCACTTTTGATCTCCCTAAGAAACGTGTATTACATCAAGATCCTGGACTTGGAGTTGGCTCAGCAACTACGTGAAACTTTGAATTCCTTCTAAGATATGTTAGATGCTGGCATTGTGTTAGGTAGGGCCATTAAAAATTATTATATAAGAAAAAGATGTGTGGATATTGGCCATTTAAACAGAAGTCAGTTGCTATACCCTGTCTTTGACTTCTCACATATATCCCTTCTTCCTCTGAAATTCTCTTTATTGCTCTGAATCCAGTTCCTATTGTATTATTGGGTGTGATCCAGTTTCTCCTTCCATCGGGATAAATGTGTGATGTAGTTTCATCACTATGTTTTAAATTTGAGCACATCATCTAAACAGAGCTAAACAGTTTTTTTAAGGGGGTGGATACAGCATAGACATTGTAGAACTAGTGTCATTCTTCTTCAGGATATTAAGTTTTAGAATGGCATAATCCAGAGTACTGTCTCCTTGCTTGCACAATTAGAAGAAATTAGAGGCCAGTGCGGGTAGGATGCAGAGAAAGAATGAATCCTGACAATATTGTCACTTGCCTGCAATTCAGCAGCTGTGCCTAAAGTAAGAACACAGGGCAGCCAAATTAGCTTTTTGAGAAACTCACTCAAATTAATATCATCCATGAGTATACTACCCCCCCATTAAGTTGAGAAAGCTTTAAATTAATATTCAGATTTGAAGGGTGTGTGGTGCTATATTTATAATACATGCAATGGAAGTAGATGTGATTGACTCCAAGACTATTCTGAGAGTGGTAGTTTTTCTAGCATTGATTTTTACTAGAATTCTCCTTATCATTATCAAGCTGTTATGATGGTCAAAGGTCACAAAAATTTGTTCCTGAGAGTACAACACACTGACTTCTCTTGGACTATTGGCACCTATCTTTGTCTTTTCCTCAGAGTAGGGATATACATTTCAAGTGCAGGTCAAGTTCTCATACTTCAGAAATCAATGACTAGGTTGATGCTGGCTTAATAAAATCACTTGAAAACAGTATTATCACAGGGTATGCACTTAGTGTTTAAAATTGTCCTTTTGCTGTTTTGCCTTTTATGATTTTCTTTTGTATCTTTTTCTGTTGTTGAAGTGAGAAAATATATGAACGTGTACCTCATGAATGAATATGTACTTCATGTATGATGTCCTTCATATAAAATGTATGAACATGTAATTCATATAAAAATACTCCTTTTTCACTGATTTCCACTAAAGAGCTGTTTAGCAATGGATAAGATCAACATGCTCTATGTTATGGATTGAAATATAAATAAGAAAATAAGGCAGTTTCTCTCCTTAAACTTCACTAAAAAATTCTCATTTCTGTTTTTGCAACTTAGAGAGATAGTCTTAAAATACACAAAATCAATAAGTAATATGCTTTAGAATATCTTTTATTACACAACTCAACTGTCTTAATCGAAGAAGCCATTATCCATTTAGTTTCATGAATGGTTTGGGAGTGAAACCATAAATCAATGGGAACTGTCATTACCAACAAACTGAGAAACACTTAGTGGGTGTTTTGGTACACTTTGGTTGTACTGTATAGATTAATCTTTAAAAAATAGTTACTTATTTGAGTGAGGATAGACTATATATAGTTTATTTTGATAAGGATGATGGGCACTATTCAAATTTGTAACAGAAAACTGAATTGTAAAAACATCTGCTGATTGTACAGAGAAATTGAGTAAGCAAGTGTGAAATGTCAAAGATTATGGGAACCACCAGGGTGATGCATATGGTGAATTGGTACTCTAGGCTTCTGTAAGAAAGGGGTCACTACTCTGAATCTTGGGCACCCAAATATAAAGCCAGCAGTGACTTGTACTCCTGTTCTTGATAGTTTCCTAAATCTGTGGACCAAAGGAGGAAATAAGAAAACTTTAAGGGTGATGTTTGGCAATTCAGATAATGGCACACTGTGAATATGTTTGGCCATTTGGTGATTTCTAGATCTTTTAAGGAAGAAATCTTTTTTTTTTTCTTTTTCTCACTTTGTTAGATTTAGGAAGTCCTCTCTTTTATCTAATGACAGTTGATTATCTCTTCAGATAGAAAATCCTTAAATATGTCAGTATCTTTTCAAGGAAATGTAAAACTAAAACAAGTTATATTCTTTTATTATTTAAAGAATTCTTTATTATTTTATTTTAAAATTATTTTTATCAACATATAATGTATTAATAATAATAATACATTAGTTAATAATTATAATGCATTGATTAATTAATACATTAATTAATTAATACATTAACATATAATGTATTATTAGCCACAGGGGTACAGGTCTGTGAAACATCAGGCTTACACACTTAAAAGCACTCACCATAGCACATACCCAGTCCAGTGTCCATAACCCAAACACCCTATCCCTACCCTCCTACCCCCCAGCAACCCTCAGTTTATTTCATGAGATTGAGTCCATTATGGTTCGTCTCCATCCCCACCCCATCCTTTTCCATTTTTTCCCTCCCTACTCCGCATGACCCCCTATCCTGACTCTCAACTTCCTCATATCAGAAAGATCATATGATAATTGTCTTTCTCTGATCGACTTATTTCACTAAGCATAATATTGTCCAGTTCCATCCACGTCATTGCAAATGGCAAGATTTCGTTTCTTTTGATGGCTGCATAGTATTACATTGTGGAGATATATATATATATATATATATATATATATATTCTTCTTTATCCATTCATCGCTTGATGGACATCTAGATTCTTTTCATAGTTTACTTATTATGGACATTCGGGTGCACATGCCCCAAATCACACTTCGGATCACTACGTTTGTATCTTTGGGGTAAATACCCAGTAGTGCAACTGCTGGGTCATAGGGTAGCTCTATTTTCAACTTTTGGAGGAACCTCCATGCTGTTTTCCAGACTGGCTGCACCAGCTTGCATTCCCACCAACAGTGCAAGAGGGTTCCCCTTTCTCCGCATCCTCACCAACATCTGTCGTTTCCTGATTTGTTAATTTTAGCCATTTTGACTGGTGTGAAGTGGTATCTCACTGTGGTTTTGATTTGTATTACCCCGATGCCGAGTGATGTGGACCACTTTCTCATGTGTCTGTTGGCCATCTGGATGTCTTCTTTGCAGAAATGTCTGTTCATGCCCACTGCCCATTTCTTGATTGGATCATTTGTTCTTTGGGTGTTGAGTTTGATAAGTTCTTTATAGATTTTGGATACTAACCCTTTATTTGATATGTCATTTGCAAATATCTTCTCCCATTCTGTCAGTTGTGTTTTGGTTTTGTTAACTGTTTCCTTTGCTGTGCAGAAGCTTTTGATCTTGATGAAGTCCCAATAGTTCATTTTTGCCCTTTCTTCCCTTGTCTTTGGCAATGTTTCTAGGAAGAATTTGCTGTGGCTGAGGTCAAAGAGGTTGCTGCCTGTGTTCTTCTCAATGATTTTGATGGATTCCTGTCTCTCACTTTGAGGTCTTTCATCCATTTTGAGTCTATTTTCGTGTGTGGTGTAAAGAAATGGTCCAGTTTCAGTTTTCTGCATGTGGCTCTCCCAATTTTCCTAACATTTCCTCTTCATTTGTTGAAGAGACTGTTTTTTTTTCCCACTGGGCATTTTTTTCCAGCTTTGTCAAAGATTAGTTGAAAATAGAGTTGAGGGTCTATTTCTGTGCTCTCTATTATGTTCCATTGATCTATGTGTCTGTTTTTGTGCCAGTACTGTACTGTCTTGATGATTACAGCTTTGTAATAGACTTGAAGTCTGGAATTGTGATGCCACCAACTTTGTCTTTCTTTTTCAACATTCCTCTGGCTATTCAGGGTCTTTTCTGTTTCCATATAAGTTTTAGGATTATTTGTTCAATTTCTTTGAAAAAACTTGGTATTTTGATAGAGATTGGATTAAATGTGTACATTGCTTTAGGTAGCATAGACATTTTGACAATATTTGTTCTTCCAATCCATGAGCATGGAACATTTTTCCATTTCTTTGTGTCTTCCTCAATTTCTTTCTGAGTACTTTATAGTTTTCTGAGTACAGATTCTTTAACTCTTTGGTTAGGATGCCTTTTATTTCTCTTTGTTGTCTGATTGCTGAGGCTAGGACTTCTAGTACTATGTTGAATAGCAGTGGTGATACTGGACATCCCTACCATGTTCCTGACCTTAGGGGAAAAGCTTTCAGCTTTTCCCCATTGAGAATGATATTTGCTGTGTGTTTTTCATAGATGGCTTTGATGTGATTGAGGTATGTTCCTTACATCCCTATGCTTTGAAGAGTTTTGATCAAGAAAGGATGCTGTACTTTGTCAAATGCTTTTTTAGCATCTATTGAGACTATCATATGGTTCTTGTTCTTTCTTTTATTAATGTATTATATCACATTGATTGATTTGTGGATGTTGAACCAACCTTGCAGCCCTGGAATAAATCCCACTTGGTCATGGTGAATAATCCTTTTATGTACTGATGGATCCTATTGGCTAGTATTTTGGTGAGAATTTTTGCATCCGTGCTCATCAAGGATATTGGTCTGTGATTCTCCTTTTTGATGGGGCCTTTGTCTGGTTTGGGGATCAAGGTAATGCTGGCCTCATAAAATGAGTTTGGAAGTTTTCCTTCCATTTCTAATTTTTGGAACAGTTTCAGAAGAATAAGAATTAATTCTTCTTTAAATGTTTGATAGAATTCCCCTGGGAGGCCATCTGGCCCTAGGCTCTTGTTTGTTGGGAGAATTTTGATGACTGCTTCATTCTCCTTAGTGGTTATGGGTCTGTTCAGGTTTTCTATTTCTTCCTGGTTCAGTTGTGGTAGTTTATATGTCTCTAGGAATGCATCCATTTCTTCCAGATTATCAAATTTGCTGGTGTATAGTTGCTCACAACAGTTCACAACATTTTGTCTTATGGTATCACTTATCTCTTGAATTCTCCCCTCATGATCCAGTAGTTGTTTGTCTCTCTTTTGCTCAGCTTCTTTATTTTCCATCATTTGGTCTTCTATATCACTAATTCTCTCTTCTGCCTCATTTATCTTAGCAGTAAGAGCCTCCATTTTTTATTGCACCTCATTAGTAGCTTTATTGATTTCAACTTGGTTAAATTTTAGCTCTTTTATTTCTCCAGAAAGGGATTTTATTTCTCCAGAAAGAGATTCTCTAATATATTCCATGCCTTTTTCGACCCCAGCTAGCACCTTGATAATTGTTGTTCTGAACTCTAGTTCTGACATATTACCAATGTCTGTATTGATCAGGTCCCTAGCTGTCGGTACAGCCCCTTGTTCTTTTTTTGTGGTGAGTTTTCCCACCTTTTCATTTTATTCAGATAAGAATATATGAAGGACAGAATAAATACTAAAAGGGTGGCAAAGACCCCAGAACAATGTGTGTTCATCGAATCAGAAGGGATCTGAAACCAGGGAGAGAAGAAAGGGGGGGAATATACATATACATGCACATACATATACATACATACATACATACCGGTGAGTAGAACACAGCCACCCACTTGATTTTGGGTGTATTCTGGTCTCTTAGAAGAAACTACCTCCCAAAATTTTAAAGAAAGAAATCTTATATATATACAAAATCTTACATAAATACAAAAATAAGGGTAAACACAATGAAGGGATGGAATATGAGTATAAAGATGAAAATTTAAAAAAGATTCTAAAAAAGGAATTGATAAGATTAGTTGGTTGGAAAAGGAAAAAAGAAAGGAGGAGAGAATGTGATCAGTCTCAGCTAGATTCAGGGTATATTTTGATTAGGAGAAATTGTATCCCAAAATTTTAAAGAAAAAAAAACCTATATGTATACAAAAAATAAGGTTAAATACAATGAAGGGATAAAATATGACTATAACAATGAAAATTTAAAGTTTTTTTTTAAAGGTATTGATGATATAAAATAGTTTAAAAAGTTAAAAGAAGAAAAGTTAAAAAAAATAGAATAAGAAAAAAATAAAATTAAAACAATTTAACTCTGCGATACTAAAGGATGGGAAAAAAAAAGTCATGAATTCTATTTGTTGCTTTCCCCTAGCTCTGAAGTGTTGCCATTCTCATTGATTGGTGAGCTTGGTCTTGGCTGGATTTCTTGCTGATTTTCTGGGGGAGGGGACTGTTGCTGTGATTCTCAAGTGTCTTTGCTGGAGGCGGAGTTGCACACCCTTGCCAGGGCCATAATCTGCTTGCTTTACTCTTGGTAGCTTTTGTTCCCTGAAGGCTTCCTGAAGAGCTTTGGAGGGCGGGAATGAAAATAGTTGCCTCGCAATCTCTGGCCTGGAGAAGCCAAGAGCTCAGGCCCCACTTCTCAGTGCACCTTCAGAGAAAAGCAGTCAATGCCTCCTGTCTCCCTGGTCTCCAGCTGCACTCCGTGCTCACCCGGCCTGTGACTGAGCATTTCTATCTCTGGTGCACAGCCCCACTTGGAGTCTCCAAACCCCGCAGATTCCTGTCATGCACTCCCATGCCACTCCTCCTGGAGGAGGAAGGAGGGGGTCTCTCCAGATCTGCCACTTGTGGTGTCCCTGCTCAAAGAGCAGTGGCCTGACTATGCGTGGGATCACAGTTTAAGGTAACCCCCAGCTGAGAGTGCACTCATCGGCTCTGTCTCTGCAGCCAGCTTCCCTGCTCTGATACCTGGCAGCTCTTACACACTCAGACACTCCCAGTCTTTCTGTGACCCCGTGGGTCCTGAGACCACACTGTCCTAGTGGGTTCCACCCCTGGTTAGCCTCTGGAGTAACGTTCCTCAGTGGAGCAGACTTTTAAAAATTCTGATTTTGTGCTCCACTACTTTATGGGAGCTGGCCCCTTGACCCGCAATCTATCTTCCCATCCCTTCAGATTCACTTTTCTGTACATCCTGCCTTCCAGAAAGTGGTCGATTTTCTGTTCCTAGAATTACTGCTCTTCTTCTATCTTGTGCTGAATTTGTAGGTGTTCAGAATGGTTTGATAACTATCTAGCTGAACTCCTGGGACTCAATGCTATTTCAGTCTCCTTCTCCTCTGCCATCTTGCTTCCTCCCTTAAAGAATTATTTTTTTTTAAGATTTATTTATTTATTTAAGGGAGAGAGAACATGAGGAGAGGGGAGGGGTACAGGGAGAGGGAGAAGCACACTCCCTGCTGAGCAGGGAACCCAAAGCAAGGCTGGATCCCAGAACCCTGGAATTGTGACCTGAGCCAAAGGCAGATGCTTAACTGACTGAGCTAGTCTGACGACCCTTGAAGAATTCTTTATTCACTAATATGTCTATCAGATTTTTTTAAAGATTTTTTATTTATTTACTTGACAGAGATCACAAGAAGGCAGAAGCAGGCAATGGAGCAGGGTGGCAGGGGGGAGCAGGCTCCCTGCTGAGCAGAGAGTCCGTTGTGGGGCTTGATCCCAGGACCCTGGGATCATGACCTGAGCCAAAGGCAGAGGCTTTAACCCACTGAGTTACCCAGGCACCCTGCCTATCAGATTTCTATATAAGACCTATTAATGCTAAGAACTCTTCTAAACACTGGGATACAAAGGTTAATGTGGACAGCCCCTGTTCTGTTATATAGATTGGAGAATGAGGGAATTGAACACATAAATTCATTAAAGTAAAAACTATTGTAATATAAGTTCTAATGGGCACTAAAAAGAAGATGCATTAAATTGCCTAGAGAGTGACATACTTAATATTTTTAAGGTGCATATGTGTTCGATGCCTAGAAAACTGTAAAGAGCAATCTAAGTATGTGTAAAAGACTGGAAACTAGAAAGCACAAAGGACTTTCTGGGAACCAAAAATAGTTCAGACTGGCCAAGGAACAGGCTGTGTGTGTGTGTGTGTGTAAGTGTGTAATACCAAGAGAGAAAACTGTAAATGTGGATAGAAGGAAGAAGGTAATTTAAATCCTTATTTGTATTCCTTAAGGAGTTTGAGGATTGTCTTATGTCAAGGAACAGATTTACCAGATTTTAAGTGAGGAAGAAACACAGTCAGATTTTCTCTTTTAGGTATGTCATATTGGTTTCAGTATGCCTTAATTGGAGCTGTGTGGAATTGAGGGTTGGAAGGCAAGTTAATAACCATAGTACAAGTTGATGGAAATCTGTACTATGCTACTGGTGAGAGGAATGGGGGAGGGTATGTTTGGACTGATGTTCGGGGACAGAGGACAGTTGAGAATGTGAAATGAAAGTGATGGTTTAGATTCCTGGCTTGGGCTAATGGATGGACTAACTTGCTATTTACCTTAACAAGCAGTGAAGAATGAGGAAGCAGATTTGAGGGGAAAAGTAATGAATTCAATTTCTGACATACTGTGCTTGAGTTACTTCGGGGACAATCAGGTAGACATATCTAGAAGACAGCTATGCATAATTTCAAGACCAGAGGACAAGTTACTGACTAGTATAAAAGTCATTAAGAACATGTGGCAGTTGAAATCATTGGTGTGTGTATGGAGAGAACAAACCTGCCAAACTGGTACCATGAGTAACATTAAAAATTAAAGGAAAATGTTACTGAAAATGTTAGTCTGACAGTAGGATAAAGTAAGAAAAAGTAGTGCCTTGGAAACCATGAGTAAAAGAGATATCCAAGAATTAGGAGTGGTCAGTATTATGAGATACTATATTCAGATCTAGGAACATAAAGGTTGAAAGAAATATAGTGGATTTATTGTTTAAAAAATTGTCAGTGTCTTTGACAAGAGACTGTTGCAGTAGTTATGGATGCCAAAACACATTTTGAAAATTCTGTCAGCTAAATGAAATAGAGCCCTGACAATTTATGAAAAGATGCAGTTGTCTATCCTGCTTTTTCTTTTTCTTTGCTTTGCGGAAGAACTAGAACAACCAGAGAGGTACAGCTAGTGCTTCGGTGCAGAATATTATATCCTTTATTACTTAAAAAATGTAATAAAACATAATGTAACTAGATTTCTATTTTCCCAGCATAGGCCTGAGACGGTAACTACTTCCAAAGGCTAGTAAATCTCGAATAGAAGTGGAAGGTAAGCATAATGTACAATTGTTATTTCTATCTAAGCGCATTTGATTTCTTAGTGCTCTTTGTTTTATACTTGGAGGACAGATTTTTTTTTCCCATTAAAGATGGTTGGTACTCTTACACTTTATGTAACTGAAAACATAAATAAATTCAGATGAATTATTATAAGAAAAGGAGATATTTTACTCTAGTACAAAATTGGAACGTATTAGAAAGATTTTGGAAGGAATAATGTCTACTAATTGACTCTAAAGTCAACATTTAGAGATATAAACAAATAACCACTGGTGAGTAAAAAGAGATGTTTGCAAGAATTTATGGCAAAGTTGTGATTTAATTCTTAGTCCTTGTATATAAAAATTTCATTTTTATGTTTACATGTCTGCTATAAAATTTTTGTTACATTATTTTTTACATAAAAGCAAGTGGTCATTAAGACAAACATTTCTTAATGCTACAAAATGCTATTTCTGTCAGATAATTAAACTCTGAATTCTTAATTTAAACTTACCATTTTTCTTGTCCTCTTTCCCCCAATTATACAAATATTATTTTGTAAAATAATTCAATTAGGAATAAAGTGATATGGAGTTGATTTGAATGGTGGTTTTTTGTTTGCTTTTGTTAACTGTATTTGTTTCTTGATGTTTTGCATCTTAAATTTCTTCTCAGCCATTCTGTTTTATAAAAGCACCTCCATGGCTTTTAAAAATATGTATTTTCTAAAATAATTCTTCAGTGTTTTAAATTAATTGATGGGTAGTATTTTCCTTCCCTAGAATCTGGTTGTGTGATCTTTATCTCGGCTTTCATTGTCAAATCTACAGATCCTGCCTTTGTCATCTTCCTCAAAACTTATTCTTTTTTAATCCCTAGTGTACTTTGTAATATTGGAATTTGGGAAACTGTTCTGCATATTATTTAGGATATAATTGTTTAATTATATATTTTATATAATTGTATAATTTAGTTCACCAATCAATGAGAACTGCAAAACTTCAGAGCTAGGGGAAAGCAACAAATAGAATTCATGGCTTTTTTCCCCATCCTTTAGTCTCGCAGAGTTAAAGTGTTTTAATTTTATTTTTTTCTTTTTCCATTTTTTCAACTTTTCCTCTTTTAACTTTTTTAACTATTATATATCATCAATACATTAAAAAAAACTTTAAATTTTCATTGTTGTAGTCATATTTTATCCCTTCATTGTATTTAACCTTATTTTTTGTATACATTTTTTTTAAATTTTGGGATACAATTTCTCCTAATCAAAATATACCCTAAATCTAGCTCCAGCCTGATCACATTCTCTCCTCTTTTTTTCTTTTCCTTTTCCAACCAACTAATCTTATATTCAGTCAGGATATGAGTTGTGTTAGCAAATTTGGGTCTAATTTTTATTTATTTATTTATTTGACAGAGGTCACAAGTAGGCAGAGAGGCAGGCAGAGAAGAGAGGGGGAAGCAGGCTCCCCGTTGAGCAGAAAGCCTGATGCAGGGCTCGATCCCAGGACCCTGACATCATGACCTGAACTGAAGGCAGAGGCTTAACCCTCTGAACCACCCAGGCACCCCGAATTTGGGTCTAATTTTAACATGACGACTAAGAGACTCTATTTTGTATCCTAATACAATTTCCATCTGGCAGTGAAGAAAGAGAAAATAGTAGATGTTTGTTAGGAAGCAAAACAAAACGGTTTTCTTCTTTGGTCAGTGGAAGAGTGTCTCTTGTGTAGTAAGGGATGTAGACTATTTATTGAAATTCCAAAGCACAGAAAACATACAGAGAAGTAATTTTTAATATTAAAATATATTCTAAAAATACTTTTATAACTTCAATTGAACAGTTTGCTGCTATAGAAACACATTTAATATTATTTAGTTTTTAGGATTTAATATTGGTCAGGCACGGTCATATTTAATATTATAGCAAAATACTTAGTTTGCTAATATTAAATAATTAGAGCAGATCATTTAGTTTTAAAAATGATTATTAACTCTTAACATAGTCACTTTATTTGAGGGAATTAAAAACAGTAAAATACAGAGTAAAACCTGACCCTAGTTGGGGGGTGGGGAACAAATTACAAATTATTTTTGTTTCTATTTTGTTCTATTTCATAATGCTCTTTCTTTTTATGTGTAAGGTATAATGACAGAATAGGTTCTTCTCAGTTGATTTTTTGATTAGTTGACAAATGTTTACTCAATATTTACTGTGTACTAGGTACTTAACCAAATAGAGTAAACCAAAGAAACGTGGGAATTATCAGAATCATGAGAATCTTTTCATAATGTTGTTATTCGCTACTGTCTGCCCTAGGCAGTTTATACATTTTTAAATAGAAATACTTTAGATATACATTGGTAGAAAGTTAAATTACAGTACATAGTAGAACACAACTGTTAATGGTATTTGGGCTGAAGTTCCATAGCTAAAGTGAAAGAACTTTAGAAGATTGTTACAAAAAGCTCCTCTTGTGTCTATTTCTGTAGTCATTTGAAAAGGATGAAAGAAAGGACTGAAAAAATTGATCAACCTGAATTTGAAGAACAACAGTAAAATTAATGCCTATCCTATCAATGCTGTCAAATGAACCTTTTCCAAATACACTCAAAACAAGTAGTTCTCTTCTGTTTGGGAAGTTTCTATACATACCAATTTGGTGCAGAACCACTATCGTGATGACTAGATGGCTCAAGGAAGAAAAGCCAGAAAACTTTTAAACCATTCTTCTAGTTCTAAGTGAGTAGATACCTCTACCTTTTTTGAAATGTATTCTTTTTGAATTCCCTCACTTATAAATTCTCTCTGAAAGATCTGCTGATATAGTAGGAATATTTGTAAACAAAGAAGTTCAAGAAATCCAGAGTATTGAGTACAATCTTCCCAGTTCATGTTTATTTGCTTGCCTCATTAGACAAGCTTTCAAAAGCTCCCTCTTACAGTACTAAATTTATTATGTTTTATTTGTTGTCATGGCCTGTTATTGAGATGGTTAGGATCATCCTCAGTTAATTCATGAACTCCTTTTCTTTACTACAGAGTCCAGAGAAGAAAGAACCAAATGTGTATTTATCATTCTTAATTAGAAACAAATTTAGCTTTAAACTCCTAAGTAGAAAGCCGGACCTTAGTGTGATCAATGGAATCATTTCAGAGATTTTTCTTAATTTGGTTACAATGAATAGAAAATAACCCAAATTATCTTATCTAAAACCTAGTGGAAATTATTAACAGGTTATTGGTTTATTTCATGGGATCCAAGGAAAATTGAAACAACTAGTTCTTAGGAAGAGCAAAAAAGACAGTGCTGTGATTCTTAGCAGCTTAATATACTCAATAGTTTCTTAGAGAAGGGGCCTAGGGTGTGAACCTGGAAAGAATTCCAATTGTTCTCTGCATTTCTGGCCCAGAATCTATCCTACTTACACACTGAATAGCATGTCAGGGCATTTGTCCTTTCTTACTCATACCATGAAACAGAACCACTAAAAATTATTACTAAGAAAGTAAGGAACAATAACTTCAAGGAAAGAAAGGCAAAGGGAAATTGCTCAAAGCCCAGAACATGGATTGCTTACATTGTATACCCAGGATTCTTCTAAATGGGGCGCATCTTACTTATCAAAGTCTAGCCCTTGGTTCCATGATCCCTAAACTATCCCTAGAATTGATCCTTCTCAGAGATAACACCATCTTCTTAGGGAATGGAGTGGAAGTGATTGTTTAGAAAGGCTTGATATCTCTGTATAGTCCAACTTACTAATCATCAAAATTTCATGTTTTGGGAGAATGATAACATGAAGTTATTGGATTCTTTTTGTTTTGTTTTTATCATTATTGTTTGATAACCTTCTGAGTTATGTTCAGTAATTCTGGTTTTCATTGAGCATCTTACAAGCTTTCTAGTCCTACATGGTTTTTTCCATTAAATTACCAGGATGGCACATCTAGTGGTCACTAGCATCCCTGCATTTTTCAAAAAAAAACCTTTTTCTATCACTTCCCACTGCTTCTGGTATTATCTTTTTCACCTTAACCTTATACCCCATGCTCATTTTTTCCCTTCATGTTTTATTACAAACCATTTTCCATCAACTTTAATCCTTTGGTTTCTCTTCTTGTTCTGTTTTCCTGACTTTGACAACGACTCTTCTTTTTCATAACAAATTGGGCATGTTTATTTTGCCTTAGGCAATTGAGGATAATTATTCCTCCATTCACAGAATCCTTTTAGATGATTTTCTCACTTGTGTCACCATACACACAGAAGTTGAATAAAAAATTAACTGATGGGTCTAGAGGGAAATTCTTCGAAAGATCAGTTTTGAAACAACAGATGAAGAATAACAAGAGAAACCTATTTTTAAGTTTGTAGATATTCTCTGATGAAGTAGAACTCAAGAATTTTTTATATTTTTCTAGTCAACTATATATATATATGATTTAGATACAACACATTAATGTCTAAGCATGTACATTAAATTGAAGCTCTCATGATCTGTGATATTATTAACATCCAAATCATTTTGGAATTGGCCTTTAAAATCCTCAAAATATCTTTATTTATTATGCATTAATCTAGTAATTTAGTTGCATGGATAGTACTTGAGATTTAATTGGTCCTTAAATAGGATTTATAGTTTTTTAAATTATCTGAAAATCAAATTTATATAAATTATTACTTAATTTAGGACTACTGAATGAATAGGGAAAGGGTAGCATATTTTCTTTAAGTTGTTTTCAGAACTCTGATTAATGTTTATTTATATGACAAAAATACTATTAGAATTATTTGTTCACATTATACTATCTGAAGGGTCCTAACACGGTTCTATTTTCACTCTTGTGTTCCCAAAGGCCCTGAGCACCATTTCTGTTTAGGAAAGCAAATGGAGGCAAAATGAGAAATCACTGATATCTTCGTTACTCTCTTATTGTCCTATGGTTTCTTTTCTGTTGACCACTTCTAGTTCTCAATTTAATTTGTGGAACATTGTGTTGACTATTATATAGATCATATTGTTTTATTCTTTGTGAAGAGTTAAAGAAAACTGTGACAATTTCTACCCCAAAGATCTTACAATTTAGTGGAAGATTTTTTTGAAATTCATTTATTCAGCAAAGATTCATTGGAAATACTGTCTTAAGGGACCTAGACGAATTGTTAAGGGAATTCATAAGAAATGTTGATTCTTATAGGGATGATGGGCATTCATGATGAAGGCAGAATTAGGGCTTGTCTTTGAAAAAAGTGAACATTTTCAATAAGTTGGTTTGGGGGAAGAAAAGAGAAAGGACAGGCTATTTAAGGCACATGATTCAGAAAAACAGATGTGGGAAGAAGTACTAGGATGGTGGGTAGTATAGGAAAGTAGAGCCATCAGGGTTTAAGAAGATATGCTGAGGTACGACAAAAAGATAAGCTGGGACTAATTGTAGGAAATTGAAATTGCATGCTGAAGGGTTTACATTTTATTCTAGGTGTATTGTAGAGAAATTGAAAGTTGTATATCAAGCATTTATGAAGAACTTGGTTTTAGGAAGAATAAATTTGTGGTTTGATGAGCTGGAAAGGCTAAAACTGATAATAAGACTCAATTATAAGTCTCTCATAACAATTGAGGCAGCCACTGGGAGCCAAATAGAGTATTTTCTATTATTCCTGAATTGGCTAAGGCCTAAATCTGAGAACAAAAGAGCACTCATTTTAATAATACGACAGTCAACATTCAGTTGGAAATAGCCACCTCCTTGCTGGACTTGCTGAACTGGCCAAACCCTGACAGTATTTTATTGTCTTCTTCCCAGTTACAATAGGAAATAACAGGAGAGAGGTGATTAAACATTGGTCTCATGAGTTGAACATTATTTCAATGGAAGCTCATTCCCTCTTTTCTAAGGATGTAGGTGCTTTTTATAGTATGAAGCCACTTAAGGAAAATACCAGAAAATAAGGATTAAAGGTATCTGAACAAAGAGTAGCACCTGATTCTTCAGTTGGAAGCACAAAAAGCTGCAAACAAATAGGTCCTTTCTGTTGTCACTCAAGGATCAGAGTGTGTAGCCAGGGATTCCTTAGGAGATAATTTTGGGATTCCAAGAATATGAAGTGTTTTCCTTTCCAGTTCCCTCCTTGTGCTATTTGAAAGAAAAGGGAATTGAATCATATGCTTTCTGAAGTTGGGTTAAGGAGGGTTCTGGAACAGGAATTAGAGTGACCACAGTGAGCAGGACTTAAAGGACTGTAGAGTAATGAATGTATTTGGAAAAGTTTAGGGAAACTCACATTATGGAAGAGGACCCCATTTCTTCCCATAGCTTCTTATGAACGATCAAGAAGTTACATGAGGAGCAGAAGTCAATGGACCACTTGATGGCAAATCCAGGTTAGCAAAAGCACTAAGGGTCTATCAAAGGCAGACACAGACATTTCCAGGAGTCTTCAGCTTAGGACTTTGGTGCAAATTAGACAAAATCACCATCCTGGGTGCTTTTGACACAGCCTTGAGAAACAGAATGGGGACTGAATTTCAGCATCCAGTCATCGTATCAGCTGGGAGTTTTTGTGCCCAGCAGCAAGGAGGGCAGGGGTGGTGTTGACCATTGTCTCATGAAAACCACATCCATCAACTATATAAAGCCTACTCCGTCAGCATAGAACATCAGCATCAGAGAGAACAGACTAAATCTTAGTGATGTGAGGAACACCTCTTACTGGTTGTGAGCAGTAACATTAAGATGTCTGTGTCCTCTCTATCTCCCTCTCTGCCTTCAACAGCAGTGGAACTAGGGTCTGGAAAACAATGAAGAGAGATTTCTGCACCTCCTCATTCATAGTAAGCGAGACTCAGTTCTACTTCTTAATGTGGGAGGTGGGACTAGGAACACAAACAAGGAATCAAGTTTGAGAATGAACTTTTCTAGAAAAGAGGAAAACTGAGCCCTAAAAGGAGACCACGATAATAGCCAAATATAACAAGAAAATGATGGACCTTAGCCAAAATATCTAAAGTGGAACATAACATAGCTGCAAAGCAATCACTGGGAAAATTAAAATCATTTGATGCTTATATTCCAATGATTGAAACTCTTCAGTAAACTGGTTACATGTTAAACTATGAAGGCTAGTATTAAAAACAACAACAACAAAGAAATGGGGAGAGAAGCCAAAATAATTATTTATCTATAAATTCCCCAGCTATTAAATATATTATCTCTTCTCTATTCTTCCATCTCTAGCTTACTTTTCTTTCTAAATCAGCAGTTTTACAGATATTGCAGACCACATCCACATTGCCAAGTTTCATAATTTTTGGATATTTCCCAATAAGCCTTTTAAGACGCAGCACACTCAGTCTCTGTGGACTTCAGTTTCTGAAGTCTGGTCATTTTTAAATCTGGATGGCATTACCTTTTTATATATAATTATATTTAATATTTAACATATACAAAAGAACATACTCTTCCTCAAACACAGAATAAAATAATATTATCAGTTCCACATTTTGATGATCCTCAGTTTCTCTAATGACATATATTTTTCTATGCAGTTTCATCTTATTGGTTGTTTTTGCTCTCAAATGGGAGAAGAAAATGACACTCTTTAAGGAAACTGAAAAGTGGATCCAATATTTTTTAGTGAATTTTGTTTTGTGAAGAACAATTTTGGGGGTCATTAGTTTTCCTGGTGAACTACATTTTAGGTTTCAGAAATTCAAGATGGAAAACATGTATCGAATCCATTTATTCAAAGAAATATATTGATCTGAAGAACAACTGATTTTTTTTAATTTTATTTATTTATTTGAGAGAGAGAATGAAAGAGAGAACATGAGATGGGAGAGGTCAGAGGGAGAAGCAGACTCCTCGCCAAGCAGGGAGCCTAATGTGGGACTTGATCCTGGGACTCCAGGATCATACCTGAACCAAAGGCAGTCCTTTAACCAACTGAGCTACTCAGAGTCCCCCCTCTTTTTTTTTAAGATTTTATTTATAGAACTGATCACTTTTATGTAACTTTTAGAATCACTGGTTTATTTTGAAATATACTATATGCATCACTGGATTTTTTTTCATCCAAAGAAATTCTAACAACATGTCAACACATAATAGAATTTATATATAAATTTTACCAGAATTAGAAATATATAAATGCAGATAAGTTTACCTTTCCATGAAGAAATGAACCTAACTCTAATGTAAAGTTTAAGAATATTAAAAACAGTCAAAATACAGCTCTTTTATATTGTTTCAGCACTAAATGTACTGGGTTTGAGAGAAACCTTATTCTCACAGGTGATATATTTACTTACCAAATATGATGGTGGATAATTTCTGTGTATGGCTCACATATGCATCTTATGTTATTTCTTAATTGTTTCAAGTTCACATCAAATTATGAGATTACACATTTTTCAGAGTTAATAGAACCCTATGCATTGGCTACAGATACAAAGTTAAGATCTAATCTAATTCTCCTTTTTAAATGAGTTGAGAGTTATGTCATTATTTAACGTCAGACCTGAACTTACACCAAGGAATAAAAAATTCTGTTTAGTATTGTATTTCCCCTACTCCCAATCTGTCTTCTAAGCAAACATCTTTTTCTTTTTCTAAGGAAAAAAGACTGATGTGACTGAATTAGAAGTGTGTATCTCTTCCACCACGTGTAAAAGATGTTGAAATTCTTGGAAAATGAGAAAATTGTATAAGGTGATAGAAGATTGTCACTCGATATTTCTTATCTCTTCAGTTCTCTTTCCTGATATCCCTTTGAAATCAGAATTTTTTATTTATTTTTTTAGTTCCCTCAACAGCCAATACGAACTCCTTTAAGAGAAGAGGGAAAGAGGAAGAATTAGAAAGAATATTATTCTAGGGTGTTTAAAAGCTGTTCAAGTACTGAAAAGGACTTAAGTCTCCAAAGAAACTAAGATGTAGTCTTTCCTTGTTACTGTGGGGAGAATAAATGAATATGTAGATAAAATTTAAAATAGCCTAGGAGTAATACAGCCTTTGAACATTTTTATAATATTTTTAGCAAAAATAAGGAAAAAAGCATTTTAAAGAAGAGCAGAGTTCATTTTCTGAGAGATGGGTATGTGTGACCTCAGTCCTCAAGAGTTGCAAGTTTTTAAAAGTTCATCAGTTTCATAGGGTTGCTGGGTGGCATGATGGGTTGAGTGTCTGACTCCTGGTTTTGGCGGAGGTCATGATGTCCGGGTCCTGGGATCAAGCCCCACATCGGGCTCCCCACTCAGCAGGGAGTCAGCCTGAGGATTCTCTCTCCCTCTGTCCTCCCTGCTCATGCATACGCTCTCTCTCGGGAAGGAAGGAGGGAAAGAGTAAGGAAGGAGAGAAGAAATATTTTTAAAAAGTTCATCAACTTCAGGATAAAATAAAAACTCCTTCACTTAGTAAATGGGAGACTTTCTGACTAGGCCCTGCCCCATCGTTTCAGCTTTGTTCCTGCCATCCTTCCACATCTCCTCCGGGCTTTCGTCACTCCAGGTTAGAAGCAGTTTCCAAAACTTTCTTTCCTCTGCATTTTTTTTTTCAAATGCTGCTCTCTCCGTCTTCCCGCAGCTTATTGTCAAGACCTAGCTCAGGGGAGCACCACTGTGCTATTGCAGCATTCTGTGTAATTCTCCATCTGATAATTTTCAAATGATCCTTTTTAAACCTGTTTGTCTTCCCTAATGCTAGGTGAGCAAACATGCCTTTTATCCCTTTATCTGTAATATATCTGGTGCAAGTTTTGCTCATAAAATATTTCTTCAGAAAATAAATAAATAGATAAGTGATGTTAGAATTAAGAAATTCAAATGAACAGAAACAAAACATGTGAGTCAAATTAGGAGTTATTTCCCTTCTCCCGCGGATAGAAACTTGCCTATTTCTGTGAGGATATATTACACTTTCTCTTTGAAATTTCTTCTAGAAAATATCAGTACTATGTAATGCTCTTGTATTTGAACACGATTCCTAAAAGAATGGCATTTTGTGTTTTACAAATTGAGATGTCTTTGTCACACCCAGTGATATCAGCCAGGCTCACCTCTGACATCAGTGAGTTTACTATAGTTCATTTCTACATGGATGGGTCAACTTACGGTATTAAAGACTCTCAAGCAGTACAGACATTTTAGCTAAACACAGATGGAAAAGGATCACAGGGCCTCACATCACTTAACATAATCAGTGTTCCTACCAAGAAATTTCAACTGGCCTCAGTAAAATTGGAATTTGCTTACAATTAAACCATGAAGGAGACTGAAAATCCAGACTAATGTTTACAATGGACTAACTCCTCACTGTTAATTATCAGAAATACCAAACTTTTAAATTGTAAATTTTATAAAAATGATGTGACAAACATACCATGCCTATTACCTATCATGGGATTTTTCTTTCTAGCTAATCATTCTATTTACAAAAAAAAGCTAGCATTTTTTTTTCATATTAAACTTTAGCTGAAAATACATGATCTCTATTTTTGTTGGAAAAAGCTTCTCTTCCAGAGATGGAGTTCTTCCATTTGTATTTTTATCACTTGTACCTCAGAAAGTTCTAATTTAAAAAACTCACAAATGAAGAATTTTACACTCCCAACAAACTTTGGTTTTAATTTTCTTCACACAGTTTTCAGTGCTTTCTTACCTATGTATTTCAGTTTTCCCTCCATAAAGATTTTCAGGATCATGTGATTAGAAGAGATGCTCATATTTTGAAAGGGAGGAAAGAATTCTAAACAAGGCTACTTCAAGAACTAGGAAATCATCACTTCACAAAGGTATAAGACATAAAGGTCATTTTTATATTTTGTCCCTAACTATATTTTGTTTTTCATTGATAAATTTTGCCTATTTAGGAAGAGATGTACTATTCAATATTAAGCTTGATTTCTATTTCTTGGTTTGACCCAGTGAGTTTTAAATCAAGGCCCCAAACCTCTTTGCTTTGATGTTGTTTTCCACATCTTGGAGAGTTTTATTTAGCAGTTTCTGAGAGCAGTGATTGTATGATTTATCAAATACACTAAGTTATAGGTACATGAAGTTAAAACTCATTGCAAAGACTCATAAGAAGCAATTTATTATTTTTTAGTTCTGAGAGAAATCTGCTTCTTTTTTTTTTTAATAAGTGTGATGCTTTTTTTAAAAAATCAAGTTTGAGGTTAGTTTAATTGTAAACATCAAATTCCACAGATAAGCATGTATAATGAGCACATTTTAAAAGCCTCTTTGTAGTATTAAATTCTGATTCCAGAATTTTGACTTTAGCAGGTTCCACTTGTAATGTACAGTCACGGGAGGAAGGCACTAATGTCTAAATCTTAGGTCATAATTTTCAGAAAGGAGCGATTCTAATATAAACCTGGGAAAAGACGAAACTGAGTTAGATTCTTTAGTTTTCCTTCCTCCTCCCCTCTTGCATTATGCTTAAACAGTAACAGCACTTTCCATAATGTCGTTTTTCATGAGGAGGGTGCTATGGTCTGAGTGTCTGTGTCTTCGCAAATTCAGATGTTGGAATCCCAATGCCCAGTGTGATGGCCTTAGAAGGCGAGGACTTCGGAAACAATGAGGTTCTGCAGGTGGAGCCCTCAAGAATGGGTCAATGCTCTTGTGAGGGAGTCCAGGGGGATTCCTGAGCCCTGTCTGCCGTGGATGGACATCATGAGAAGTCTGTGTGACAGTCCTCATCCAACCAGGCTGGCACCTGATCTCAGACACCCAGTCCAGAACTGTGAGAAATAAATTTCTGTTGTCTCAAGCCACCGAATCTGGGGTATTTTGTTACAGCAGGTTGGATGGACTGAGGAGGAGCCAAAGGGAGGAAATAATTGATAAGTCAAGATGAGGAAGAAGGATATCAAAGAGGAAAAGTATTTACCAAGAGTGTAACCTCATAGGAAGAATATCTCTTAGCTTGTTTCTTCTTATTTATTTTCCTTTCCATTGTACAGTGTAGATTCCTGTAAATACTCTTTGTAGGTTCAGTTAATAGCATCAAAATAGCAATGTCAAAGTTCTGTTTTATAAGAAATTAAATATTTCAAGGTACTTTACAAGGCACATTGACATTGGATATTGACACTTAACTTGAAGTGAGTACAAATTAATTATGAACATATGTATTACTGCAGCTATATTTTTCATAGGTTCAAATTCTATTAAATAGTTTTATCATAAGGTAGATACAGGCTAAAGTTGGAACTGAAAAGTCATTAGAAGATGTGTCAGGTCTAGAGATGAGATAAGCAACTCTGTCTCCCTCTCATGGGTAATACTAAGTCTCTACCCTTTTTCCTGTTTGTCTGCAGCATTGTTTTTGTACAGTCTTGCTGCTCTAATTTCCCATTACTACCGACAGGGTTGTTCCTTGAATTTTTTTCCTTCTGATCAATCTAATTTTTCTTTTCCTCATTGCTTCTAGCTATTCATGGCTACTTCTGTTTAATGACATTACTTTTTTTTTTTTTTTCCATAATTCTTCATGGCTTCTAACTCTACCTCGATTTTTATGGCTTTAACTCCTCTTCAAATCTTTTCTTGGCTTTGGCTCCTGCTGCACACTGCTTTGTTCTCTTTCCCGTGTTAAATTCCAAAAAGAGATTTGACTGGCCCAGTTCCTTTTCTGGCATCAGGCCATGCTGTAAATCTGCTCCAGTCTTTAGATCAGACGTCCTTCGGTTCAGTCAAATGTAGATGCTGGAGTCACGCATCATGGGATGCAATCACATTCAGAAGAGGCCATAACAGTATTAAGAGAAGCATCGCAAAGGCTATAAACTCTGAAGCAGAGGAGATATCTTTAATCTGTAAGACTGTCAGCACAGCGCCACTGGCAGAAGAGAACTTCTAATTCTGGTCATTCATTCAAATAATGTATATATGATTTTATGCCCATGTGCCAAACACTATTCTAGCCTCTGACGTTACAGTACTGATCAAAAATTAAAATAAATTGCCTAGTCTTACAGAGCTTGAATCTTTGTGGAGAGAGGCAATGATAAAAAGAAAAGATAGTAAGTGCAATGAAGAAGGCAGTAAATACTATGAAAAATAATAAAGTAGGTCACCTGGGTGGCACAGTTGGCTAAGCATCTGACTCTTGATTTCAGCTCAGGTATTAGGTATGATATTAGGGTCTTCAGACTGATTCCTGCATAGGGCTCTGTGCTCAGCGGGGAGTTTGCTGGAGGTTCTCTCTCTCTGTCTCCCTCCGCCACTCCGTCTCCTACACGCTCCCTTTTCTCCCTCTCTGTAAAATAAATAAGTCTCTAAAAAAATAATAAAGCAGGTTAAAGGGGTAGAGACCCATGGTGTGTCTAGGATTATGAGACTAATTGTTATTTTACATAACACTGTGAGGGTTGTTCTCATTAAAAGATGCCATTTAAATGGAGAAATGACTGAAATCCCTCCTTAGCTTAATACCTCTGACCTCAAAGGAGTTTGCTCATAACTTACAGGTTTTAATACCTCTAAAATCAGAAAGGATAGGAGTGGGGTTTTCTGTTATTTCTGTTTATTTGCTTTAAACTACCGAGGAAAGAGGATGTTAACAAGAATATGTTCTGCTTTTGCAGTTGGTAGTGTATGGATTGGAACCAGAAAAGATAGGAAGGATTGTGGTACTGTCCAGGAGAAAAACAAGAGTATCCAAGTCCTCAGTGATGCTGAAAGGAAGGAAGCCAGCCAGTTTCAGCCTGAACCTAAGAGAAGGCCTTGGGTCTTAGATGTTAGCTATCTAGTGACACAATAATATGTAAAATGGAACTCATCCTTTAGCCCTAGACCAGTCTTCTGTTTTGATGTCAGATGGTATTATATCAAATCTATCAAATTAGAAATCTCACACTCAACTTCAATCTTACTTTGTCTCACCTTCCTTATGTACACAATTAGCCGCTAATTCCTATCCATCGTCTTACAGAACCATTTACAAAATATGTCCCTTGCTTTTCTCTTTCTCTTGCTATGGCATTCTTCTAGGCTTTTACGGATTCTTTCTTGAATTATTGCTACATCCTCACAACTAGTCTTCCTGAGACCAATCCTTTTTTTATCCCAAACTGTGCACTGATCCCAGAACCATTTTCTTAAATAGAGCTGCTCTTTCTATGCACTGACTTCATGTCCTCCGAAGGCTCTTCCTTGTCTCATATGGTGATTCAAAACACAGGCCTAGATTTGAACATGGTTATCATTTCATGTTTTGTTTCTCTTATCTGCCACTACAACATCCCATGACTTGGAAAACTCTTACCTTTCCTTCAAGATCCAGTTCACATGTCACCATTGAGGAGGAAGGGAAATACTTCTACACACTTGAGTCCTTTCATTTGGAAGGATCTCCACAAGCATGACTTTTGTGCTCTTTATTTTTCGTCTTAGGAGAAGTAGAAAGACTCTCTCTCATATTGGTGAGTTTGGGAGGAAAAATTGGGCATGCATGGTTCCACTCCCTCATCTCCTCTTTTTGGGAGCTGGCCTGTAGCAAGGGCATGTTTTTGTTCTTTCTGCCATGTGGTAAAAGGGCTACTAATTTCAGCTTTCTAATTAGGAGGCTCGGTATTACTAAGCCCATTGTTACTACATATATGAGGCACCTGGCATAGATTAGGTGGTCAATAAATGATTGTTAAATAGATATTGAATGAATAATAAAAGTAAAATTTGTTCTCTGCCAAGTAGCAGAACTCTGACAAAGAAAAGTAGTATTTTGCTGCTCCCTTTTCAGTTCCTATAATAGCGACTTGAAGAAGACTTCAGCATCTTCACAAAGTGGGAATTTCTCTTCAGAGGACCTTGGTTGTCTCTACACTAAAAAACATGTTGCAGTGCTTGGAGTCCTGTGTGCACCCTCAAGATTATAATTCAGGTTTGAAGTCCGGGCTGAGACTGATCATTTTAATAAGCACCACAGAAGATTCTTCAAATGCAAATTGGCTACTGTCTTTAGGTTTTTAAAGAACACTGTTTATATCTCATTGCTGGGTTTATTCACATGCCTGTCTTCCCCAGCAGGTCATGAACTCATTAGGGGCATTTGTCTCAGAATTGCACATACAACCCAGAACCTGGAGCCTGGTAGCTGGTCAATCCATGTTTACCGAATCAGTGTTTGTTGATAAAGACACAGATGGGATTTGTGCCTCCGTTTTTATTTAGAAACCCAGCATTTGGGGATATTCGAAAAGAACACAGCGAAGACATCATTATTCCATTGAATGAGCTCACCACTAGCTTATGAAGAGTCCAGAATTCATGAGTTTTTCAAACCATGTAGCTTGTAGCATGTTTTTAAAAAAACAGTAAACATCTTTTTCCCTATACCTAATACATAATTTTACATTAAATTGTCATGAAATCTTCCTTTAAAAAACATGGTAAGATGATGTCATAAAAATCCTACTGTATATAATGAATTATCTTTATTTTACCCTGAGAACTGCCCGTATCTTAAACATATTAAATATTCTCTGTTCTGCTAGCTTTCACTCACATACCTGTTTCATTTGACCCACAACAGCATGTTTGCTAAGCAACAGAAAGAGGAAAACCTTTCAAAACATAAATCCACGAATTCCCCTCCAGAGAGGAAAAGGCAATATACTTGCTGCCTTGCTTAGGGAGTGAAAGGAAAGAGAAAAAAAAAGTCAGATCAGCTTCTTCGCAGCTGTGCTTGGGAATTCAAGGCCACACCTGGACCGGGTGAAACTCTTCTGATTATAAACCTTTGGCTGAAAGGAAAAGTTGCTGCCTGAAGAAGCAGGCTGTGTCTTTGGGGATTCCCTCTGGCTGTTCTGCCGTTTAACAAGTGTAATAGCTGAAGCTTTATGTTCTGAAAATAGCACGAAGCCTGTAGGAACTCCATGTTTCTTCTTGAAAATTCCCACTGTGAATGTAGGTGTTTAAAATGTATTCAGACGTTGGCAACGTATCAACTAGAAACATCTCCCTAAATGTCTTTCTTTTATTTTAGAGGAAAATTATTTATCATGTAGGTATGTTATGAGTATGGTATTTGATATGCTGATTACAAACATAAAATTTTGCAAATGCTTTATAGTTTCAGGTTGAGAAACACACATATTTTAAGTCTGAACATCAAACAGCACATTTATATACGAGGTATACCCTGACAAGAATAAAACACACATATTCATTCTTGGCTTCCAGAAAATAAGTCTTCATATCAGTGGTAAAATGATGTCTTTCTGGCTTTATCATTTTAATACAACTGTTAAATACTTTGTGGCATGATATTCGTACTCAAAATTGCTAAGATGAGGTTAGACGGTAAAGTACCTTCCTTCCATAAACATGCACTGTCTTCCCATGAAATTTAAACGTGATTTTGATCAAAATATTCTAGTGACACAAGAGTAAGAAAGCATATCTAATAGTAAATGCTATTTTAATGGCATTAAGTTATGGGAACTTCTGTATTGAAGGGCAGCATTTAAGAATTATTTTCATTAAAATCAGTGATTTGCTGGAGGTTACGAAGAGACGTACAGTTTAAAAAGCCATCCAGGAAGAAGCGCTAAAGTGTTTGAACTAATATTGCCAATTACATCGTCAATAAGTTTGCCCTGGAATTTAAGGTAAAAATTGGCTGGAAAACTATATTATTTTGAGTTTTTATTAATAGTAATAATGAATAAAAACACCCTAGAGATTTTGGGAATACGTCAGTATCATCATCACTAACTTTCATTAGAATGAGGAATACTTAAAAGCTTAATAGATGGGCTCCTAGACCACTAAAGCATTCCTGTTAGTTCTCGAGATTTATTTTGGTGGTCATAAGAAAATACAAAATACCAGTCATGTAAACTGATTTTATAGGATCTTTATAAGTAATGTGGCAGAGAGAAGATTTGGTAAATAATTACAGACACATGAACCATTTGTTGAGGAATAAAAAGCAAGTGATAGAAATTCTTGACTATTTATCCTGGTAGACAATACCCAAGAAATAATTTTGTGATTGTTCTTGTCTTAGAGTCAAAGTAAGATTTCATTAAAATGGGCTGCTAGGGTGTCAGAACACATATTTACTGGTTTGGAGAGTCTCCCAAAGTTCTGTAGTATTAAATGGCATTTTTCACAGTTTATAAGACCATATTGACTCTTTTCATCCTATATTTCTTTCAGTTGGAAACATAAATTATTGACAATGAAAACAACTTTAGTGAGGAAGTCAGAGAACTTGGGTTTATATGCTGATTTTGGCACGAACTAGATATTAAATCTTTAGAAATAAAGTTTAATTTCAGTCTCAGCTTTAATGTTATAAAATAAAGTAGATGGACTACATAATATAATGTCCAATTATTTCTTGAACATTTTTCAATCAACAGATTTATCGAATGTGTCTTATGGGCCTGGTGCCTTCTATGTGAGGCACACCCCTGGGTAGTATGAATATTGTCATAAAGCAGATTAGATTCACCCAGCTATGGAGTTTACACTCTGCTGGGGTTGACAATAAACAAATAATTAAATAAGTATGTGATTTTCAATAGCAATAAGTGTAATAGCAACCAAGGAAGGAAATAACAAATCACTGGAACGAGGAGCTATTTGACTGACGATGCGAAGGATCCAATCATGTAAACGCCTTGTACGAACTTGCCCCGCAGAGGTGAGGAAAACTGCCATAAGTCATACAAATGAACTTGTACCAAGGAACAAGGATACATCCAGTATTGCTTGAACATGGTAATCTAAAGGGAGGTGGCCATGAAAAGGTGTACGAAGTAGTTTGGGTTATTAGAGTTTGGAGAGGAGTTTGGATTTTGCTTCAAGTGCTATGGAAAGCCATATGAAATTTAAGTAAGATTGATGTCCGATGTGACTTAATTTAGCTAGCAGAAAGGCTGATATGCTGACTGTGTGGAGAGGACCATGTTGTGCCATGTGTTGTGCTCAATTACATGTACATGCTTACATATATGAACACATGAATATGGACAGTAACATCCATACACAGATCTATATATGATGAGAAATCAAGTTGAATCATTTAATCAAATTTGTTTGATGAATTAAATTGAAATGACCCCATAAATTTTCCCTCTAATATTTGAAAAATTATTATGAATCTAGTTGAATAATAAGGATATTCAATAAAAACCTAGTTGTTGTATGTGAAGAAAGATGGTATGAGATATTAAGTGGCACTTGGAGGTCGGCTGCTGTCTGCCCTGGCTCGTAGATCAGTAGCAATGATGAACAGATAGAAAACCTGTAAGATACTTTTTTTTTCTTTCAAATTGACTGTGAGATTAAAGGTTTTAGATGAAGAGGACGAAGTCCAAACAACTAGAATAAGCATCTTTTAAAAACAAAACTTATAAAATTGAGCTGTCAGATCTCTAAAGAAGTCTTCTATTCAGCAGAAAAGGGGGTTTGAAGGAACATTGCTAGTAAATGTTACTGGAAAATAAGATAATTTCACTGTTAAGTTATACATACTTTGATTTTAGATTATATGTAATTCTAAGTCACATCATATTCTTTTGAGGGCAGAATGACACATGAATGACTAAGTAAATAAAGTCTAGTTTGTAGTCTGTGTACTTACATGCTTAAAATGGAAATTATTTTTTGTAACGTTACTAATTTAGATGCACTTCATAGGAGTGCTTGAGCTACTGACCCTTTTTAAGCCTTTGAACCTAGTTAGTGGCACAGGTTTTTAAATGACACAAACTCAAAGTGAAAGCCATACTTCTTAGCCTCTGTAGTGTTTCTCCTTCCCTCCGATTCCTTTCTCCTCTCTTTTTATATTCTTTTTTTTTTTTAAAGATTTTATTTATTTATTTGACAGAGAGATCACAAGTAGGCAGAGAGGCAGGCAGAGAGAGAGGAGGAAGCAGGCTTCCTGCTGAGCAGAGAGCCCGATGCGGGGCTCGATCCCAGGACTCTGAGATCATGACCTGAGCCGAAGGCAGCGGCTTAACCCACTGAGCCACCCAGGCGCCCCTCTTTTTATATTCTTAAGTGAGTAAAGCATTTAGAGCTGTGCCTGGTACGTAGTAACTATAGACTAAGAGAATGCTCATAGTATTAGTTACCACAATAGTTGTTAATGACACTATTTACTATATCTACTGACCCAGAAATTTCAGTGACCTTTACTCATTCCTCTTAGTTCATAGCCATTTCACATACTTTTGCCTTATATTGTCTGTCATCATATGCTCTAATTAAATCTCATTGATAGGAGATTGGCCTTTCTTCTCTGTTCCATTCTCATTGAGTTGGTTTGGGCCCATATCATCTCATCTTTGTACAAGTATCACTCAAGGAAGAGGACCCATGTTCTGGACTCTACTTTTTTTTTTTTTAAGATTTATTTATTTTTTTGAAGAAGAGAAAGTGCACATGAGCAGGAGGGACAGAGGGAGAGGGAGAAAGAATCTCAAGCAGACTCCACGTTGAGCTTGGAGAAAGACTCAGGGCTCAGTTTCATGACTCTGAGATCAGAACCTGAGCTGAAACCAAAGGCACTCAGGCCTGTACCACTCAGGCGCCCCATGGACTATATTCTTTAGGGGACACCTTCTGGTCCACCCCCAGCCAATCCCCCAGGGGTGAGTCATTTATGGAGCCAAGGGGAATGCACTTTCTTAACCCTAACATCCTTCTAAACTATACTCCAGGATCCCAGGACTTTTAAAGAACCTTTTTGCTGGTTCTGTCTTCCCAAGGTTGTGGGAGGGACTCACAGAATTGACTTTTGGCCAACTATTCTTTGTTTTTTTGTTTTGTTTTGTTTTGTTTTTGTATCATGGAGGTAGGTGGTAGTGGCAGTGGATAGTTTTTGGTCTGTGGTCCTTGTGGTGAACAGGAATGCTAGAGGAGGGAACAGGAGAGAGACACAGACTGGGCCTCCATTCACACCCTTGCCCTATCCCAAAAACATTAGTGGAAGATCTGTTTGGACAAATGCAACCATTACCTCACAAACCTTCCTCTCTCTAGTTTGCATGCTTCTTTCTCTAGTTTAACGCTTTCTGGTGTCTTCTCACTGGTTACAGGGAAAGTCCAGCCTTGGCAAGACATACAAGGCCTTCATATTCTGTCTTGGGTTCATCTTTGGGGATCATTCTGCATCTCAGTCTTGACATTCCACTTTCCATGCCTTCAGCATGTTGTAATTCTGCATACTCATTTGCTCCTTCACATTCGTGTGTAGAAACTGCAGGACTTTCCACTTCCTGGAAGACCTTTCCCAATTTACTGCCTTTAAGAATATGTGCATTTATTCCTCTAGACTCAGGTTGAATACAGCCCTTTCTATAAAGATTTTCTGGTTCCCTATAGAGTGTTTCTAGCTCCTCTGCATAGTTGCCCACTTTCTAGCTTTCTTTGATTATAATTTTTTTCTCTGACATTGTGCTTATTTCTTCAAGGATCTGCCTCCTTTGCTGGAACCTCAATTAGTCAAGGACAGAGGTCTCACTTATCTAAGTCTTTAAATTATCTTCCTCCTCAACCTGCCTCCTTGTTCCTGTAGTAGGAACTCACTGCATGTTTTCAGGGAAAAATAAAAACAAGGGAAGGAAGAATGATGTACCCCCTTTTGTCTTATCCTCCCTGCGGAGGCTGCTTCTGTTGTTCATCTTATCTCTTTCTTTAATTTCAATCTATCAGTCTGGTCCTTTGTTAGTGGAGAATGGAATATGGATTTGCACATGACTTAACGCCTTCCAAATTTAGAAATAATTATAAATTTCTCAATATTCACTATCTTATTTTTCAGAATTGATAGTTATAAGGAATTATTTATATGTAAATAATATGTAAATTTGCTTTTTTGATAAAAGAGAAAATATATTATTTTGCCAGGCTCTTTATTTTGCTTTGGCAAATTGCATACTATACTCAAGATCTGAACACCAAAATTTGTTTTTATTCTTAGTTCAAGTTGAAGCTGTAAGGCACAGAGATTCTATAGGTTTGGGACCTTAAATGGAGATGTTTTACTGTAAGGTGGGCACAGCAAAATCCGAAGACAACCACATATTATTTTCAAGTGCACTCTGTGATTATCTGGACATAATTGTACTAGTGAAGTAATATGAGTTCTCAACATGTGAAATTTGAGAGAGTTTTAATATAGGGGATAGTTCTTAATATGGAAATAGATAAGTCCTTGATTCACAAAATTTTTGAGAAAAAAGATGCAAAAAAAGCAATTATTAAATAATGGAAACATTAATCTACCTTCTTTTGTGATTTTTAAATTTCTGGAAAATTTAACAGTACCAAATGGAGGGAACTGAATTAGGCACCAGGCACTGTACTAATCATTCTGCATGTTATTTTATTATTTCATTTAGTCATTGTTAATTAGGAAGGTATCATCCCCATGCTACAGTTTATGAGATGGTTACTTGAATATACTAAGTAATCTGTTCAAAGCCATAGAGTTCATACTTTTAGAACCAAGATTCAGAGGTATTTTATATGGCTAAGAGAACCTACTTTAAAAAAAACTGCAGTTAGTTAACATACAGTGTTACTTTGCTCTCCGGTGTACCACCCAGTGATTCGGCCGTCCCACACGTCACTCAGTGCTCACAGTGTGCCCAACCTCCTTCACCTATTTCACCCCCCACCTCCCTTCTGGTAACTTCCGGTTTGTTCTCAATATTTAAGAGTCTTTTTTGGTGTGTTATTTCTTTTTCTCTTTGTTTGTTTTGAAGAAAGCTTTTAACCATTATACTGTAAATCTTAGACTGGATGTGGTAAGGCTACACAGAAGTGTAAAGGGATGCTGAGAAATGGTTAAAGAAATCTGAATGTCTGTGAGCTGTATCAGGTTTAAAAAAAACAAGTCATCTGCCATTTTCTCTCTGAAGAATTTTAGTGTGTTTAAATAGCAGAGAAGTTAAAAAAAAAATAGTAGAAAAGTTGATATTTCCTGGGGATTAAGGACTGCCTAGAATTAAAGGCCAAAGGCTTTCAACAACTTCTCCTAATCAAAGATAAATTCTCAGGAAATGCCTTGTATCCTCATCATCATTGTTTAATTGAAAATTCCTTACTTGAATTGACCACCTCCCTCAGCTTTTGTTAATTATTACTGTTGAGGCCTCAGTAATAAATAACCTTTCTCTGTGATTTAATATCCATACACTCCTCCCACTCCCAAATGTGTTCCTGGAGAAAGAAAAAATCTTAAAATACTTTATAAAATGTATATATTAATTTATTCCTTAATTGTAAAATATGATAATATTAGTTTGTTCCAATGATATTTAAAGCGAAATACAACTTAAAATCTCTCTACCGCCATCCTATAAATGACATCCTTGCCTAGCAGAAGGACACTATTAATTTCCAAGTCATTATGAATCCAAATCACTTCCTGTAGATATCTTATTTATAACTGTAAGACAACTGAAAGAGCCCAACCAAGACAATTTACTTTTACTTTTGGGGGAAATGAAAATCATGACAACTACTGAATGCTTTGCTCATTTGAACACTGACTGAAATCCCATGCATGAGGAACGGGAATGCTTTGTTTTCAAACTACAAGCAGAGTTTTTTTGTTTGTTTGTTTGTTTTCCCTGCCCCCTCCGGCACCCCCCATGGCTCTTCAGCTAAATCCTCTTCTACCATTTTAGAATGCGGGGCCATCTTGTTTCCTTGTTGTTTTCAAGTTGTTTCCTTGGCCGCGTGTGAGAACAGCTGACGCAAGGAAAGAGGTATACATATTTGGTTTGTGGCTTCAGAGTATTATTATTAGTGGCTGCCTTTTATATGGAGTCTTTAAAAAACGTAGTCTGAAATCCCTGTCAGCGAGCTCTGGGAGTGGTAGATAATGAGGCCGCGCTCAGGAAATGTCAGAGGAAGGTGCGTCCTGGGAGTGTGTCACTCCCTCACTTCCAGGAAGTGACAATCTGGTCCTCCGTCAGAGTGGGCTGTACCGGCCTTCTCCGTGTGGCCAGCTTCCTCCGATTCATGCCCCGGTCAGTAGTCACGGCTCGGATAGGAGGGGCTCTCCTAGGTTTCAAACTCCCCTTCTAGGAAAATGTTTCCATCATCCACCATTTCCTGCAATTGTTGGACCTCAAGCTGAAAAAGCTGTGCCTCTCTGGGAACAGGCGGGATCCTGGAACTCTGCTTTTCCTGCCTATCACCTGAATTAAAGCCAGAGGGAAGGGAAAGGGCTTTAGTGCATTAGGACATCTCCACTGAAAATGGAATTTTACAAAAAAGTTCTAGAAACTTACAGCTAATTCCTGTATGGGTGCCTTAATTTACGCAGACATAGAACCAAGTAGGAAAGAAAGGTCGTCTTTCCAGAGTTGGGTTTATACTTTTCTTGAAATATTCTCTCCCCTCCCCACTTCTCTTTTTACACATTGTGGCATTCTAAGCTACTATACTTGAAAATGATTAAATAGAACTGGAGACGAATCCCATTCCTATATTTCCTCTTGGTTTTCTATTGCCAAGTAAAATCCTTGCGTAGTGGCCATCCAGTCCCTGGCCGACTGTGTAGTCTGGGTTGGACTGTTCCAGAGACTTTCTGTACATTTCTTGGGCTCTCTGTCAAATTTCTTGTTTCTACGGTATTTATTGATAAAATGGGGGTTAAAAAATAATGAACAGTAGCCTATAAATTCTTCCTGGTAATCTTTTACCATAGGAAATTGCACAGGATACTTAATAGATATTTTGCAAACTTCTATCCATCATATCCTATATGGAAATCACAGTCATATTACCCAAAAGAAAAAGACTTCTCTTATTCTCCATCAGTATGAAAATAGTCTTTAAATCAAGAGTGACATTTGATCCAGTGCCAGTGTAAGTGTATAATATTTATGTCTTTCTTCTACCCAACATAAAAATGGAAAATAACATAAAATTAAAGACTCTTTTTATTATCACAGCAAGTGGGGATTTAGTCTTGTTAACATAAAATTTCTTTTTCATTAGCAATTTTCACACATAAGTAGAACTTTAAAGGTTGTATGGTTATGTCATGGCATAACAGAGTCTGATAAACAAAACTGACCCACATGTCGCACTGGAAATTTTATGTTAAAATTCTGGCGGTATAAATTGCCTAGAACTTTGATGCTTCTGTTTTGAAAAGAGAGAAAAAAACTTCTTTTGACATATTTATCTGTTTGCTGTAAATTAGATTTATCAGTTAAGCAAAAATATTAGCGAGGGAACCATGAACATAATTATATTCTAGGCGTTTCTTAGTCTCAGTTAAATATGGAAACAAAACTAAGGAATGCTTATTATAAGTATTTAATTTTCTTAATCCCCTCACCTCATTTTCTTGATGTTTCAGAGAGAGGATTTAAAAAAAAAGTCATTTGCCGTCTTTCTTGTTTGATTTTTAACTTGTAAAATAAAACTGTTCTTCCACACAGAATTACTTTGTTTGAACTATTCTGGAGAGAACTTAAGCAGCTGTGATGTGATTCTGATATTCGGTGGACCCTTTCTGGAAGTTTCTTTAGCCACCAAGGAGATCCCCCAGAGTAATGTCTGAAACTGTTGACCCTGTTTTCCTAAGCCCGCGTGCAACCGGCCAGCAGGGCGCAGCGGCTTTCTTGGCTTTTGGTTTATTTTTCAGGATATTTCCTGGCCTCGTTGTGATCACTTTTTCATTGTCGGCCAGCTCGTGAACTCTCAGGAACAGACATCCTCACAAACAAAATGACATTATGAAAAACAGGCCCTGGGTATTGGCGCATCAGCAAAACAGATGGGGATTTGGAAAAGACAAAAAAAAGCAGGGGGGGAGCTTTTTTGGAAAGATTGGCTTGTATCTCCTACATGTACACAAAATGTTGCTCCATTCTTTACCACCCAAAGCAATACAAGTTTTAACTCAAACAAGTGGCCTTCTAATGTAATTACACTAAAGGAGAACATATTGCATGAATTGACAGAAGGGATTTAATTATAAGATTTTTAGAAGTTGCTTGACAGATCTCTGGGTTGTTGGTAATGAATTTATATTTAAGAACCTCAGAAGCTCAGTAAACTTGAACAATCGAACCAAAATTTCTGTAAGATTTGTTTTATGTAATATTAAGTATTTATTTTGAATACAATCCTTTGTCTGTCTAATTCACCCAGTTCAAAATAATGATTGGCTAAAGACTTGTGAAGTAAAGATTTTTTCCTAACGTTGAGATCTAACATTTATTTAGAATTCACAATGGATTAGGCACTCTATTAAAATCTACATTATCTCAGACACAATAACCCTATGATGAAGATAATTTTATTGTCTCATTTTTTTTTTTTAACAGTGAAGAAACTGAGGAGTAGGCAGTGTGTTCTAGTCCACATTTAGCATACGGGAGCTGGGACCAGGCCCCTTGCAGTCCGGTTCAGAGCCCCGGCTCTCAGCGGCTGTACCCTCCTCAGTAACTCTCTCTCCATCAGCCTTTCTCGATTCCTGTGCTTTGCCACTTTGGTTACACACTAAAAAAATCTGCAGAATAAAGCAAAGCAAAAACGAAAATAACTTGTGCCTAGACCTCACCTCAGACAATTCAATCAGAATTTCTGTAATGGGGGATTTGGTCTGGGTGTTTGTGCATTATTCTGAATTGCAGCGAGGTTTAGAATCAGTGTTTGGAACCAACAATGCTCTAGGTGGTGAGATTACAAGAGGAAAATGATCAAGTTCTTTCCCTCACATGGGAGCACATTAGTTCCCTGTGACTGGTGTCACAAATTACCAGAAACTTGGTGACGTAAAACACCATAGAGTCACTTTCTCCCAGTTCTAGAGGCCCCAAGTCCAAAATCAAGCTTATTCCAGGCCTGGCCCGCTCTAGAGGTCTTAGGGGAGAACCCGTTTCTGGTCTCTTCTAGTTCCCGATGGCTGCCAGCATTCCTTGGTTTGTGTCTACACACGTGATTGCATTAGGGCCTATCTGGGTAATCCAGATAATCTCCCCATGTCAAAATGCTAATCAGTCTGTAAAAATTCTTTTTCCAAATAAGGTAACATTTAAAAATTCCAGGGATTAAGACCTGACATATTTGGGTGGCCGTTATTCATCCTTCAATAAGGAGTCAAACAACTAAAGATAGAATTTAAAAATGCTATGAAAAAGGGATACCTTTACAATAGATCCAGGGAAATTATGCAGGTAAAGGAAAGCCAGCACGTAAAGTGTTTTAAAGCTGTTCATGTGATAGTCTCTAAATTACAGCCTACTCTGTAGTGTAAAAGCTATTCTTTAAGTGACCATCACTTTCCAGAGTTAACTTTATATTTACTCTTTTTAAAATGTTTTAAAAATTATTTTAAAGAAAGAGAGCATGCTGGGAGGGGGTAATGGGGGACAAGGAGAGAATTTCGAGCACACTCCCCACTGAGTGTGGAACCCGATGCTGGGCTTGCTCTCACAACCTTGAGATCACGACCTGAGCTGGAACCAAGAGTTGGGAGCTTAGCCAACTGAGCCACCCAGGCACCCCTAGATTTAACTTTTGTTGTCATATTTTGAATCTTTCCAAAAATCTTGATTTTCAGAAAATAGCTTTACACTTGGAATTTGAAATTTCGACTGCGAGTGTGCTGTTAGTGGAAACAAGGTATGGATGGGATAACAGGAGAAAAGAAAAGAAATTTGATTTATTTATAGTTACTTAAGAGTTTAATAGACTGGAGAAGAGAGTAAGGCTGGGTGTGTATTATAAATATATGACATTGATCATGAAGTATCCTTTTTCTCTTTTTCCTAGAGTGAATATTTCAAATTTTTGATTTTTTAAACTTTTAAATAATTAATAATCCCTAGAAAGATTATAGGTATGTTATAGAATATCTAATACAGGAACTTTCTCCAGACTAAGTAATATATGTCTTTATTGCCCCAACTGTTGTGGACATTTGGAATTGCCTAGCAATTGACAGTAGATTTCTCAGCTACAAATGTGACAGACGGTGTAAAATCTTCCCCCTTCTTATGAAATTCTTCTTCAGTTCAAGTGTAAAGACTGTAGGTTTTGGAAAGAAATAATATAGCTCTGCAACTTGTCAGTCAGGTGACCTTGAACAAGTTATTTACCCTTACCCCTAATACAGGGTTAATATTGCTTAGTCACAGAACTATGAGGATTCAGTGATAAGACAGACTTAAAGTTTGTAACACAGAGACTACATGGATTACACTCTTTAAAGAGTTATTTGTCAACTGCAGAAAAGGCCTTAGCTAGGTGATTACAGGAAAGAATTTACGAGTTCTAAAGATAGTCCTTTCTTATTGGAATTCTTAGTATCTCACAGGAGCTTAGAGGCCTCCTAGCAGATAATCAACACAGGTGAGATAATGGTTATAACCAGGCCCCAAGCAGAAAAGATCAGAGGAACAAAGTCATTGGTTCTAGAAAAGTTCACTTCATTACAAGTTTAGATTAAATTTGACTCTGTTCTGCATAGAAAGGTCCAAGTATGCACTCTTCCTTACTAAATTTCAGCGACGTAGATCTTTTGTTCAAACGTTCATGGTTACTTTGAACACAAATTTATGTTCTAAAGCATGAGTTAGGATCTAAATTTAGTCACAGATCATGGACATAAAGAATATAACATGCTTTTGATTTTATTATTCATGTCATCCAAAAGCACTCACTGTAGCAAATTTAATTTTACTTTTCAAGTAAATAGATTTGATCAGCAAAACCAAATGATCTTGGAAACATTAACTTCAAAAACATACAAATGAACTTTAGCCTGTGCTCCAAGCATTTTATTTTCTGAGAATTACTAAACAAAATCTTTAGGCAAAGTTAAGTAGATTCAATTCACAAAATACTGCATCTAGACTCCCTTTCAATTTACACAAGGTTATCCTTGTGTATCTTTGGTTATCCTTCTGTATATCCTTATGGGAAAATGATAATATTTTGACATATTTTATTTCAAGACTTAGTAGTTTCGAAACTTTATTCTGTACTAACATTTTGAATGTCTTAGGCATAGAGAAGAAAACTGAATGTCCTACTGGGGGATATATTTAGATATCTAAAGTGTAATCTTATTGTTGAGTAAATGGATTTAGGTATTGCTTCAAAACAAAAATGTATAGATTTATAGAAGTAAAAGCACCAGGTTTTCTCTAGAGAGAAAGAGGTAGAAGAGGTAGGATCTTAAACCTCAGTTCTTACATATAACGTATTTTAGTAGTCTTTAAAGTATAGGGTAAAGTTGAAGGATAAAGTATATAAAAGGAATAGGAATAAGGTATATAAAGGAGTAAAGGTCTATAAATCACCTCTTCAGTATTATAAAATCTGGTTTAGTGACTTTAACAGATGAGATTTTTATATGACCCAAATCTAAACACAAAGTTATACATAATTTAAAAATAGACATTAGTTTACTCTTTCTGTTTTCGATCCAAAATGAGTGTAGTGTGTTTTTTGCTAATAAAAACTTGATCCAACTTTTTCATGGCTAAATGATAATTTTCTCAGGGTTATTCTCTTAGAACCTGTTAAAATAGTGTTTTAAATGCTCCGATGGTACTTGCTGAATGATATTTGAGACAGAGGCAGATACTCTTTGCTTTTGATCTCAAGCAGGCAAGATTAATTCATCCATGCTTTAAAACTTATCCTGAGAGATGTTCAGGTTTTATGGCATTAAGTTATTTTCACAAATGATTGTCTCACATTTGTGCAATCACATATGATTGCAAGTTATATTTCATGATTTTCTTTTCTTCAGCCCTACATATAATCTAATAGGAAATCTGGACACTAATTTTTTGTTCCTTCATTTTATCATTACATTGAAAAAGGATAATTTTTTAAAAATTCCAGTATAGTTTGTAGTGTTAACAGTGTTCTATAAGTTTCAGTGGTACAATATAGTGATTCGAGAATTCTAGGCATTCCTCAGAGCTCTTCAAGGTAAGTGCACTCTTAATCCCCGTCCCCTGTTTAACCGTTCTCCAACTCACCTCCCCTCTGGCAACCATCACTTTGTTTTTCATAGTTAGAAATTTGTTTGTTTGTCTCTTTTTTTCTTTGTCCATTTGTTCTGTTTCTTAAATTCCACAAATGGGTGAAACCATATGGTATTTGTGTTTCTCTGACTGACTTATTTCCCTTAGCATTATATTCTCTAGATCCGTTCAAAGGATAATTTTAAAAGTTAGAAACAAGGCTTTCTTACAAATATCAAGTGAGCGCATACTAAACATTTATTTAAGTCATTAATGAGGGAATCAGTTAGAAGGTATAATGCTAGTTCAAGGAGCACTTAGGGAACAGAGATTGATATAGAAAGATATTGATTGATAAAGAAATAGATATTGTTAAGAAAGACAAGTTGAAGTAGATTCGTCAAGGTAGAGATTAAACAAGTTAATTTCTACAGGGTGATAAATTATAACCTTTGGGATTGCCTTTCTTCTAGAAAGATATTATTTGCGACTCCAGTTTTCCAAAACTGCAAGTGAACATGTAACTTCACAAACTCTTGGCTTTAATCAGTAGTAAAAAGCAAAGCAAACAAAGATACATAATCTAGAAAATTAAATTATTTTTGGGTGATCCTGTTAAACAGTGTTCTAGTATGACACGGAAATTATATGCAAATATTCTATTTCTTTAGTAGCTGTTTTGGATAATTTTTCTTAAGAGTTTGCTCTTGTGGTTATAAATAATCCCCAAAGAATATTTGTCACAAACAAAGGTTAGTCTTCTTGTGTTTCGGTGTGATTGACTAATATAGGTCAGTAAAAGGCATTAATTAAACACATAAGCTTCCGTACAGGCAGTGAGTGTAGAGACAGTTAGTTTTGAGCAACTGCTATTGCCAGAGAATTAACTTCTTTCTAGAGACTGAATAAGGAAAACATTAAAAGTAGTAACAAACCAAAATAAAGTGCATTGGATACAATATGACCACAAATTCTTTTTTGTTTTTTTCATCCAGTCTTATTTCCCTCTTTTAAGTTTGGGCTGGTCTTGCGACTTTGAGCCAAGAGAGTTCGGCAGACGTGGGCGCCTGTGTGTCTTTTTACCATCGCGTCGCATTGGAATCCCTTCTGACACATCTATTTCAATAAATATTGGCTGCATAAAAAACCAAAACCCTGAAATTTGTCTTATACTGTCCAGTTGACAAATGAATTATCAAGGCATAATTTTTACAGGAAGAAGATTATAAGTTTTACATCTACCCTGAGGAGTTTCTAAATAAACCTGAGCGAGGGGTTTATCTCTACCCTCCTGTCTTTCTGAGGCAGGTCTGTCCCAGTTCAGAATTCCTGCGCGGACAGCCACAGCCCATGTTGAGTTCTTTACTGGTGCTGTCACATTATCTTTTAGTATCTTCCTTATTTCTGCTCAAACCCTTTGAAGTTTCTGCCAAGACATGACGGGTAATAAGACAATCAGATGCCCTGATCTTTGCCTTGATCTTACCCGTGTAGGAGGAGGCACAGAGTACGATCATGGGGTTTGGAGTCAAACTCAGAATGTGATGTGAGTCATCATAGCACCCTGTGCTAATAATCATGTGACTTCAGACCAATTATTTTATTTCTTAAGCCTCCATTTTCTCGTATGTTTGTTGGGGAACATAATTCTACCTAGTAAGGCAATTGTGAGAGTGAAAAGAAGTTATGTATACATAGTTCCTATTATGTACTAAAGGATTAAGTAATAGTAGCTATTGTAAGGAGCAGCTTACGATATCATATTGTTGTATTACCGAAATGTTGTATTTCCTTTCACTAGATGTCTTCAAAAGAAGTTGAGGATTTTAATGTTGGGAGATGGTGGCATCCGGGGTTAGGTGCCTTCTTCCTAGATAGCTAGCTATCCCAATCTTCTCCTCCGAGGACAGACGCTATTGGGAAGAAGACACTTTGAGACATAAATAATGAGTTTCTCCATTGTGGTTGACCAACCCTAGCCAAATAATCAGAAGAAGTTACAATTTACAAAGAACAGCTGCAATTTTTGGCTCTGCAATAAATTATAACATTTGGAATGTGTATGGTAGATACTTTACAGTAATTTATAACTACAGCATATATGATATAAAAACTTGACTAGAACTTCTTGATGTAATTTTCTTTTGAGTCCTCAGCCCTCAAAGAATCTGTTAACTACTGTGATCATTTACTGTCTAGAAAAGTGGTGGACACACACTGTGTTTAGAGCGTGATTATTGAACAATAATCTTCCCTATTCTAGCAAATTGTCTGCTTTCTAGGTTCTTCAAAAATGTGACCTGAACAGGTCGTGCTGAATATGTGAAGGTAAAATGCTGCATTGGGGTGGTCCAAAGTGTGTGGAATTAGTGAGTAGAAGAACAGAACAAGTGATTTTTTTTTCTTTTGGCTCCTGGGAAAATTTAACTATAAAAGTATTTTTTTCTAATTCCTGAGGTTTGTATTATTTGAAAATGAAAATCCTAGAATGTATTTCAGGTAATTTGGTTCATCTTGATTCAACTCAAGACTATGCTATCATATTACTCCTTTAGTTACAGATTAGCTTTTTATTGATAGAGATCTATATCCATAATTGGGTTTCCTTTCATCAAAGTCAGCTTCTGCCGATTTTCAGCTGACGAGTTCATCTATTACTATATTCTACAGCTAAGAACTTAATTTCGAGTTTTATTTGTTTATTTGTTCCTTTAAAAAATAAATTTCAGAACATAAATCAACAGCACATTTGAGGCACTTTGTTATTGGAATATATTTACTTCTCTTTAGAAAGAGTTTCTTAGGCTCTTTCGTTTTCCTCGTTTTTATTTGTGGCATTACACTGATGTTTTAATGAAGTAAGAGATTGTAATTAGTGTTAGAGTCAATATGGCCAATGCTGATACTCAGTTCAAACTCCTATTCTCTTCTCAGTTTTTTGGGGGGACTGTGTTATTCTGGAAATCACTTTAACTCATTCCCTCTGTTTGGTTTAGGAACAGCCTGACATTGTTTTAAAGAGCATAGCTTTAAAGTACTCATATTTTCCATGAAACTCCATTTGCTCCATTTAAAAGTCAGCTGTTCTACCTTTGTTTCAGCTGTCCTCTGCTACACTCACTGTGGTGGCAGGAATCACCTTTCAAAGGTCACACAGAGCCAGTGAAAAAGCCATTCAATCAGTGCCAGTGGTACTCAGGTTCCTCTGTGGCCATCCCATCATTACTCAGTGCCATATTCTTAAAATCCATTCACTAAAAGCATAACAAAGGGGGTGGGGGAGCAATTTCCTTTTTGGCTTTAGCTGAATACATTATAATTCCTTGGTTTCTATATACCTGAAAGGTATTTTAAGAGGTCAGCTAGACTAAGTCAGCTTTTTATGACTCAACCAACCACAACCTTCCTACATTTGCAGCACTTGTGGCTTTTTCTTGGTCATTGTTTACAGCTTAAAAATTCTCTTTAAGTGTCCAAAGTTTGCTTCAGTGGTTTTTAGTAAAGATATTACTAGTGTCGTTTTCTGATACCTAAAAGCTGGTCACAACAAAATGAAACTATGTAAGGTTGTTTCCACAATTAAGCCAAAATGAAAGAAGAGGAAGGCCACTCAGTAGAAGGTTGAGGTGTGTCTTAGGGGAGTTTTAGTGTCTTCCTAATTTCCACTGGCAATCCTCCCCCCACACACACACGCACACACACATATGCATACAGAGGTGACTCTTTCAGTAAGGACAAGTGACTTTTTCTTATCTTTTGTAAAAAAATTATGCACATGCAGCATCAAAACTAGTCTCCTAATCTCATCCCCTTCCTAATAAGCCTCTTCCATATAAAACTTAGAGCAAACGTCACCGTTTCCTTGTATGTGTTTTGAAGATGCTGAACTAGCTATCTGATTTCTTACATCTTTAAATTTCTATACTAAATGTCTTTATCCCGTGGTATAACCATATGAATAATGAGATTGAAGGATGTTAAAAAGTAAACTATACAATTTGGTGCAAAGGGCATGCATTTGAGTAGGAAGTTTAGAATGATATCATTTCAATGGTTTCCCTTCATGGAAGCTGGCCATGGTCTACTCCCAGATGCTGAACACAAACTTGTCAATGACTATAATGTAATAAACATAGAAAACACACTCCCTTAAGAATATCACTCTCTACTGGAGGAAAAAGGACAAATACGAACGCTACATGGACTTACGAGGCAGCAGGCGGTGCGGCTGTAACTATGTAATAAAACATAGTTCCTGTTACATAAGGGAGAATATATATCTGTTGAATTACCTAACGTTTTATCTTGTTTGTTAAATTTTCTTGTTTGTTAAATTTATTGACATAAAGTTTTATATTCGTTTCAGGTGTACAGCATAATGACTCTGTATGTGTGTATATATCAAGAAAAGATCACCACAATGTCTACTTAACATCCATCACCTCACATAGGTACAAATTTTTTCTTGTGAAGAGAACTTTTGTGAACTACTATATTAGAAACTTACAAATATTTAATATAGTGTTATTAATCACACTCACCATGTCCTACATTACATCCCCAGGATTTATTTATTTTATACCTGGAATTACCTACCATTTTTGAAGATTCTTTCTGTGCTCCTTTAACAGCAACATGACATCAATGCCCAGCTTACACCAGAATGCTGAAATTCTTGGCTTTCTTTTGTATGCTGTATCCATCCAATTATCTGTTGAACTTGCCCACTTCTCGCCATCACTACTCCACTACCGTAGTTCAGAACACTATTATTTCTCTCCTAAGTTATAGCAATGGCTTAGCTCAGGTGGACTCTGTTCCTTTTGTACTGTCCTATAATTTGCCTTCCAAACTTCATTTATACTGAAGTGTTTTTCATTTTCTAATATTTCCCATAGTTTCTTTTTAATATTTTTGTTGTTGTTCTGGTGAGATACAACTTATTTCTGGTAATTTTTTTACCCACAATCTGGGTTAATATCATTCTTCCTACATACTTGTACAGAATATTGGATTATCTCCATTGTTACAGTTACCATATTTTAATTGTCTGATAATTTATTTATATCAACGACTAGACCATAGACCATAAACTTTGAGAGCTGAGAATCTGTTTTGTTCAGATTGTATGTTCATCTCACATGATGCCTGTTATATCATAGGCCTTCAATAATCATTTGCTGAATTATTAGAAATAGGTCAAAAGTTGGCAAGCTATGGGTTGTGAGCCAGTCATCTGTTTTTGTAAGCTTTCATTGGAAAATAGCCATGGCCATTAGTTTGTGTATTGCCTATGGATTTTTTGTACTACAATGGCAGAGGTGAGTTATTGGAACAGACATTCTATAGCCTGTGAAGTTTAAAATAATTACTATGTCACCCTTTGGTGAAATATTTGGTGACTGTTGATGTAGGACTAAGCAGGCTTTCTATTCTTGAGTGAGCTTTGGTAATTTGCATCTTTTAAGGGATTTGTCCTTTTAATCCAAATTCTCAAATTAATTCATATAAAGTTTTTCAGGATATTCCTGAATTGTCCTTTTTAATGTATGAGGATCTATAGTGATGCCCCTTTTTTACTCTTGATATTTATGATTTATATCTTCTCTCTTTTTTTTCTTCACTAATTTGGCTGGATATTTATCAAATGTTTTACTCTTGTCAAATTAACCAGATATTACCTTTTGTTTTCTTTACTATTTCTACTGTCTCTCTTATCTTTATTATTTCATCTTTTCTTCTTCTTTAGGGTATAATTTGCTCTTCTACTTATAGTTTTTAAATGATGTTTATCTTATTTGAAGTTCTTGACTTCTTTGATCTGTGGCTTATTTTTTTTTTCATTAATTTTTGAAAATTCTCAGATTCTGTTTTTCTTTTTTTTTTTCCCTGTTGTGTTCTCTTTTTTCATCCTAGGATACTAACTGTACATATGATAGACCATAAGACATCATACAGTTCTTAAATGCTCTGTTCTATTTTTTTTTTTGCCTACTTTTTTTTCTCTTTGTGTTTCTTTGTGTTCTATTTTATGCCATTAACATTTGAATGAGTAAATTCTGAATAAAGTGGATTGCTATCCATAATGAGGATGGGTCTCTTACAATCATTGGAAGTCAATTTTTTTTTAAGATTTTATTTATTTATTTGACAGACAGAGATCACAAGTAGGCAGAGAGGCAGGCAGAGTGAGAGAGAGAAGCAGGCTCCCTGCTGAGCAGAGAGCCTGATGTGGGGCTCGATCCCAGGACCCTGAGATCATGACCTGAGCTGAAGGCAGAGGCTTTAACCCACTGAGCCACCCAGGCACCCCCAATCATTGGAAGTCTTAAGAGAAAGAAGACTATAATCTTTCAGTGAAGAAGGGATACTGCTTCTAGACTACCTTGAAACTAGAGCTGCAAGATCAATTCTTCCCTGACTCTCCAACCTGCCAGCCTGCTGTACAGATTCAGAACTTGCTGGCCCTGACAATTACATGAGAGAATTCCTTGAAATCTCTCTGTCTCTGATATATGTGGGGTGTTAGGAGGTGCATGTGCACATGGCTGTGTGTGCATAAATCTCCTAATGGCTTTTTTTCACTAGAGAACAATGATGCAATACTTCAAGCCCGCCACCCGGTCACCAAGGTGATGTTACAAGTTTTAGGTGTTTGCTATGGTTGCATCTTGTTTCTAGTACCAATTTCTTTTATTTATAAGTTGTTATGTTAACAAACCACCTTAAACTTAAAGAGGTTAAAACGATACCAATTTTTTTTTTTGCTTTTTTTTTCTTATGATTCTGTGTGTCAGGAATTTGGGCCAGGCATAATCTCTGTTCCATGGTGTCTGGAACCTCAGGTAGGATGACTCACATGGCTGGCAGATGGTAGGGATGGCTTGAATAGGCCCATATGTCTACGGCCTCCATTCTGAGTGTTAGCTGAGTTTTTTGGTTCTCCTCTATATGGTCTCTCAATCTCTTGAACTTGAACTTCTCCACAGTATAATGGTTTTAGGGTCCCAAGAAGGTTTTGAGTTATAAGTACTTATCAAGACTCTGCTTTCATAGTATGTACTGTACTGGCCTGCTAGGGCTGATAAAACAAAGTGCCACAGACTGGGTAGCTTAAAGAAGAGAAATATATTTTTCACTTTTCTCTGGAGACTGGATATTAAAAATCAAAGTACCAAGACAGCATGGTGCTGACACAAAACAGACATATAGACCAGTGGAACAGAGTAAAGAACCCAGATGTGGACCCACAACTCTATGGTCAAATAATCTTCAACAAAGCAAGAAAAAATATACAGTGGAAAAAAAGCCTCATTAATAAATGGTGCTGGGAAAATTGGACAGCTATGTGTACATGAATGAAACTTGACCATTCTCTTACACCATACACAAAGATAAACTTGAAATGGTTAAAAAACCTCAATGTGAGGCAGGAACCCATCAAAATCCTGGAGGAGAACATAGGCAGTAACCTCTTCAACATCGGCCACAGCAACTTCTTTCAAGATATGTCCCCAAACTCAAAGGAAACAAAAGTGAAAATGAACTTCTGGGACTTCATCAAGATCAAAAGCTTCTGCACAGCAAAGGAAACAGTCAACAAAACAAAGAGGCAACCCACGGAATGGGAGAAGATATTCGCAAATGACACCACAGACAAAGGGTTGATATCCAAGATCTATAAAGAATTCCTCAAACTCAACACACACAAAAGATTATCACGTCAAAAAATGGGCAGAAGATATGAACAGACACTTCTCCAATGAAGACATACAAATGGCTATCAGACACATGAAAAAATGTTATCATCACTAGCCATCAGGGAGATTCAAATCAAAAGCACATTGAGATACCACCTTACACCAGTCAGAATGGCCAACATTAACAAGACAGTAAACAAGTGTTGGAGAGGATGTGGAGAAAGGGGAACCCTCTTACACTGTTGGTGGGAATGCAAGTTGGTGCAGCCACTTTGGAAAACAGTGTGGAGATTCCTTAAGAAATTAAATATAGAGCTAAGCTATGACCCTGCAATTGCACTATTTACCCCAAAGACAGATGTAATGAAAAGAAGGGCCATCTGTACCCCAATGTTCATAGCAGCAATGGCCACAATTGCCAAACTGTGAAAAGAGCCAAGATGTCCTTCAACAACAGACGAATGGATAAAGAAGATATGATTCATATATACACTATGGACTATTATGCCCCCATCACAAAGGATGAATACGCAACTTTTAAATCAGCATGGACAGGACTGGAAGAGATTATGCTGAGTGAAATAAGTCAAGCAGAGAGAGTCAATTATCATATGGTTTCACTTACTTGTGGAACATAAGGAATAACACTGAGGACATGGGGAGATGGAGAGGAGAAGGGAGTTGGGGGAAACTGGAGGGGGAGTTGAACCATGAGAGACTGTGGACTCTGAGAAACAAACTGAGGGTTTTGGAGGGGAGGGGGTGGGGGTTGGGTGAACCTGGTGGTGGGTATTGTGGAGGGCTCGTATTGCATGGAGCACTGGGTGTGGTGCATAAACGATGAATTCTGGAACCCTGAAAATAAATAAAATAAAATGGAAAAAAAATCAAAGAACCTGCAGAGTTGGTTTCTCATGAGAGCGCTCTCCTTGGATTCTTACTGTCTCCTTACGTGGCATTTTCTCTATGTACATGCACACCTGCTGTCTCTTCCTCTTTTATAAAGACAGCAGTCACGTTGGATTGAGGTCCTGCCTTTACTAACTTATTTAATTTCAATGACCTCTTCAGAGTCCCTCTCTCCATATACAATTACACTGGGGTTTGGAGCTTCAACCTGTGAATTTTGGAAAGACATAGTTTAATCTGTAGCATCTGCTAATCTGTAGCATCTCATTGGGCAAAGCAAAATATATGGCCAAGCCCAGAGTCAACTTGGGGAAGTACTACACCAGGCAGGAACACTGCAGGTGGGAGTTGATAAAAGTGTTTATAAAAGATGCATTTATAACTCAGAGAGATAGATACTGTCTGATAATTTTTTAAGTTTCCTTTTTACATAGTTGCTCTGGTGGTCTTTTTCTATAACAAAAGTCAGCATGATATAAGTTACTTAACGTTTTAACTACTTTTCAAGGTAATATTAATCTTCTACTCAGAAGTCAAACTTGGTTTATCAAGCAGTTTATATAGGGAGGGGAGAAATGAGGTGGTTCATAGATATTTAAGGCCAAGGTAAAGTTCTGTTGCTGCCATTACAATATTATAGAGATGGAATAAGTGAGGCTTTATATTTTAGTAACAGAAATCATCCTAAATTATTTAATTTAATTTTATTTTGGGGGATTTCAGCATGCCTTATCAATGTGCTAGCCAACAACTACCAGGAATGCCTCTGCGTTTGAGCAACTTGGGTTATGACTCATTACGGTGCGAGAGGATGCACACCATGAAGGACTACGGGGTACCTTGGAAATAGGGTGCTAGAATGGACATTTTATAGGATTTGGGCATTGGTTGGGTGATTTGGGGAGGAGTGCAAGGAATTAGGAGTTTGCTATATATTGACTGTTACTGGAAATGGGGGAAAATTCGATGACTGAGCTCTAAATAAATCTTATCTTTAGGGAGGTTAGTGTAGAGGAAGAGTAAAGCAGTGATTGTTAAACCACGCATCCTGGCTGGGACGGGGAATGTCTAGAATTTTGTGCTTGGAGAGTGTTCATGTTTTGTCTGTGTTCCAGCATGGTTGTGGAGTGGCCTTGTTTTGGCCTGGCTCCGTCATGATTACAGGGTCTGGGTCTGATACTGATGTTCTGTGAGATCACGTTCACCAGGAGAGTCGCGAGGCCTGGCTGTCAGCTCCTGGATGTCCGGGGCTGCATTTTCTTTTAAGTTCGTGCCCCTTCCTTTTACCTTAGTTGGGCCTATGCTACTTGATACAAACTCCTGTTTCAGTATGTTCAAAGTAAATATGTTTCACACGACAAATACTAAGCTCTTCAGAGTTTTGCCGTATTAATTCTAAATTTTATTCTTTTAATTTCCTGGCTTGGACAGAGTGAGCTTCACGGGATATACAAAGGAAATCCCTGCACCCTCCTCTCTCTCCTCATTCTGTAAGGACCCACACATGTGTCCCCAGGTTTTCAGAGTCCAAACTCTGCCTCTGAAGCACCACCCTCAGCCTGTCCTTTGGAACCGAGTGCTTTGAGCCTTCCCTCCTAATTACCCATCAGGATATACTTGCCCTGTCTCATTTCCTCAGTTCCCACAGCTGCATTAAAAATTTGGCTAACAAATCCTTGATAGTGTTTTATTACTTTTTTACACTTCATAGCAAATCCTTTTTTATTGTGACTTCCTGGAAATAATTCTTGACTTCAAAATGCTAATGGTTTCTGGACTAGACGTGCAAAAGTTATCTGGGGCCAGAAGAGCACTTTTCCCCCCTCACATTTCCCAAACAAAGTTGGTGGCTTTCTACCCTGTTGGTCCTGTTATAAACTATTTCTCTTATAAAGTGCAAGTGGGAGATTTTGCTTATTAATGTTCTGCCAGGCTTGGGGATGAATAACCCCTAGCTGTGTCATTCTGGGACGAGTGGAAAGGACACTCTGTAACTTGGAATGGTAGTTTCTGATAGAGGATAGAAGAAAGAATGTTCCGTTATTTCATTGCTAGTTTTCTAACCATAGGCTGGTCCTCTCTAAAGCCTACCTTTGATGTATCTGAGATACGAGATTACTCTAGGGACTGTTCTATTGTCGTGGGATGTCCATACAGTTACTTATTTCAACAGATGGTTATTATTATTCTCTGTAACAAAAATCTGATCTCTCTAACCAAAAAGTAAGTGTACTGTGGAGGATTCAAAGAATCAAATCACAGTATTTGTGGGTGATTAATGATTTTTATCAGTATGTCTTAGCGTCAAAGAGGATTTCACACTTGTCCTGAGTACCGTGTTGCCTTCGTAACCGTTAGACTTATTTTCAGGGATGAAAAATTTAAATAGTCTTATTACTGAGTACTGTATTTAGCACATGTGCTAGAATGATTTCCAGTGGTGTTGGAAGTTCTCTTTTTACAACACTGACTGCAGAAAAGGCGTCAGCCACTGCTGCGGTAAAACACATGAGGCGGATCCCGTCACTTGGAATGTTGGCCCTGTGTAGGGTGATGGGTAGGTAGGGAACTGTCAGAGGATATATGAAAACATTCATGTAGTCCTGCCATTCCTGCAAAAGATAGATACCTATATCATGGCTTTTTATAAAGAAACTTACAGTAAAAAAAAAGCAGAAACTATAGCAGAGACAATTCCTGAAAGTTATTTTTTCAAATACTTGTTTTATCATTAACTAATACAGTAAATCTGGACAATGCAGTAAGTTTGGGCAATTTACTTAAGAATGAGTAAATATAAACTTTATAATGCATTGAAAATGAAGCTCAGAACTAAACTTCTAGAAAAGTGTATGGTGTTATTTGAAGATATGGCCCAAACACGTAGGTGTCCTTGCATTTTTACTGACTTCAGCACTATCAGTGTTACCAAGAAAAATCTGTTAATAAGCTTGTCTTTATAAATAAATTAATTCAAGGAAAGATAATTCTTATGAGTTGAATTTTGCCCTTCCATAACTGGTATGTTGACATTCTAACCCCTAATACCTCAGAATGTGACCTTATTTAGAAATAGGGTCTTTGCCAACATGATTAGTTAAGATGAAGTCTTACTGGAGTAGGGTGGGCCCCTAATCCAGTATGACCAGTCCCCTTGATAAAAGAGGAACTTGGACACAGACACACACACACACAAGGAGAATACCACATCAAATAATAACTCGCCTTTTCCATCCCCCTAGTCCATGGAAACTTCTACTTTCTGTGTTATGAATTCTAGGTACCTCGTAAATTAGGAATCATAAAATATTTGTTCTTCTGTGTCTGGTTTATTTCATTAAGCATAATGTTTACACGATCCATTCATGCTTAGTGTATAATATAGTATATAGTATAACATGTTATACCTAAATAATATTCCATTTACATATGTGCCGCATTTTATTTATCTGTTTTTATTTACCCATTTATCCAATGATAGACACTTGGACTTTTCTCATCTTTTGGCTGTTGTGAATAATGCATGAACATTGGCATACAAATATCTTTTCTAATCCCTGCTCTCAGTTCTTCTGGATATATACCTAAAAATGGAATTGGTGGTTCATCTGGAAGTTCTATGTATAACCCTTCGGAAAACCACCAAATTGTTTTCCATGGCAGCTACACCATTTTACATTCCCACCAGAAATGTTTGAGGATGTTCTCCACATCCTTGCTAATATGTGTTATATTCTATTCGTTTTTAGTCATCTTAGTAAGTGTTAAGTGATATTTCATTGTGATTTTGATTTGCATTTCCCTAATGAGTAACGAAGTTGAGTATCTTTTCATGTGATTATTGGCCATTTGTTTATTTTCTTTGCAAAAATGTCTATTTCAGCCCCTTGCCCATTTTTAAATTGGGCTGTTTATTTTTTTTGTTGTTGTTGTTACTGAATTTGGGGAGTTCTTTATATATTCTGGATCTTAATCACTTATTAGGCAGAGGATTTCCAAATACTTTTCTTGTAGGTTGTTTTTTCACTTCTTTGATTATATTCCTGATGCACACAGGTTCTTAATTTTTATGAAATACAGTTTATTTGTGTTTTCTTTTATTACGTGCTTTTGGGTGTCATGTCCATGCAATCATTACCAAACCCGGTGTCATGAAGATTTTTCACAAAGTTCTCCTCTAAGATAATTTTAGCTCCTAAATTTAGGTCTTTGGTGCATCTTGAGCTAATTTTTACACCTAGCGTAAGGTAAAGGTCCAGCTTCATTCTTTTGCATGTGCATATGCAGTTTTCCCAGGATGATTTATAGAAAAGACTGTCTTTTCCCCATTTAAATGGCCACTTCACCTTTGTAAAATTCAATTGATTTGATGTGAGAGTTTATTCCTGGTCTCTCTACTCTATTACATCTGTTTGTATGTCTCCCCTATGCCGGTGCCATACTGTTTCAATTACCTTAGCTTTGGAGAAAGTTGGAAGCCAGGAAATACAATCCTCCAACTTTGTTTGTCTTATTCACGATTGTTTTGCCTTTTTTAGGGCCCCTTGTAATTCCATAAGAACTTGAGTATTGGTCTTTCCAGTTCCATGAAAAGGCTGTTGGAATTTTGATGGAGATTGTAGCAAATTTGAGAAGTACCCTTTTGCCACCTTTCAGCCGATTTGCCTTCTCTTACCACCATGAATAACCACAATTCTGGCTTCTAATGTGAGATCTTGGTTCTGCACGTATTAGCCATAATTTTGTCACAAAAAAATGAAGGCTTGATTTAAAAAAAAAAAAGAAAATATTTGAAGTTACTAGAAACGAACTTTCTTTGTGGAATATTTTGGCAGTGGTTTAGCCACAGATTTTCCAGATATTTATTTACCTATTAAAACTCAAGAGTTTATGAGTTCAAATACAGTTTATATTTATCTTAAAATGATATCAAACTTACAGAAAAGTTACATGGATGGTATAAAATATTTTTTTCCTGATCTGAGAGTAATACGCCAACACAGTGATCTACTACCCAGGAATATTTGGTATGTAATTCCTATGAAAAAGATACATTTTCCTGCATAACCACAATCCCACCTTCAAAATCAGGAAACAAATAAGAGTACACTGATATATTATTACCATCAAATGCTCAGACTCAATTAAACTTTCACCAGATGACCTAATAATTCCCTTACAGTGCAACCATCTGTTAAAGGGTTTCATGTTTCCGTAGTGGGTGTGTCTCTCCAGTCACCCTAAATCTAGCACCGTTCTTTAGTGTTTCCTTGACTTCATGACCATGCAGCTTTTGAAAATTCAAGCCATTTGTTTTGTAGAATGTTCTGAACTTCGGTTTAGCTGATAGTTTTTCCTTATACACTCAGGGCGTGTATGCTTGTCAGGAGTATCACACATGTGAGGGTTTATTCTTCTTCTGCTCAGGTGGGACACGGTCCTGATTTGGTTCGTTAACTGATTTCCTGATTAAACTGGTATTTGTCAGGTTTCCCCTGTATTTTTTTTCTTTTTTCCCCTTTGTACTTTATAGCTACTTTATATGGGAGGGGCTTTGAGAACACATACGTACTCCATTCCTGATAAAGTCTTCACGAACTTGCTTTAGTATCCACTGGCGCTTCCTAGCCGAGTTATTTATGACACTTGTCCATGACGATTTTTAAATCTGCCATTCCCTCTGCGTTTATTGATTGGCATTGTTTTGTAAAAAAAAAAAAAAGTTTTATCTTTTTCACCTTAATTGAATTAATTAAAGTAGGGAGTCATGGATTTATATTTTATTTAATGAAGTGTATGACCTTTGAGTGCCATTGTTTATTTTGGTATTCAAGCATCCTTGGATCTGACCAGTCAGAGCCCCTCACACGGTTTCTGCATCCCTTTGGCATGACCCTGACTTCTTTTGAGCACTGTCTTACTTTCACCTGAAGTAAAGGCTCATTTGTGCTATCTCAGTCTCAAACCTGGAATTCACCATTTGAAAAACATTCACTTGTTTGGGGTTTTTTCTTTTTTTAGAAAAAAAAATTTAAAAATTGAGATTAGATGTCAAGTGAGCTTGTGACTGTTGGGATATTGCTGCTCCTCAGCCCTCTAAAAGGACGCCTCAAGGAACTAATTTATATATTTTTATAAGTTCCATAAGTGCGTTTGTAAATATGTGTACAAATGTGTATATTCAAATACATGTTATGGACAAGAGACAATAATACACACACACATACACGTTTGGTTGTGTCTCCCTATCTCTCTATCATCCACCCAACACTGTGAATTCACTTCAGTACTAATTCTATGCCAACACTAATACTAATTCAACATCCCAGGATTCATGCTAGCTTTTTGTTTTGTTTTGTTTTTCCTTTTCATTTTTGGAACTCTTTTCTGACAGTGGGAACCCTGGCTTCTGTTTTCTCCAATATACTAACTTCTTTGGCCAGTGACCCCTGCAGTTGTGACCATCATCTCATTCTTGTTTCCGCTACCATCCACGAACACCCTTTTTCCTGAGATCACGCTCTAACACCAATTCTAGGCACACCTTCGCACAAGCACCACTTCACACTACCCAGGCTCTGACGCTTCCTGGAGGCTGAAAATGCCCTATACTTATAACCCTAAATGCCATGGACCTTTCAGCAATGATATAGGATAATTGGATAATATTTGTCAGTCTTTTCATAATGCTGATAAGAAACTTTTCAGAGAATAACTGTAATTCCATCTCAATAGGTCCTTCACTGCATTATAGTGTCTAAACCGCTTTCTTATTCCTAAGTGAAAGCTACATTTGAGAAAGTGTGGCTCTTAGAGGTAAATGACAAAGTTTTTGTTTGTTTGACAGGTTATTTTTATCTTTGGTTTTAGAAGAATTAACTGCGCTGTGATCTTGTTGAGACTACCTAGGAAGTCCATTATAATTTATAAAGCAAAGTTCTCCAGGGCAAACCAGAACCAAACCAACATTTGCACCAATCTCACTGTTGGTTACCTCAAACAAACAAAAAGGAATATTATGAATAAACTTATTTAGTCCAGTAAACTGATTTTTTCATAAAATCTACTTTAATAAACTAAAGTTTATAAAGTTACATTTTAAATAAATTTCAACATTTTCTAGGTAGATAAAAATGAAACACTTTTATGTTGATGTAAAATATTTATGTGATTTTAAACATATACTCTGATGGATGAGTGTGTCAAATGCATGTCACTCCACTTCTGAAATTATCTAAGGCACAAGATTAATAGTAATTTAGTCTAAAAACACAGATCCTACTTTGATAAAGATTTCATTTAGAAAAACACCCCATATTCATTTACGTCATTTGGGAAAAAATAGGTTATTGAATTGGAAAATCCAGTTTTTGTTAAAAATGGAGGCATTATAAAATAATAAATATGTATATTTCTATCAAATTGGACTTCTGGAAAGCTACATTTTTAAATGAGTTTCTTAGAATGCATCATTTGCATAAAATTTATTTAAAATATTGGTTAATTTTGAAAACAAATGAACAATTACTCTTGTGAAAGAACTCCTGGAAGTACTCTTTTTGTAAATGTGGTGCTGGTGAAATTTTTCTTTCATTTTAGCAGATGCTGTCTCGTCTTTTTTGAGTTGATAAGGATTGTACAATCCCCTTGTGTTTCCTTGTGCAAGGACTCTTCTTGCTAAATCACATCAAAGATATCAACCTCAATGGTAAATGTATTTGCAACTGTTTCTTCCCACACAGTTTTGGATTTTGTGAAAGACCTATATATATTTAATATAGTCTTTTATTTTAAGGTTTCAGATATTAAATATTTGAAATTATGTATTTATTGATCAGTAATTTACATATGAGACTGATTTTCAAGTGTGAAACATGCGTAGCTTTGACAGACTGTGTGGGCACTCTGAGGAGGCAGCATTTTTCAGATGTATAATTAGAGGCATTGTTGTCCTTCTGGCTATGTAGTATGTTCAGCATCTGTGACAAATACGCCCGTAGCAGTAGCTTAAACAATTTAGAATTTATTTCTCACTCATGTGAGAGTGTAGGTGTACGGAGTCCAGATCTGGTCCCATGATTGCATAACGGCTCCGATGCGTTCTGTCTCATTGCTCTCCCTGTCCCTTGCGTTTTGTGAGAGGTGTGCAGTAAACTGGTTCCCTGGGGAAGAAGAAGTCCCTGATTTGTGGTACTTGCTGGTTATTGTGGTATTCGCTGGTTATATTTGCTGACTTTAAGCTATCAGTGGCTTAGCCACTTGGAAAATTCCTGAAAATTTAACAGTCAGCTCCAGCACCTGGGCCCAGCAGCACGGGGCGTCGCCTTCACCACTGTGGTCATGACGCCTTACCAGCAGGACTGTATTCCAGTCAGAGGAAAAGGGCCTTTCTCTTAGGAGTGTGACTTGATGGTGCCCACACCACTTCCTTTTCCGTCCTGCTAGCCAGAAGTTAATCACATGGCCATACCTCCAAGACAGGCTAAGGAATGTCTTCACTCTGTTTAGCTGATTATGTGTTGGTTCTTATAGAACAAAGGAAGAAAGGCATTGGTGACTAATAGTAGATTGTGCCACAGACGTGCATGAATAAAAGCCAGTGACATGAGTCACGGCTATGAGAATGACAATAACGACTATAGTGAAGAAAGATTACATGAGTAAGTTAATATATGGCAGCTGTTAATTTGAAGATTTTCCACTTCAATTAACAATTGAATGAGTAATAACCAAAAGTGTCTCTTTAATAACAGGCAAAGAACAATGCAGTGCTACAGTAAATCAGTGACAAGAATCGTTGAGATGTTTTCAGAAGTTAAATACTATTTTGCATAATTATCATTACACATTTTCACAAGGTGCCCTCATGGAGTTTTTAAAAAGTTATCCAAAATTGTATATTAGCAGACTGGATTAAGAAAAAGTTCAACTCTGAGAAGTCTTTCCCACTCTCCAGCTGTTTATTGCTGAAAATATAACAACAACAGCATTTGAAAATTTTATATTCCTAAGAGTTCAGATTAAAGAATGAGTAATCTGAGAGGTGGTCTGTAAATCACAGTAGAACCACTGGGCTGGGTTTGTTTATAAAGAAAAATAAATAATAGTGTCCATCACGACCAGTGTATCTCACACAATATTCTAGAGTTCATATTAAAAGCATATTTAAATTACGCTCTTCGAACCTACAAATCAAAATACCACACTATGTTAATCAGTGATACTCTGTGCAGCAAATCACACCACTTTCTTTCTGTACACCACCACCAAAGTTGTCTTTGCGCTTTTTACAGGTGGTAAAATGTAATGAGGGGTAGTTGCGTGTTCTTCCCTTTGAAAATCATCACATGATCCTCAATCATATCAGGTATTAATTTATACCTTCCAATTTTCCCCCAGGTTTATTGAGGTATAATTGACAAAAATTGTGTATATTTAAGATGTACAATGTGATGGCTTGATATATACATATACACTGTGAAATGATTACCACAATCAAGTTAATTAACATATCCACCACCTCCCATGGTTCTTATTATTTTATTTTGGCATGGTGAGAGCACTTAATGTGCAAATGTCAATATAATACAATAAAATTAACTGTGGCCACCACGCTGTAAGTTATTTTCCAGAACGTATTGAATACATTTCCAGAATGTATTCATCTTGTAAATCTATTTTAATTCTTTATTAGTTTTTAAAATCCCATAAAAGGATTCTTTTTAATATCATATTTTTCTTTCTTATTGTTGAATAAAGCAAAAATCAGAAGTAATTTTTTTCAGAAATAATTTTTAACATAAAGGATTAATTCTAGAATAATTTTATATAGATAAACCTGTTTTCTATGTGTGAATTTTCTTTATTCTTAGTTGTTCTATAATCCTTAATCTATTATTTTCCACCTGAGTCATCAAAGTCTTGGGTACAATTTTCCCTTCTAAAAATCATTATCATTTATCTTGCTGGAGGGACCTATTCTTTGCTTCCAAGGTCCTAAATATGTTCATATTCATTCATTCAACATATGTTCATTAAATATCTCTTTTGTGGGTATACAAAGTCTCATAGTGAAGCAATGTTTACATTCTGAAAGCCACCAAGTATACAGTGTCCTGTCCTCAAAGAATTGGAGTCCAGTAGATGAACACACACATGCTTAGAAGAGAACGTAAGCAAATACAGAAACTAAAGAATTCAGGTGCTTAGAGAAGGAGCAGTCACTTGAAGCGTGTTCATGGTATGTGTTATGGGCACCATGGAGAGAAAATTGCAGTAGAAGTTGCTTAATACGCAACTTCTATTTCCGTCTTTCACTAATGTGCTTCCTGTAACAAAGAAGCTGGAAATGTAAAAACTCCATTTCTCATAAGCCTTTGTAAGTAGGGTCCTATACAATTTACCTTTCACCAATGATATCCTTGCAGGCAAGATTTGGAAGACGACTAAAATGAAGGCCTGATTATGCTGTTTCTGTTGCCAAGTTCAGTCATGAAACAATTTTCCTTCTTCCTTGGTAGGGTTGTCAGAGATCCTAGGATCCTGCCACTAGCCCCAGGGATGGGTTTGTTTGAGAAACAGAGCATATGGGATCAACTTTGTTATTCTACCTGTCTCAGTGTGGTGCTGAGCCTGCCAAAGTGGTGGTGACATCTTGGTTGTAGCTATCCCCTGATTTGGCAGGTCTCTATGGCAGTGTCTGGAACCAGTGGCCTTCACATCAAGACGACATTTGATGGTCTGCTTCAATTGTGCTGGTTTGAGTATCAACCTAGAGCCTGTTCCTTCAGCAGTAAGCCAGTTAGTACACTGTAATAAACCCCTTTTTTCCTTTTTTTTAAATTGACGTATAAAGTATTATTTGTTTCAGGGGTACGGGTCTGTGAATCATCAGTCTTACACAATTCACAGCACTTACCCTACGTATATAGGACATAGCACATACCCTCCCCGCGTTTCTATACAGACATATCTCTGTAACTGACCACTGACCAAAATGTTAATACTATAAAATCTTTTCTTTTTTAGTGGGAAAATATGATTGAGTAGAACACTCCAGACAGAATGAGTAACTCAAGCGGAAGCAAAAAGTGCAATATTTGTGTAGGATCCCTTTTAGAACCAAGCAGCTAGAGCTAAAATGTTAGGGCACTATGGAGTTTTGGATAGAACTGCAGTTTGGAGAGTACATATCAGAAGGCTGAGGAGACCCTCTTCTATAGGCCAGACAATGGGGAGTCAGGTAATTTGGGAATATCAGTCTGGAAATGGGATATGGAATAGATGTGAGAAAATGGAGACTGAAAAGGGCCTGATTCATTAGACGAGTAAGCCCAGTCGGGGCACGCAGGTGGCTCAGTTGGTTAGAGGTCTACCTTTGGCTCAGGTCATGATTCCAGGGTACCGAAGTTTAGTCCTGCATCCGGCTCCCTGCTCAGTTTTCCCTTTCCCTCTGACCCTCCCTCCTGCTTATGCTCTCATTCACTCTTTAAAAAAAAAAAAAGAGTAAGGCAAAAGGATAAAAAGGACAGAATAATGAGAAAAATCTAATGCGACAGTTCTGGGTAAGTTCTTGTGTTCATTTTAATTGTGATGTTCCAGATAAATGTGCTCTGAGCCTCCAACTTTGTTATCTAATAACAAATATCTATTATTATTATTATTATTAATTATTATTATTATTATGCAGCCTTAAGAAATGCTAGATGCACAAGGTGGGAGAAGGACTATGGTGAGGTAAAATGCCATCAAGTGAAATGAACCAGTGAATGTCAGAAATGTTTTTCATAAGCAGGAGCTCTAATTGGACAACATTGTTGGTTTCAAGTTGAATTTATATAGAAAATTAACTAGTTGCAGATGCATTCTTCTTATATCATGAAAATTTTTTATAGTCAGTTACCCCCAAGTTAAGGACTTGTTTATTTACTTATGATTATTCTTTTTTTTAATTTTTATTTTTTTATAAACATATAATGTATTTTTATCCCCAGGGGTACAGGTCTGTGAACCGCCAGGTTTACACACTTCGCAGCACTCACCATAGCACATACCCTCCCCAGTGTCCACAACCCCACCCCCCTCGCCCGACCCCCCTCCCCCCAGCAACCCTCAGTTTGTTTTGTGAGATTAAGAGTCACTTTTGGTTTGTCTCCCTCCCAATCCCATCTTCTTTCATTTATTCTTTTCCTACACCCCAAACCCCCCCATGTTGCATCTCCACTTTCTCATATCAGGGAGATCATATGATAGTTATCTTTCTCTGATTGACTTATTTCAGTAAGAATAATACCCTCTACTTCCATCCATGTCGTTGCAAATGGCAAGATTTCATTTCTTTTGATGGCTGCATAGTATTCCATCGTATATATGTACCACTTCTTCTTTATCCATTTGTCTGTTGATGGACATCTAGGTTCTTTCCATAGTTTGGCTATTGTAGACATTGTTGCTATAAACATTCAGATGCACATGCCCCTTCAGATCACTACGTTTGTATCTTTAGGGTAAATACCCAGCAGTGCAATTGCTGGGTCATAGGGTAGCTCTATTTTCAACTTTTTGAGGAACCTACATGCTGTTTTCCAGAATGGTTGCACCAGCTTGCATTCCCACCAACAGTGTAGGAGGGTTCCCCTTTCTCCGCATCCTCGCCAGCATCTGTCCTTTCCTGACTTGTTCATTTTAGCCATTCTGACTGGTGTGAGGTGGTATCTCATTGTGGTTTTGATTTGTATTTCCCTGATGCCCAGTGATGTGGAGCACTTTTTCATGTGTCTGTTGGCCATCTGGATGTCTTCTTTGCAGAAATGTCTGTTCATGTCCTCTGCCCATTTCTTGATTGGATTATTTGTTCTTTGGGTGTTGAGTTTGGTAAGTTCTTTATAGATTTTGGAAACTAGCCCTTTATCTGATATGTCATTTGCAAATATCTTCTCCCATTCTGTCAGTTGTCTTTTGGTTTTGTTAACTGTTTCCTTTGCTGTGCAAAAGCTTTTGATCTTGATGAAATTCCAATAGTTCATTTTTGCCCTTGCTTCCCTTGCCTTTGGAAGAAGTTGCTGTGGCTGAGGTCGAAGAGGTTGCTGCCTGTGTTCTCCTCAAGGATTCTGATGGATTCCTGTCTCACACTGAGGTCCTTCATCCATTTTGAGTATATTTTCATGTGTGGTGTAAGGAAATGGTCCAGTTTCATTTTTCTGCATGTGGCTGTCCAATTTTCCCAACACCATTTATTGAAGAGGCTGTCTTTTTTCCACTGGACATTCTTTCCTGCTTTGTCGAAGATTAGTTGACCATAGAGGTGAGGGTCTATTTCTGGGCTCTCTATTCTGTTCCATTGATCTATGTGTCTGTTTTTGTGCCAGTATCATACTGCCTTGATGATGACAGCTTGAAGTCTGGAATTGTGATGCCACCAACTTTGGCTTTCTTTTTCAATATTCCTTTGGCTATTGGCGGACTTTTCTGGTTCCATATAAATTTTAGGACTATTTGTTCCATTTCTTTGAAAAAAATGGATGGGATTTTGATAGGGATTGCATTAAATGTGTAGATTGCTTTAGGTAGCATAGACATTTTCACAATATTTGTTCTTCCAATCCAGGAGCATGGAACATTTTTCCATTTCTTTGTGTCTTCCTCAATTTCTTTCATGATTACTTTATAGTTTTCTGAGTACAGATTCTTTGCCTCTTTGGTTAGGTTTATTCTTAGGTATCTTATGTTTTGGGGTACAATTGTAAGTGGGATTGACTCCTTAATTTCTCTTTCTTCTGTCTTCTTGTTGTTGTAAAAAAAAAAAATGCAACTGATTTCTGTGCATTGATTTTATATCCTGACACTTTACTGAATTCCTGTACAAGTTCTAGCAGTTTTGGAGTGGAGTCTTTTGGGTTTTCCACATAGAGTATCATATCATCTGCGAAGAGTGATAGTTTGACTTCTTCTTTGCCAATTTGGATGCCTTTAATTTCCTTTTGTTGTCTGATTGCTGAGGCTAGGACTTCTAGTACTATGTTGAATAGCAGTGGTGATAACGGACATCCCTGCCGTGTTCCTGACCTTAGCGGAAAAGCTTTCAGTTTTTCTCCATTGAGAATGATATTTGCGGTGGGTTTTTCATAGATGGCTTTGATAATATTGAGGTATGTGCCCTCTATCCCTACACTTTGAAGAGTTTTGATCAGGAAGGGATCCTGTACTTTGTCAAATGCTTTTTCAGCATCTATTGAGAGTATCATATGGTTCTTGTTCTTTCTTTTATTAATGTGTTGTATCACATTAATTGATTTGCGGTTGTTGAACCAACCTTGCAGCCCTAGAATAAATCCCACTTGGTCAGGGTGAATAATCCTTTTAATGTACTGTTGGATCCTATTGGCTAGTATTTTGGTGAGAATTTTTGCATCTGTGTTCATCAAGGTTATTGGTCTGTAGTTCTCTTTTTTGATGGGATCCTTGTTGGTTTTGGGATCAAGGTGATGCTGGCCTCATAAAATGAGTTTGGAAGTTTCCCTTCCATTTCTATTTTTTAGAACAGTTTCAGGAGAATAGGAATTAATTCTTTAAATGTTTGGTAGAATTCCCCTGGGAAGCCGTCTGGCCCTGAGATTTTGTTTGTTTGGAGATTTTTGATGACTGTTTCAATCTCCTTACTGGTTATGGGTCTGTTCAGGTTTTCTATTTCTTCCTGGTTCAGTTGTGGTAGTTTATATGTCTCTAGGAATGCATCCATTTCTCCCAGATTGTCAAATTTTTTGGCGTAGAGTTGCTCATAGTATGTTCTTATAATTGTTTGTATTTCTTTGGTGTTGGTTCTGATCTCTCCTCTTTCATTCATGATTTTATTTATTTGGGTCCTTTCTTTTTTCTATTTGATAAGTCTGGCCAGGGGTTTATCAATCTTATTAATTCTTTCAAAAAACCATCTCCTAGTTTCGTTGATTTGTTCTATTTTTTTGTTTGTTTGTTTCTATTTCATTGATTTCTGCTCTGATCTTTATGATTTCTCTTCTCCTGCTGGGTTTAGGCTTTCTTTGTTGTTCTTTCTCCAGCTCCTTTAGGTGTAGGGTTAGGTTGTGTATTTTGAGACCTTTCTTGTTTCTTGAGAAAGGCCTGTACCACTATATATTTTCCTTTCAGGACTGCCTTTGCTGTGTCCCACAGATTTTGAACTGTTGTGTTTTCATTATCATTTGTTTTCATGATTTTTTTCAATTCTTCTTTAATTTCCTGGTTGACCCATTCATTCTTTAGAAGGATGCTGTTTAGTCTCCATGTATTTGGGTTCTTTCCAAATTTCCTCTTGTGATTGAGTTCTAGCTTTAGAGCATTGTGGTCTGAAAAAGCAGGGAATGATCCCAATCTTTTGATACCAGTTGAGACCTGATTTATGACCCAGGATGTGATCTATTCTGAAAAATGTTCCATGTGCACTAGAGAAGAATGTGTATTCTGTTGCTTTGGGAGGAAATGTTCTGAATATATCTGTGATGTCCATCTGGTCCAGTGTGTCATTTAAGGCCTTTATTTCCTTGTTGATCTTTTGCTTGGATGATCTGTACGTTTCAGTGAGGGGAATGTTAAATCCTCTACTATTATTGTATTATTGTCGATGTGTTTCTTTGATTTTGTTATTAATTGGTTTATATAGTTGGCTGCTCCCACATTGGGGCATAAATACTTAAAATTGTTAGATCTTCTTGTTGGACAGACCCTTTGAGTATGATATAGTGTCCTTCCTCATCTCTTATTATAGTCTTTGGCTTAAAATCTAATTTATCTGATAGAAGGATTGCCACCCCATCTTTCTTCTGATGTCCATTAGCATGGTAAACTGTTTTCCACCCCCTCACTTTAAATCTGGAGGTGTCTTCGGGTCTAAAATTAGTTTCTTGTAGGCAACATATTGATGGGTTTTGTTTTTTTATCCATTCTGATACCTTGTGTCTTTTGATTGTGGCATTTAGCCCATTAACATTCAGGGTAAGTATTGAGAGATATGAATTTAGTGCTACTGTATTGCCTATAAGGTGACTGTTACTGTGTATTGTCTCTGTTCCTTTCTGATCTACTACTTTTAGGCTCTCTCTTTGCTTAGAGGACCCCTTTCAATATTTCCTGTAGAGCTGGTTTGGTGTTTGCAAATTCTTTCAGTTTTTGTTTGTCCTGGAAGCTTTTAATCTCTCCTTCTATTTTCAGTGATAGCCTAGCTGGATATAGTATTCTTGGCTGCATGTTTTTCTCATTTAGTGCTCTGAATATATCATGCCAGCTCTTTCTGGCCTGCCAGGTCTCTGTGGATAAGTCTGCTGCCAATCTAATATTTTTACCATTGTACGTTACAGACTTCTTGTCCCGGGCTGCTTTCAGGATTTTCTCTTTGTCACTAAGACTTGTAAATTTTACTATTAGGTGATGGGGTGTGGACCTATTCTTATTGATTTTGAGGGGGGTTCTCTGAACCTCCTGGATTTTGATGCTTGTACCTTTTTGCCATATTGGGGAAATTCTCTCCAATAATTCTCTCGAATATACCTTCTGCTCCCCTCTCTCTTCCTTCTTCTTCTGGAATCCCAATTATTCTAATGTTGTTTCATCTTATGGTGTCACTTATCTCTCGAATTCTCCCCTCGTGGTCCAGTAGCAGTTTGTTCCTCTTTTGCTCAGCTTCTTTATTCTCTGTCATTTGGTCTTCTATATCGCTAATTCTATCTTCTGCCTCATTTATCCTAGCAGTGAGAGCCTCCATTTTTGATTGCACCTCATTAATAGCTTTTTTGATTTCAACTTGGTAGATTTTAGTTCTTTTATTTCTCCAGAAAGGGCTTTTATTTCTCCAGAGAGGGTTTCTCTAACATCTTCCATGCCTTTTTCAAGCCCGGCTAGAACCTTGAGAATCGTCACTCTGAACTCTAGATCTGACATATTAACAATGTCTGTATTGATTAGGTCCCTAGCCTTCGGTACTGCCTCTTGTTCTTTTTTTTTTGTGGTGAGTTTTTCCTCCTTGTCATTTTGTCCAGATAAGAGTATATGAAGAAGCAAATAAAATACTAAAAGGGTGGCAAAGACCCCAGGAAAATGTGCTTTAACCAAATCAGAAGAGACCCCAAATCGTGGGGGTGGGGGGGAGAAAGGGAATAAAAAGAAATTCAGAAAAAAAGCATTAAAAAACAAATAAAGAATAAATATATAAAAGAAAAAATATATACATATTTATTAGACTGGTTACTAGAACTGGGTCACTCACTTAATTTTGGGAGTATTTTGGTTTCTTAGAAGAAACTACCTCCCAAAATTTTAAAGAATGAAAAAAGTATATAAGGGTAAACACAGTGAAGAGTTGGAATATGCCTATAAAGATGAAAAAAAAATTTTTTTTATAAATTCTAAAAAAGTAGTTGATAAAGTTAGTTGTTGGGAGAATAAAGAAAAAGAAAGTGTAGAGAATTTGCTTGGGCTGGAGACTAGAACAAGTCTGGAGCTAGATTTAGGGTGTATTTGATCTATTAGAAGAAGTTGTACCCTAAATTTTTTAGAAGAAAAACCCTATGTGAATATGAAAAATAAAGTTAAATACAATGAAGGATAAAATATGACGATAATAATGAAGGTTCAAAAAAGATTATTATTTTTTTTATGAAAGGCATTGTTAAGATAAATTAGTTAAAAAACTTTAAAAAGAAAAGGGTAAAAGTTAAAAAAAAATTAGCAGAAGGAAAAAAATAAATAAATAAATTAACTGCAATACTAATGAATCATGGAGAGAAAGCCATGAGTTCCGTGCTTTGCTTTCTCCTCCTCTGGAATTCCGCTGCTCTCCTTGGTAGGTGAACTTGGTCTTGGCTGGATTTCTTGTTGACCTTCTGGGGGGGAGGGGCCTGTTGTAGTGATTTTCAAGTGTCTTTGCCTGACTCGGAATTGCCCCACCCTTACCAGGGGCTGGGCTAAGTAATCTGCTCAGGTTCGCTTTCGGGAGCTTTTGTCCCCTGAACGCTTTCCGTAGAGCTCCAGAGGATGGGCATGAAAATGGCGGCCTCCCAGTCTCTGGCCCGGAGGAGCCGAGAGCTCGGGGCCCCACTCCTCAGTGCACCCCCAGAGAAAAGCACTCAATCACTCCTGTCTCCCTGGCCTCCAGCCGCACTCCGAGCTCACCGAGCCTGCGACCAGTTCAAGGTAACCCTGAGCTGAGAGCTCACTCCTCGGCTCTGTCTCTGTAGCCGGCTTCCCCGGTCTAATACCTGTGAGCTCTGCGACACTCAGACACCCCCATCCTTCTGTTACCCTGCCGGACCTGGGGTCACGCTGACCCTTCGTGGGCTTCACCCTGGTTTAGCCTCTGGAGTGATGTCCCTCAGCGGAACAGATTTTTGAAAGTCCTGATTTTGTGTTCCGTTGCTCTGCCGCTTGCCGGGAGCCGGCCCCTCCCACCACGGTCTATCATCCCGTCGCTTTGGATTCACTTCTCCACAGGTCCTACCTTTCAGAAAGTGGTATATTTTCTGTTTCTAGAATTGCTGTTCTTCTTCTCTTCGATCTCCTGTTGGATTTGTAGGTGTTCAGAACGGTCTGATAAGCTATCTAGCTGATCTCCTGCTACCTGATGTCGTCTCAGCTGCTACTTCTCCACCATCTTGACTCCTCTCCTACTTATGACTATTCTTAAAGACCACTGGACTTAGAAAATATCAGTCCAGGTCCTGCTTTACTTTTTTTGTGTGTAATTTTAGACTAACCCCCTGAACTCTCTGTCTGTATTTCTCCGTCTGCAAGATGGGGATTCTAATACCTGCCTTAATGGTTTGAAGTGCTTATTTTAAGAATTATTTCATTTTGAAGAAACATCTTATTCAGTATTCTCTTCCAGACTGAATTGAATTGAGCTCTTATCACATTTTATAATACATGGAAAATAACTTATATTGCAATAAGATAGTCTTACCATAATTTTTTAAAAATCCTTAATTGTAGTAGAGTAAGACAATGGGAGTGAAATATTTATTCTAGAAAATACTATTGCAGGGGACAGTACTCTAACAATAATAATAATATATCAGGTATTAATTCATTTGATCCTCAAGAAACCTATGAAGAAGATGTTAAGTGATAAAATAGGAATATTTGTTGAATGTTTAAAACAAATGCCACCAATAGTCTTTCTATTCAAATTCAGCCTGTATTTAGTGCCTGAATGCTAATTATCCTATGTGTGTTTACTACTTTTCTTTTTAACTTTAATTCTTACTAAAAATTCTATTAAAGTTACACCACTGGCTTAATTTCTGTGTGACTAAAAAAAGAACCCACATTTTGGTGTGGTAGCTGAAAACTATTATTTGTGTAACTCAAAAATTTCCAGTTTAAACTTTCTCTTTTTAAACTTTCTCTGGTTGTGCTGTATCAGTTTCATTCTTATTCTTATTTTCCTGATAGAACTTCCACCTTCTTGCTCTCTGTGTAACATTTCTTTTAAGTATGTGTTTGATAAAGTGTATAAGATGATTTTTTTCTAATTCAATCAGACAAAATTTTGTCTTAATGGATGATATAATCAAGCTATATTTGTTAGAATTACTAATTTTTATTTTCAAACTTGTCTGTGTTTTCTGCTAACCAGGTATTTTTTTTTTGTCTTTTATTCTTTCCCTTTTGTACATCCTTTTTGCTCCCATTTATTTTTGTATTTGATTTTCACATATTTTAACCATTATGTTCCAAGAACTGGTTTTATTTGAATGTAAATTACATTTTGTAAGTTTGTTTGTAGTGCCTTTGGAGGATTCATCTGTTTTTAAATTTTTGTGACCACATTCTATTCAAATATTGCTTCTATCTCATTATTCTTCTCTTCTCTTTTATGGACTCCAGATACTCATTACTGACCCTTTCATTGTGACTCCTATATCTTTACACATTCCTCTTATTTTCCATTCTTTTATCTCATTGTACTTCAGATTGGATATTTTTTCTTAATCACCTTCTAATTCACTGCTTCTCCCTTTAGAACTGTGTCATCTTTTAGAAAACCTAAGTATTTTGATTATTTTCACTTTTCAATTATAAAATTATTTGATTAGTTTACATAGTTTTAGTTCTTGGCTAAAATCCACCATATTGTCATTTAATATCTGTGCATATTAATCTCTGTTGTTTGAAAATTATTTTCTCCAAATTCTAACATCTGGATCTCTGGTGGGTCTATTTCTATTAGCTGAATTTTCTCTTCATTTCATTTTCAGTTAATTCATGTTCTTTTTTTCCCATGCTTCCTCCTTTCTATTGAGTGTCATACTCTATATATGAAAAATGTCAGAAGTAACATTATGTTTCTGGATTACATTATCTTTCTCTAGAGAGGATTTTTCTTTTCCTTCTGGTAGGTAAATTGTAGCTGATGCAGCTAATCCAATTAGACTTTTAGCTGATTCAGAGTTGGTCTTGAATCTCTGTAAGGACCAGTTCATTTCTCACATTTACTCCTAGAGTATATCCCTTTGGGAATACAAACTAAATACTCTTTGTCTGTAATAAGATCCCTCTGTCTTTGGTTGACCCTGGGATCTGATTTTTGTCTTTAGTATTATGAAATTGCCAAAAAAAAAAAAAAAAAAAAAAGTTCTCTTCTTCATAGCCTCGGAGCTGTACTTTCTGTTTTCCTCTTCCTTCTCAGACTCTGTAACAAACCAACAAATGACTCCGTGGGATATTTCGTCTTCCTCATCCTGACGTTAGATCTTCTGTTGCCCATGAATCCTCTCAGCAACTACGTGCTTCTTGGGTGGAGGGAGAAGCAGGATATTACAGGCATGGTTTCCTTGCTACCCTGAAAGATAAAACCCTTTTAGTTTTATACTTATCTAAGCTTTTTAATTCTACTACGTAGGAATTTTGGAGTAAGTGGTGGTTTGCTATGAAATGCAATCTCTTGAGCAATTTGGGATGCTAGATCACAATTCTTTCTACTCTGTGTTCTTTTTTTTTTTTTTTAAAGATTTTATTTATTTATTTGACAGAGATCACAAGCAGCAGTCAGAGAGAGAGGGGGAGGCAGGCTCCCTGCTGAGCAGAGAGCCTGATGCGGGGCTCGACCCTGGGACCCTGAGATCACAACCCAAGCCAAAGGCAGAGGCCCAACCCATTGTCTGCTCTGGATTCTTATGACCATATGTGGAAGAGATCTATGCATAAGCATTTCTATTGTTCCAATTAACTATCAGAGCTTAGCCTATAGTTCAGGTCATTAGGCACATCCTCAGAGACTCATCAGTGTTTAAATTCCAGGTGTGTCCTTTCTGATTTCTCTCTCCTTGCTCACTTGTCCAAATCTTACCATTTCGGAACAAGGAACACCTCTTATCTCCTCACTCTTCCTATTATATACATTATGGCTGACATCTATGTTCTATGTTTATACATTCATTATACATTATACATTCTTGTTATTTAAAGTCAGGTTTTTGAAATTATTAACAATATGTAAACAACACCATTCTCTCTCAAACATCTGTTCTTTCTATTTTTTTTTAAGATTTTATTTATTTATTTGTCAGAAAGGGAGAGAGAGCGCACAAGTAGGCAGAGTAGCAAGCAGAGGCAGAGAGAAGCAGAGTCCCTGCTGAGCAAGGAGCCCAATGTGGGACTCAATCCCAGGACCCTGGGATCATGACCTGAGCTAAAGGCAGAGGCTTAACCAACTGAACCACCCAGGCGCCCCAAACATCTGTTCCAGAACTTACAAAATTACAGTATGCTATATTTTACAAAAGTCAACTTTGGGGGAACAGTGGTCCATTGCTTGTGAGACATTGTACTTCCCCAATCCATATATTATTTTTCCCTTGAAAGAACAATATTGAACTTGTTACTAAATTGTTTTTGTTTTGTCTTTTGGTAGTCTTGGTGATGAGATGGGACCTGAAGTCAGCTGCTGAAGATTCTGAAGATGGTTCCTAGGAGCAGGTGAAGATACCCACAGAGCCTCTTTGTTTACGACCTCTTCAGCACTCTCCAGGATCTCTGGTAAGCTGTTCACAGATGAAACTCTGCTTATTTTGCATTTTGAGCTCTTCAAGTTTGTTTTTCTAATATGTCTGTATGGGAAATTGTAGTGTGAAACTCCAGAATTTTCACAGGATGAAAATGGGGTGTGAGAAAACCAGATTTTCATGGTGAGATTTAGTGGGCCACAACATTTGGGTTTGTAGCCAGCCTCATCTATAAGGCAAATGCCTTTGGGAGGTCCTGCCAGTTCTGAGGAACTACACACAGACAGCTAGAAACAGTCAGTCTGGTTGAATCTAGCAGGATTATTTTAAGGGAAAGTAATGGCTATTCTTCAGTCAAAAGAAAGCAAGATGGCAGCTGTTGGGGACTCACAAAGCCTTGAGTTAAGTCTACAGCATAAATGAGACTAGGGGACTTAGGGAAATAAATTAAGAAATTCAGACTTTTTTGACCAATGTCTCATCAAAATCTAAGTAGGCACAAGTCCGACTATGAAAAGCCATTAGGGTATCTGTCACTATAAAGAAATCTCTTGAAAGGCATAACAGATCTACTGCTAGTGGGAATCTTAGAAGCTAAAGCTGAAAAACTGGTCGGCACTGGTTTAGCACTGACATACTGACAGAGGGCTGGCCACCTAACTCAGTGACTGCCGTGGTAGGATACATTGATTATGGGTATTGGTTAGATTGACACTAAGTCCCCACCCCAAACTCAAAAAACTTTCAGTGCAACAAGGTACGCTGTAAAGTACCACAAATGTCCAGCTCAGAAGCACATCTCCCTTAGGTGTTCCTTTGGCTCTGAGACACAAGGCTTACCTGAAGAAAGAGTGTCCTCAAATTTCAAAGAATTGAATGGAACATTCAATTCAATGTTCCACCTTCCAGCACACCTGCTTATTTTATGTCTGAGAACTATAATCCTGGAAGCTATAGATATCTACAAAAGTGTAAAATCTTGCTAAGACAACCTAGAATTATAATGGTAATTATAGGGACTATTCCAATTAGACACGATCATTCATTTAGGAAGAGCTCTTTAAGGTAAGGGTTCCTAGATCAAACAAACAGAATGGGACACTTATTTTAATTGGCAGGCAGAGACTGCAAAAAGGTTCAAGATTCCAAAATAGCTTCATTGCAAGTCTCATTGTGAGGGTTAATGAGAAGGACACAACAGGTACCTAAAGGAGAAAATTGTGAGACTGACGTGTCTCCTATTACACCCCTCTATCCTTCTTTGCCTCAGTCCTTACAGTCTGCTAATCTGAATTGTCTTTCCACTTGCCAGAGGCTACAGACTATAAACGAAAGTCTGCCAAGTCAGTGGCTTTACAGTTGCGCCCCTATCTGTCCTCGAAGGAGGGCCCCCTGTGAGTCCCTTGCAGGCCTGATGCCACTCTGAGGGAAACTGCCAGTTATTTCTTTAAATACCCAAGGATAAATTGAAATTAATAGAAAAACTTGCCAAATTTTGGTAGGTATACTTTGTATGTTAAATTCAACTTGCTCCAGAGTCTGAAGATGGGATCCTGGGAAACCTAGATCCAGCAAAGAGTGAGAATTCTTACCAGAATCAGCTCTCCCAGATCTCTGTCTGTAGTGTCCAATTCAGAGATGAAGGTAAAACTTCACATTGTCTCTTCCTTTCCAAATCTGTACCCACTGGTTGCCAGTCCTTTCTCTCCCAGAGACAGCTATTGCCTTCTCGATTGCCTAATTTTGTCCTGAGGATGTGGCTTGGTGGCCATCAGGTTGGGAGCCCCAGAAGATCATCAGGCAGGAAAGTCTGTTGCATCCCATTTGCTACTGGATGTGGCTGGGCAGAAGTGTGGCTGACACTGCAGTAGCAGTGGGGTTCCACCAACTATGCCTAGGTCTTAGAGGAATCATCTCAGTCTCTCTCTCTCTTTTATTTTCTTTCCTCCACACCCCCCCCCCACCAGTCTTTCTTTTAACTATCTTTAGGAACAATTTTGAATGTTGGAAAGGTAATATCTTTTGCACCCCTTTGATGCCTCTCCCAAGGCAACCTTGAGGTTGTTGGGTACTGCCAGAAATATTTGGTGTTTGTCCCTGCTAAAACCTGACAAGATATTGAAATATTTTTCTAAAGTAGCTTTATGGCCAAAAGTTGACCAAATTGGAAGTTGGTATTCAGAGCCTGATAGGAACTCTTAAAATACCTTCTCCCTTAGGTTAAATAAATTCAGGGATGGGAGGGGGCAGTGAACATTCCAAAGACAAAGGTCTAAATCAAAGAAAATGTAGTTGGATGGATGGATTTGCCCCTTGGTGTCATTCAGGTCACGATCCAGGTCTTTGAGGACTTAAAAACAACTGTCCTTGTCTTACAAATTGAGTCTTTACAAGAACAGAAATGCAGCTCTAGAAGCACTCAAAACCCACTATCTTTTTTACCAATTCTAAAACCTCCTGTATTTATCTTGAAAGACTTGTAGTTATTGTAAAAATTCTGGCCTTGCAAAAAGAGAAAGTTCTTCTTGGAGGAACTTATACACTTTTCCTGTGCCTTTGAGATGTAAATGTTCTACCTGGTCTTCTCTAGGAACTTTTATCTGGGCCATCTCTTTGAAATGCAGACTTCAGGGACATAATTCTTACTGGAAGGGGAAAAAAGGGTCAAAGAATATTTGGAAACTAGGTGTGAATTTTGTCTTATCCACAAGTATTACCTCAAGACATCTGAAGAGGTAACTGTAACTTAATCCATCTGCTAGAAACACAACTTAAGTCCAGTAGTTATTCTTTTATAACCTAGTGAGTTTTGCATCATCATGCCTGTCTCATGGCTAAAATTTTAACAGAAGGTAAAGACCTCTGCTTACCTCTATCTCTGTGTTGATGAATATTTATGTGTGCATGTTGTAAATATGTGATTTTTTTCTACCAACAGATGGTATTGCCCAAATCAATTTGTAAAGAGATCTATTTAATTGGCTTAAAGAAATTGAAGCATTTATATAAATCAGTTATGTATTCAGAAATATAGAAATAGATCTAAATGCTTTTCAAGTTCACATGATCTAGGATAATATTCAATAACTAGCTTAAGGTTGTTGGTTTTACTAAAATAGGCATTTATTCAGTTATCAGCAATGCATATAATACTCTTATTCTATGTTTACTAAAAGTCAAATAAGCTCATGTTATCTGTCATAGAATTTGTCAGCAACAGAGATAACTCACAATAACTCGAAACTTTTATGAATAATCTAGACATAATTGTTAAGAATAAGAAAATTAAATAAACATTGATAAAAACCTTACAAATGAATTTTTCCAACAATAAAAAAATCAATTTAAATGTAAATGCTTTAAATCTTTGTTTTTCCTACTCCCACATGAAGGCAGTACACATAAAATCCCTTATTGAAGTTTGGATGATTGGAGGGGCCAGATTTGAAGAAATCTTCAGTTAAGTCAAGTGCTAAGTGTGTGGTATCCCAAAATAAATTGTAGAGCTATAGTCACAATGATATGTCAGGGATTCATTCAGTCCTTGCATCGTTTCTTAAGTGTCTGAAGTGTTTTGTGAATCTATATGATTTCCTTAACAGCCCTGTGAAGTTAAGATAATTACAGGAGAAAATAAGTCTTTGGGAAGAACAAGTAACTTGCTTAACTCACCAGTTAGTGGTAGTTCTGAGATCTGAGTTCAGGTTTGTCTGATTCCAAAGTTCAATGTTACGCATGCCTTTTTGGTTAATTAGACTCTATTTTATTCCTATCAAAATAACAGTGGTAGTATGGGGCATTACCTGGGAACGACAATTCAATTTATAAAATTATGATGTTCAAATGAAATTTTATCTTGCATTTGAGAAAATGATTTGTGGGATGTCACAATGCTTTATTTGTGTGTGTGTGCGTGTGTGTGTGTGTGTTTATTTCATGTTCTGGATTGGAAATTTTTGAAGGCAGGATTTTCTTTTTTTCCTTAGTATTTGTTACTATATTTATCATGGTAAAACCTAAGCAAATTCTTGGTTCCTATTCAGTTCTTATTCAGACAAAAGAGAAAAGTTTGCAAAAAACTGTTTCTCATAATTTTACCTGGAACCAACTCTGGAAGTTACCATGGCCCGTAAGTTGAAATAAGGGTGGTATATTTTTTTTTCTTTTCATATCTGTAGACCAGGGCAGTGAGATTTACCTCTGAACAGTGATCAAGGAGATTTCCACTTACCGTTTTTTCAGAAGGCAAATTTATTTTGTGGTAAACTGGTACAGTATAGGAACACAGAATCAAAATATAACTTCAGGAACTACATATGAATAAATGTCAGAGTGGTGGGGGAAAGAATGCTGGAATCAGACCTAGGAACAGCAACAGTAATAGTAATAACAACAATGATTAATGGAGCAATGACTGTTTATGAACACTATACCAATATTGCCTCACACAATCCTTACAACTCATTATACCTTTTATCCAGAGGATGGAATGGTTTTGAATAGGGTAGGTCCATTGTCCAGCATTGCACAGGTAGTGATGGACAGAAGCAGGGTTATGTCATAGGTCTGCCTTACTTCAAAATGATCTATTTACTACTGGGTTTATATTGCCTCTCAAATGCCCTCTGGTCTAATGCTATTTTTGTATTTTTTAAAAACAGTTTTCTTGTTTTTAAAATGTAAATAATGTCCTCACAAAGGGCTGTATGCAAACTGACAGGTTCAGAATAGTCATAAACTATATCACTCCTTTCTAGTCATACCCTAGACTTCCCATTGTCAGTTATTGCTAAAACTATTGTCAGTTTTAACAGTCAAATATACTTAATAATAATGTACATTTTAGGTAATTCCAGCATAAAATCTCTACATCTTAATTTATCAGTAGACAGAAAAGGAATGAATATTCAGTACTTGATATTACCTAATTTCATCCAGGTCTCTCTTTGCTCCTACATCCTCTGGGTAATAATCTGAACTTCCCCTTGAACTTTGATTTTGTTTTGTCATTATTTTTAGGTTTCTGACTTAACGGGAAAAAAATAGCACCATTTTCTTTTCTCCATAACCCTCATTTTGTTCATACTTCCTCTCCTTCAACCCATCTCCCTAGGTAACAAAGCAAACAAAGGAAAACCTTTTATTTTCAAAAAAATTTAAAATGTAGATAAATGTTGAAGAAAAAATATTGTCTTTTCAGATGCTTATGTAACTAGGAAAAAAAGCAAAAACCTTTCTCACTTCCATTCTTACATTTATACACCAGCTGTTGCCTCTCCAGGAACTCCGAGTACGCTACTGACCCTGACCCAGCCAGCAACTGACCTTCGAACTTGAGCATCTCTCTATTACGTATCTCTTTGTTTTCCTTGTTTTTTCTTTATGTGAAACCATATACGCTGTCAGGATAAAATCATTTCACATGTTCAAAGTAAACAAAACTGCTCATCTTGGTCAAATATCCCTCAGAAGTTTCTTCCAGGGAAACTCCAAACCAGATAAAAATTTTATGCGATTTTTCAAATCATGATCTCAGTATGTTTGCAAATGATTTATTTTTCATAGTAGCTAAAGTTTTGCTTGAAAAATATCTAGTGTCAGGGCGCCTGGGTGGCTCAGTGGGTTAAAGCCTCTGCCTTCGGCTCAGGTCATGATCCCAG
>NW_019154085.1:514905-605350 GCF_002288905.1 Enhydra lutris kenyoni
TTTTGCAGCCCCCTCCCTCTCCTCTGCGTCTCTCCGCCCGCCTCCTGGGGGCGGTCCCGCCTCCCCCTTTTCCCCCTGGGGGGGCGCTCCCCCCCCCCCCCCCCCCCCCCGTCTACCTCTCTGCCTACCTGTGATCTCTGTCTAAATAAATAAACAAATCTTTAAAAAACAAAAAAAGAAAGAAAAATATCTAGTGTAACTCAAGAAATCCTTATTATATTTAAAAAAAGAGAGAGAAGAAAAGATACCAATGAAATTTGTTAAATAAAGGACCAGTTCTGGACTGCATCAATAGTCAAAAGTTCTCATTAGGTTTAGTTTGTAAAGCATGGTTGTTGGGGTTGGGTATGTGGCCAGGGCATCTGGAGTCATCAGAAAAAGCTTCTGTAACCTCTGCTCAAGTTACAGCAATATTTTCTTCATGAAAGCTGTGTCTTTGACCCCTGTACACCATTAGAAAACTTTAGCTATTTCAAACCAAACTTGGCAAAAAGAAGTCAGGAAAACACCAAGGTAATTGTTGCTTTTTTATAGTAGGATAGTGGCCCACATAAAAATTTTCTTCAGTATAAAAATAATAAAAACTGAAGCTACACATCTGTCAGACTCATGTCAGGAACTTGAAAAATCAGCTGTGATTAATCTACGATTTCATCACGCAACGTATTTTCAGCCCCAGAAAGCATAAGTGTATCTTACTTGTAACTCCAGCTAGTAAAGGAAAGCTTCCCCCAAGAACCCCCAAAATTAAATTATGAAACGAATATCCTGTCTGTAGTCGGATCCCATCTTACTCACTTCTGAGACTGGCAAGTAACCCTCTGATTGTACTTGTATAGCCCACTTGCAACATGAGCTTCTGGGTTGCCCTGACGACCACAGGCCACATGCGAATGCCTGAGTGGACTAACAATCGAGATGACCACTATTTAAAGTGAGCACCTACAATGTTGTCAGGCTCTGTGCTAGGTGGTTTATAACCATTTCTAGTTTGTCTTCAACATTTAATATTGTTTTTCTAGTATGTAGGCAAGAAAGTTAAAGTTTGAGAAGGTTCAGTAGTTTGCCAAAAATACATAGCTATGGAATGGAAATCCTTGGATTGAAATACAAATCTCCTCTCCTAATCTAGGGTATTTCTACTACAGTTTGTTACGTACAGAAGTGATTGACAGAATTAAGGAATCCCTAGGGGGCAGGACAGGTGGAAATGGCCTTATTTCATGCTCCAGATACAACCTTTGTTTTTGGTGAATTAGTACAGGACAGTCATTTCTTTTTCTTTCTTTCTTTTATTTCCTTCCTTCCTTCTTTCAGAGAAAGAGATGGGGGGAGAGGCTAAGGGAGAGGGAGGGAAGGAGAGAGGGAATCTTAGGCAGGCTTCATGCTCAACATAGAGCCCAGGGCAGGGCTTGATCTCACTACCTGAGCCAAAGTCAAGAGTCAGACACTTAACCAGCTGAGCCACCCAGGTGCCCCAGGACAGTCATTTCTTTATAATTATAAACTCAAAATATTACTACCTAGTTTCTGGTTTGTGTGTCTGAAAGGTCAACATGTTTGAGGAAAAAATAGTTTATTCGATTTAAATATGTTCCAATATATTAAATTTATAATAATTGTAAGGATATCCAGCTTACCTTTTTTCATCCAGCGGGAAGGAAACTCTGCAAGGAAGCCAGGGCCGGTGCACGAGGTACAGTACCCTCTGACTGTTCTTTCTGTGTAAACACAGAAATCCTATGGTGGACTTTTTTAAAAGTGTCCTTTGAGTATCAGAGTGAGTCACCGTAAAACGACAAACTGGATCACTTTTCAAAGCTGCCAGCTGGAATCTCAGCTGGAAATTCTGCAGAAATACCTGTTAATGCTTCCAGTTGTTCATGACCTAAAAAAAAAAAATTGCTGGATCATTCATTCTTAAAAAAATATTATTGTAACTGTATTGTTTTAGTGATGTGAAGGTACATTTCCTATTTCTTGTGATTTATGGTTCTACATCTTTATGAATGGTAGCCATTTTCCACAGGCAAACTGTACAATGAAAGGAAAGGAGTAAAAGATAGTTATCCCATATCCCATAGAGTTGCTTTTATCTGTGTTAAGAATTCCTCTTTTCTTTGTAATTATTTTACTCACCTGCTCCTATATGTTGTGTAATGGATGGACATTTTCCCACTTAAGCTTGGCATTATACAAGGCAAATATCTAGATTACAGTGACTGATTTTAAAAAAGACAATGCAAAGTCACACATGTAAAGTTATATGGATATAAATTATAAAAAATTTAAGTCTAGAGATCTGGTTCTTAACGTTGTAAATAAGAGATATTGGGATATTTATCTTTGACTGCTTTTATAATATACTTTGAAAAAATATATTTTAATTGGATTTATTCTGACTGTAATAGAAATGTGAACTGGAGTTGTATTTTCCTGAATTACCAACAAGTAGAGCACAGAATCTACACAGTTCTATAAATTACCTTTAAACACTGGTTTAAACATAAATAGATAATTTTAACTTTCACTCTGTTAAAGCATGTATATAGACTAGATGTTTTAACCTTTAATATATTTTAATTTATTTAATATATTTTAAAATATTATATTTTAATATAGCATATAGTATGTCTATATAAATATCATTTTTAAAATGTCAGTCTTTTCAATCTTATAGAAGAATAATTTTACCCAATTTAAAAAAAAATTTTGACCCATTATACTAAAAAAATTAAGTTTTCCAATTTAAATACTTTTTCCTCTTCATTCACCACAGCAAATACATATCTAGTCATCAACTTTCACACTGAATCACAACATGATTTTCTTAACAAGTTCACTGGGAGGTCATTGATGTTTTGCTTCCCAAGTATGTCAGTCTCATTGGGTATTGTATATTAAACAGAAGTTTAATGTGAGGCGATGAAGACTGCATAAAACTACAGGCAGTTTTACATGGCAGAAAACATACATTATATTAAAGAAAGTGGCTTGAAGTTTTCCATGTATTATTCTGTACATTAAATATGAAATATCATTTCAAATATGATGTTCAAATATCATTAAAACATTCCCTTAAAAGTAGAAAATCTAGAGGATGCATATGAATGAAATACACAAAATGAAAATCATCTGTGAATGACTTTTGACTGAGACTATCCCAGTCACAGTGTGTCTGTGTGGTTTAGAGAACATAACACTTCACTAACATCCTCCTGTGCAGTCCTTGAAATTTACCTTGAAGAGGTAAATTTACCTTGAAAAACATAAAGAATCTAGTTTGTGCATTTCCTGGGTCACAGGCTCCTGATAGTGCTGGTCCCATACATAGGTACTAGCTTATGCACAATGGAAAGATTTCTAGACCACCTGTAGACCATAATGATGAATGTGTGTGTGCCTGAACAGGGGACAGACATCATCTTGGGGCATTTACAGCTTTTGCCATCTATGAATCACATTTGGGGACAGTATGAACACTATGTAACATGGTAGTTTTAGCTACAAAGGCAAAAAAAAAAAAAAAAAAAGTCTCTTAAAAAATAGGAGCGACCTGAAGGCACTTTCTGCTTCATAGGGTTGGTCATTTTCAGGTTCCTACTTCTTCATCTTTTATTTCCATGCCAATATTCCAGAAACAGAAAAAAATTGCCTGTTTTCAGAGTGTATAATAGATTTTCTAGGTTATTTGATGAAAGTGCACTTTTAGTTCTATCACTCTACTGAGACCAAATGAGCTTTGTTCTTACCTTTGAAAGACAAAAAAGTAAAAGTAAGCATATTGACATCAAAGAACAAAGTAATTTGTATTTAAATACATTGAAATGAGAAAAAAACATTTTTGTATTCTTTTAAAATTCTATTTTATTGTGGTAAAATCTACTCTCACCAAATTTTTAACTGTACAATACATATTGTGGATTACAGTTACAATGGACCTCTAGACCTCATTCATCTTGCTTTGGTGAAAATATGCTGTTGATTAGTAACTTCCCATTTCTTTTTCCCCCAGCCCCTTGCAACCACTACTCCATTTATTGATACTATGAATTTGACTACTTTTGAGCTCATTTTAAAAATTTCACCCAAAATTGAAATTAAAAAATTTTAAGGCAATATAAATGCATTTTAAAATGATATGAAATTATATTAATAAGACTAGTTCTTCGTGCTATTTTCTAGCATTATTGTTTCTAGCATTATTATAAAGAAGCTATATGGCTCAATTTAAACATCCATATCATTCTGTAAGTTATGGAGAGCAAAACTTTGGCTGATAACTACTTCCCTAAATTAGTTAAGGTGGTTTTGCCAATGCTAATTAAGGGCATGGAATGTGTCCGTGAATAAGCTGTTAGTCCAGCTTTCAGAAAACTTACTCCTCCTATATTTAGGTAAAATATGCATATATTAATAATTATTAAAGCACAAAACGTATATCTATTCTCTCATCTTTCTTATGAGATATATCTATAAAGTGAGGTGGGTTAAATTGAGAAAATGCAAAATAACAAAAGAAATGTGTACATGTGAGCTATATATGTGTGTGTTAATATGTGAGCTATTTTATATTTGGGATCATTTATTGGTTAAAAAATCAGGTGAAAGTAGAATTTCAACATATTGTAAAACAGTAAATGTAAGTCACTTTTTAACGTTAAGTGCAGTCCTGTTTACATTAACCTAGTACTTTATAGGTTCTTGGCTGAGGCCCATGGCTGATCTTGAACGGAGTATAAATCCCTTGAAATTCTAATAAAAGTTGTTGTGTGTTTGTGTACACATGCATCAGCTTATAAAATGTATCCTTGACCCAGGAAAGGTTAAGGGTTAGTTACTACATTATCTGTCCTGATTATTCAATGTAAATTTGAAAAATAAATAAATCTAAAACATTGATGTGATTATTTATTTCCAGAGAGCATGAAATAAGACTAATTAGCTTTTTTTGATGGAATGGAATTACTGAAATGTTCAGTGTAGAAAACAAATACTAGCCCAGAGTAATGTGATGAGAGAAAGTTTTCCATAAACCTAATAACCCAAAAGAAGACAAATATGACTGTAAGTCAAAGATGACGAAATTCATTTAAAGTGGCGCTCGTCAGGAAGATCCTTATTAAGAATGAACATACTTTCACAATATTTCATACACTCTCTATTTCAGTTGGAATTAGTGTTTTCTTCCCAGTTTAGCTAATATTGTGCTAATCTGTTAAACAACTGGTATGATCAGGAGCATATTTAAGTTTGAAGTTGTAGGTGACGATTAATTAGGTAGAGATTGTCCTTTATTTGTTAAATTATTGAGAGGTACAAATAAATTATGCTTTTTTTTTAAAGTGTTGAGAGATATTTATGATGCCAGGTATGTTACAGGATCCCCAGGTAATGTGAATTACAGAGAAATATAAATGTGAATATTCAGATGATGAATAATTTTTAGTATAACTATGTTCCAAGTATTGCATAGGACCTACTTATACTAAATAATGATTTGCTGATGTTTATCTGAAACTGAAATTTAACCATGTATGCTATATTTTTATTTGCTAAATCTAATAACCCTACATATATATTAACTGCTGAAAATTATTTCAGAGGCAACAGAATATAATTATATTGCATTATAACTTAAAATGAACACTATAAGGAAGAAATTCCCTTGAGAATGAATATTCTATTAAGAAAAACATGGAAGTAAATGCTTTCTCTGTGTCCATAACAGCTGATAAATAAATATACACAGTAAAGAAGTCACAACAAATTTAAATTTTAAATAGCTGTATTACTGTTTGGTAAAGGATGGATTCATATATTACATATCATGGGACTCTATATCTTTTATATTGTAAGAAGATGCCTGCTAAGAATGAAATGGATTCCAGCATTGGAATTTGCATGTCCTGAAATGTTTGTAGTAGGTAGAATGTAAGAACCAATGGACAGTGTTGAGGTATTGCAAGGTTACTAAATATGGACATATCATGATTATGTTAAAATTAGTAGCTATAGAAGTCTCAATGTAGATGGGCACTGGAAAATTGAGGTAGAGAGAAATAAGGGAGCAAAACATAATCTTGGCAAGAAAGCATAGGGAAAATGAAACTTAAGAGACTCAAAGATAGGCAAGAAGTTAAATTAGCAAATTGGATTGAAAGTGTTCTATTTGGCAAGATACAGCAACTGTTCCTGATTAAAAGGATTCAAAGTATAGGGATAGAGGGAACATTCCTCAGCTTCCTAAAATCTATTTATGAAAAACCCACAGCAAATATCATCCTTAATGGGGAAAAGCTGACAGCCTTCCCTTTGAGATCAGGAATATGACAAGGACGTCCACTCTGGCCACTGTTCAACATAGTACTAGAAGTCCCAGCAACAGCAATCAGACAACAAAAAGAAGTAAAATGTATTCAAATTGGCAAAGACAAAGTCAAACTCTCTCTCTTTGCAGGTGACCTGATACTTTGTACAGAAAACCCAAAAGACTCCACCCCTAAACTAGTAGAACTCATTCAGCAATTCAGTCATGTGACAGGATACAAAATCAATGTACAAATCAGCTAATTTCTTATACAGTAACAATGAAAAAATAGAAAGGGAAATCAGAGAATCTATTTCATTTACTACAGCACCAAGAACCATAAGATACCTGGGAATAAACCTAACCAAAGAGGTCAAGGATCTGTACTCGAGGAACTACAGAACACTCATGAAAGAAATTGAAGAAGACACAAAAAGATGGAAGACCATTCATGCTCTTGGATCAGAAGAATAATCATTGTTAAAATGTCTCTGCTGTCTAGAGCAATGTATACTTTCAATGCCATCCCTATCAAAATTCCACCGGTATTTTTCAAAACAAAGAATCCTAAAATTTGTGTGGAACCAGAAGAGACCCCAAATTGTGAAGGAAATGTTGAAAAAGAAAAACAAAACTGGGGGCATCACGTTGCCTGATTTCAAGCTTTTACTACAAAGCTGTGATCACCAAGACAGCATGGTACTGGCACAAAAACAGACACATAGACCAGTGGAACAGAGTAGAGAGCCCAGATATGGACTCTCAACTCTATGGTTAAATAATCTTTGGCAAAGCAGGAAAAAATACGTACTGGAAAAAAAGACAGTCTCTTCAATAAATGGTGCTGAGAAAATTGGACAGCTATGTATAGAAGAATGAAACTCGACCATTCTCTTACACCATACACAAAGATAAATTCGAAATGGATAAAAGATCTCAACATGAGGCAGGAATCTATCAAAATCCTAGAGGAGCACATAGGCAGTAACCTCTTCGACATCAGCCACAGCAACTTCTTTCAAGACATGTCTCCAAAGGCAAAGGAAACAAAAGTGAAAATGAACTTCTGGGACTTCATTAAGATCAAAAGCTTCTGCACAGCAAAGGAAACAGTCAACAAAACAAAGAGGCAACCCACAATATGGGAGAAGTATTAGCAAATGACAGTACAGACAAAGGGCTGATATCCAAGATCTATAAAGAATTCTTCAAACTCAACACACACAAAACAGATAATCATGTCAAAAAATGGGCAGAAGACATTTCTCTAAAGAAAACATAGAAATGACTAACACACACATGAAAAATGTTCCTCATCATTAGCCATCAGGGAGATTCAAATCAAAACCACATAGAGATATCATCTTACACCAGTTAGGCCAAAATGAACAAGACAGTAAACAACATGTGTTGGAGAAGTTGTGGGGAAAGGGGAACCCTCTTACACTGTTGATAGGAATGCACAATGGTGCAGCCACTTCAGAAAACAGTGTGGAGATTCCTTAAGAAATTAAATATAGAGCTACCCTATGACCCTGCAATTGCACTACTGGGTATTTACCCCAAAGATACAGATGTAGTGAAAAGAAGGGCCATCTGTACCCCAATGTTCATAGCAGCAATGTCCACAGTCGCCAAACTGTGGAAAGAACCAAGATGCCCTTCCACGGACGAATGGATAAGGAAGATGTGGTCCATATACACTATGGAGTATGATGCCTCCATCAGAAAGGATGAATACCCAACTTTTGTAGCAACATGGACGGGACTGGAAGAGATTATGCTGAGTGAAATAAGTCAAGCAGAGAGAGTCAATTATCATATGGTTTCACTTACTTGTGGAGCATAAGGAATAACATGGAGGACATTGGGAGATGGAGAGGAAAAGGGAGTTGGGGGAAACTGGAGGGGGAGATGAACCATGAGAGACTCTGGACTCTGAGAAACAAACTGAGGGTTTGGGAGGGGGAGAGCGTAGGGGGTGGGGTGAGCCTGGTGGTGGGTATTGTGGAAGGCGCATATTGCATAGAGCACTGGTGTGGTGCATAAACAATGAGTTTTGGAACACTGAAAAAAATTAAGTTTAATTTTAAAAAAAGAAAGAAAATATTCTATTTGGAAGGTAAAGGGAATATAATTAATAGGATTTCTCCTGGGTAAAGAGCCATTTGGGAAAGGCAGGCTAAAGGGTGGGGGAGGGGAGGAGGCAATATTCATGCAAATACCAGATGAGCTGTGTAAGATAGCAACACAATGTGTGTTTGCAAATCATAAGTTTGAGGATATAGTTGTTAGGAGGTGGATTTGCGTGAGTAATGCGATGAGCTGAATGTATCATACACACAGTTTTAGTTGTTAGAAATAGCTTAGGAAGAGTATGTGATCATTATGGTCAATTAGTGGTTGCTATGTGTGTATACCAAATAAGATTGTTTATTGGTTAATAGAATATGAGACTTGTCTACATTGCATAGTCTTACTCTCTTGAACCTTGTTTGGGTAAAAGAAGGTCTGAATAAGTTTCATTCTTTTATACACTTACCGTTTGTAGAAGAGACACCTGTCTTGTGATCCAAAGTCACGTAGCACATGAAATGAAAAAGTTCAATACATATTAGTTGAATGAATGAATGAAAAGGAATCCAGAGGTATTCACAAACACTGCCCTAAAGCAACTCCATTTCCCAAATAGTTACAGAATTTCCTTCTATATATAAGAATAGAGTTTAATGAGGGAAATTAGTTTTTTAAAAAAGAAAAGAAAAAACCTCTGCCTCTTTAATACCAGTTTCAAAATCAGTGTTGATAATCACTAATAGAGATTAGCGAACCTAATGCCAAATACATTTTCAAAGTACCCAGAGTATTATCCTCAATGAAATAGGCATATGGGAACCCATGCTGAGGTAATTATAAAGAAAATATTAGTAATTTAGATAATATACTCTTGAAGAGTTCATGATGGTTTGACAACTTTAAAAACAAATGCCCTTCCACTTAGGTTCTCAGAGCTATCCAGCTGGTTGTAGGTCAGCTAGTTATAACACACGCTCATTTAAATTAGTTTTTAAAATATATTATCATTTTTAAAAGCTATCTTTATTAGGAGTGCCACAATTCTAATTTAATTCATTTATACCTAAAACTGATTTACAAAAAAAAAAAAATAAAAAGTAAACTAAGATACAAGGAGATATCATTTAATGACCTCTAGATGGGGAAAATTCATGAATTTGGACAAAATCAAATGTTGGAGAGTGTATGGATCAAAATTGCTGTTGAGAGTCAAAATTTGTCCAAAATTTGTGGAATTATCTTTTAAACTCATTCCTGGAAGCATCTTTTCATAAGTACACCATAAGACATGTACAAGACTATTTTAGCAGCATGGTTTACAAATAAAAAATACTAGAAGCAAACCAAATGAGCACTGACAAAATTAATTTTAAAACTGTGATGTTTTCGTAAGATGTGAGCACTCCACAAAGGGAATGTTAATGGGTACTGTAATGCTATGGATACAGTGGTGCACCTCCGGATTCTCTGCTTCAGCCCTGAGCCACTCGTTTTTTTTTTCCAGCTGTGAGAAGTATTGTTTGATAATAGTAATAGCTGAATTGCTCCTGGGACATCACTCTTGGTCAAAGACACAAAAACTATCTTCACAGAGGTGTCTACATCTAATAAGCTATGAAAGCCTGGCCACATTTTTTCAATTTGGGACTTCTGCAAAGAGCCACTGTAGCTTCAGGGCTTTCTTGGGTTTAGCCAAGTTCTCTGTTGTAAGTGGATTGCAATTAATTCAGTGTCTCCCTTACACAATTCCCCTTTCCTCGTTTCTTAGAGTGGTTCCTGAGAATACTTCCCAATAAACCACTTCCAAACATATTTTTCTCAAGAGTTTATTATCTAAGAAGCTGAACTATGGCAGATGGCATCAAGAATAGTGTTGAAACAGAAAATAAATGGGAATTTTGTAGCTGGATCACCCATTGGTCAGCTGTCACTGAGGACCTCATTGTAGATAGCAGGTGGAACACGTTTAACGTAAGGCATAATGTGGTGAAGTTGCTGAGTTTTGTTGGTTGTGAACAGAAAACAGAGTAACAGTGTAAGTAATAACCTGAAAATTCAGTATCTCAGTATTGGAAAGACTCAAGGGAAACAGAAATTAGAAGAACTGAGGAATCAGAGGGCTACTGATAAGAAAGAGGTTGGGGGGAAACAATGCATGAAAGAAAAAATGCATTTATGACTGAAAACTATAATTGACAAAGATACAGATGAAAGATACATCGTATTCTTAGATCAGAAGAATTATAATTGCGAAAATTTCCATACTGCCCAAAGTAGTTTACAGATTTAATGCAATCTTTTTCAAAATTACGATAATATTTTTCATAGAAATAGAGCAATCCTGAAATTTATATAAAACTACAAAAGACCTCAATAGCCGAAACAATCTTAAGGAAGGAAACCAAAGTGGGAGGCATGACATGTCTTGATGTCACACTATATTACAAAGCTATAGTAATCAAAGTGCTATGATACTGGCATAAAAACAGACACAGAGCCCAATGGAACAGAAAAGAGGGCCCAGAAATAAACATGCACAAACAGCCAACTAGTCTGTGACAAAGGTACCAAGAATACACAACAGGGAAACGAACGTCTCTTCAATAAATGGTAATGGGAAAACAAATGGAGAAGAAATAACAGAAATTACTATAAGTAATCTATTCCCACAAAACTCCTAAATATATTCCAGAACTCATGGATGAATACTGAGAATATAGTCTATATTTAAAATATGCCTGAAAAAAGAAGAAAATTCATTTACATTATCTTGGAGTATTTGTCCACAAAATGCTTATTAAATATAAAGAAAAATGTAATGTTATAGTGGAGAAACCTAGCAGTTACCGCCTTAAGTGATCAAAGCTAATGTGATGTTACATTGTAATATATTCTTGTGAAGAACATAGCAACGCTTCTGGGGGTATTCTGGTTAAAATGAATCTAGTTATGAGTAAACATCCAACAAACCCAAAGTTCTACAAAATAATTGACCCATACACTTAAAAAACAACAAGGTTACAAAACATAAGGAATACAGAGAAATTGTACCAGATTGAAGGAGCATAAGGAGACATGACAATTAAATGCAACATGTTATCCTGCACTGGGTCTCTGACTATAGATACTATTTACTTATTTGTTGGTTGGTTGGTTGGTTGGTTTTTGCTATAGAGTTAGGGTTAGGGTTGCGGATTGATGATGGTACTGTATCAGTTTCAGTTTCCTGATTTTGATGTACTCTGATTATGTAAGAAAGTATCTTTGTCTTTTAGGAAATATATATTGAAATCTTTGGCAGTAATAAAGTACCTGCAACTTATACCCTAGTAGTTTTGGAAAATGTATATGCTATACATAAATTACATAGAAAGAGAAAGAAACATAAATATTTAAAATGATTTTAAATGTCAGTGACTTGGTATTTTGTGACGGTAATGGAAATTCTTCAGACTATAGCAATGTTTCTATAAATTTAAAAGTGTTTTAAAATAAAAAGTTGAAAAGCTAACCTCTAAAGTGAGACATAAGAGAGATGTACAATAATTTGAAAACTGAGATTCAAACAACAAACTAAAAAGTTAGATATGATTTGCCTAGACAAGTGCATAAGCCGACTCCTTATTAATTTATCCAGTGAACTTCAAAACAGGATCATACACTTTGTTTCTTTATTAGTAAGTGGGACTGTGGGTTTTGTGATTTGGATTTTATTTACAGTATTATTTTGAGATTCTGGTTCCTAATTCATATGCAGCTTTGTAAATTTGCCATGATTCATAGCTTCTTATTCATGTTTCCTGATTTATGAGACTGCATTATGAAATCTCGTAAGTCAGAACGTATGTAATGGAGTCACATTTATTTTACGGGTTCCATATTGAGTATTTAGAACTGCTGAATTGCTGTAAGTAGAAATTAAATATAAAGAACGTTCAGAGGTTAAAAATGCTTCAGATAGAAATTGCCTAAAGAATTTTTGTGGGTAAAACTAGTAGCCTCTTTAAGCAATACATTAAAAAAATATATATGGAGCATCATAGTGACGACCTACAGACTGAAGTGATTCTGATTATGTCAAGTCAGCTAAATAGTAATATGTTTAAAAAAAAAAGAAAACCTAAAATTACTCAAGTTACTCCCCCTGCCATTTTAGTCAGATCCACTGGACAAGTTATTCAAGTAATATGGCAGCACTCAAACATGCTGAACATCCCATATATATCTGTTCAAGTTTATGATTTTTTGGAAACCTAGTACTCTATCAGTATCTGTGGGAACTTTTTCTACAAGGTGCTGCTTATTGTTGGAAAGACTCTTAAGTCACCTTCTGATCCAAATCTTTGATGACCTCCAGGAGAAATAGTGCGTGTTTTGTCTACAAGATTTGCCTTTGTCTTTTCCAAAACCTTGTGAGTGCAGTCTACCGCGTTTATCTGATGCATTTGATCAACATGGAGAGTCAAAACTTTTCCACAAACTCATTCATCTTGACTAACATTATAGGAAAAAATATATATGTTTTCCCTAAATTTTCCACATTACAATATGAAGCCAAACGGAGTAGAAAATCTAGGCCGGAGCCCCCGAACACAGACCACATGTGAGGCATATTGGGGTGGAGTGGAGCTGACACTGTACTGGGAAAGGTCAATGACTAAGATTATCTGAGAAACAACATCAAGGATGTTTGGAAGGAAAATGACCTTCTTAAAGATGAAAAAAGATTTCATATAAGGTTAAGGAGAAGTAACAGTAAATGCTATTAGTTTGGGAACAGAAGAGACTACGGTTTTTAATTCATTTTAAAATATGATAGATTAACAAGACTGTAAGTCAAACAGGAGTCAAGGGAAGAGTTAAGAGGAAGTAGAGACAATGGATTCAAAAACACATTCCTCTAAAAATCATTTGCACACATTGATTAATATTCTTTATAGGATTCTATCAGTTAAATAATGCTTATAATTCATCCATTAGGCTTAATTACCGAATCACATTATTCTGAACCAAATTATTGTCCCTCCATGACCCAGTGCTATAAAAAAATTAAACATAAATATACTGTGCACATCACCCTAACAAACATAATTTAAAACATGTATTAAAGGTCTTTCTTTTCCAACTTTTCAGGTAAATCTTTATTAGGGAGAAAAATCATTGAGAATGTAGTTTATTTGAAAAATGTGCCTGAGAAAACAATAACTTAGCAACTATGTTCAAAAAGATGTGTGTCTCATCATAACATTTGACCAGCCTTGATCTGTTGAGGAGTTGACTATAAATCATGACAATGGTAGGAAGTGCCCTGGAATCAGAGACTCCTCCAGTGTTACTGTAATTTCTACAAAGTATTTCCTCCTTGTTATTACTTGTTTATGATACGTAATTTAAGACCATTTCTCCTCCAGGCACAACAAATAGAATTCTTTGCTTTTCCAATTAATTAGAAGAAAATTTCTCAGTAATAATCTTTCATTGTGTAATAAATGTTATTTCATGTGAAAAAGTCTGATTTGTTTATAAATACTTTAGCTTCTGTTTATGAGTTAGTTTAACCTTTATTTGGGTTTCATGTTGTAATGATCTGCTTATTTCTGCTTTCACTCTTGACCAGATTCTAACTTCAGGTTACCCTTACTTACTCTTTTTTTAGAATCTACCAGTGAATAAAAACATGTCATTGTTTAATCCTCTTATAAATGGCCAAGTTCAGTAGGGGCTACACAGTGGTAACAGGCCCATTTGGGGAAATTAAACTGGTTGTGAAAACATGATACAAATTTGTTTTAGGCTAGTGCTTTTTAAATAATTGAAAGTGAGAATTTTATAACTAAATCATGTAGATCCATTTTGAACATTGTTTATGGGAGGTTGAAATAATCTGGTTCTGTGAGCCAGAGACTATGTAAGCTTCATCCATTGGCCACTCCAGCCCTCCCTTGTCTCATTTACAGAGTGTGAAAATTGGACTACATGACCTCCATGTGCCCTAAAACTCTATGATCCCGAGATTTGCCTCTTTTCTGCTTCATGAGTATGACTGCCATACAAGTAAGACAAAACTCTTTCAGAAGTAGAACTCCATGTCTGGGACAGAAATAAAGGGATAAATACTTTGAAAGGGAATTGATATAACTTAAGCCTTTGCATCTTTAAATTTGTCCTTCCTTCTGACTGGAATTCCTTTCCCTAGTTCTTCACATGGCAGGTTCATCATCACTCTTACTGCAGATTGAATGAATGTCATTTCCTATATGTTGTCCTTTCTGACCACCCATCCCAGGGAAATAGTGGAAAATCCCTTAGAAATCTGTTTTTAAACTTGAGAAATATGTTTTTAAAACTTCTCTAAGAGGGGTGCCTGGGTGGCTCAGTGGGTTAAGCCTCTGCTTTTGGCTCAGGTCATGATCTCAGGGTCCTGGGATCGGGCCCCACATCGGGCTCTCTGCTCAGCGGGGAGCCTTCCTCCTCTCTCTCTGCCTGCCTCTCTGCCTACTTGTGATTTCTGTGTGTCAAATAAATAAATAAAATCTTTAAAAAAAAGTATAAAAAATAAATAAAAAATAAAACTTCTCTAGAAGATTCATTTATTCAGAGTTATTTAATTGCCCTGCTAATCATAAACACATTACTTTTTCATATGTTAGTATGAAAAGGAAATGAACATTCAAATGTAATGAGTTTAATTGATTAAAAGAGAGTGTTCTTTGGGGATTAAGCAATAGTAGCAGATGTTGTGTTTGCTGCTTGAAGTGTGCTGATTCAGCAAACTTAAATGTTAGAAGTATTTGATTGATTATTAAACACTGCCTTTAAAATATGTAAAAATAATTGATTCAGTTCTCTTTTTTTGGGGGGGGGGGTGTCCAGCATTGCAGCATCTATGAAAAAGGATTAATGTATCAGCTGAAGTCCTATTTAAGTAGTGTATTTATTCTTATAAAACTGGGGCAGTCACCTGGTAGAGTCAGGATCCTCTAGACTGTGAATTCCTTTGTTTTTGATGATCTTGACAGTTTTGAGGAATGCTGATCAAGAATTTTGTAGAATGTCTCTCAATTTGGGTTTGTCTGATGTTTTTCTTATAGTTAGATTATGGTTATGAGTCTTTAGGAGAATGACCATAAAAGTGAAATGCCATTTTCATGCAATAGAGTTTGTATTCTGTTTATCATGATAACGCATCACTCTATATAATTATCTGATATTATATTATACAGATTATATATTATTATATATTATTTATTTGTGTAATATCTGCCTCCCCCAAAAATAGATCAGATCCATGAAAGCAAATATTTGGCTGTCTTGTCCATCACTATCCCTAGAGTCTTGAAGAGTGTAGAGCATCTGATAGGAGTTTGACAAATTCTTGAGTGATGAATTATTTTCTGTATAGATAGCTGAATCCCATCTCAACTCTGAATGTTGTGGTCAATATATCAAATAATATACTAAGGCAAAGTCTTTGAATTTTGGTATAATGTCAAGAAGAAAGTACCCTTTAAGCTTTAAACTAATACAAATCAGTAGATAGTAACTGAGATTAACCAGCTCAACTACTGATACCTTAGTCTAAGAAGTCATCTTAGATTTGAGTATTCCCTAAATCAAATCAGGATGATCATAACTTCTTAAATCCAGTCGTGGAGAACAGTATATATAATATATCCTTTGGGGGATATATCAAAATAGTACCCAACACGAACCATGAAAACAGAAGAGACTTACTAGGATTTGGCTACTACGATGCTAGAAGAATATGTCATTTGCAAATATCTTCTTCCATTCCACTGGTGGCCTTTCAGTTTTGTTGCTTCCTTCCTTGTGCAGAAGCGTTTTATTCTGATGGAGTCCCAATAGTTTATTGTTTGCTTTTGTTTTCCTCGCCTCAGGAGACATATCTAGAAAGAAGTTGCTACAGCTGTTTTCAAAGAGGTTACTGCTTATATTCTCTCTAGGATTCTTAGGTTTCAGGTCTCACATTTATGTCTTTCATCCATTTTGAATTTATGTTTGCATATTGTGGAAGACAGTGGTTCAGATTTTTTCTTTTGCAAGTTGCTCTCCAGCTTTCTCAACACCAGTCATTGAAGAGACTGTCCTTTCCCCATTGGATATTTTTTCCTGCTTTGTTGAAGATTAATTGACACTTAGTTTTATTACAGTTGTAGGTTTATTTCTGGGATTGTATTCTGTTCCATTGATCTATGTGTCTGTTTTTGTGCCAGTGCCATTCTGTTTGGTTACTATAGATCTGCGATGTCATTGGAAATCCAGACTCATGATGCCTCCAGTTTTGCTTTCCTTTTTCAAGATGGCTTTGGTTATCCTTGGTCTTTTGTGGTTCCATACAAGTTTTAGAATAGTTTGTTCTAGTTCTGTGAAAAATACTGTTAGTATTTCAACAGGGATTGCATTAAATATGTAGATTGCTTTGTGTAGTATAGACATTTTAACAGAAATTGTTCTTCCATTCCGCAATTCTCCAATTCCATTTCTATGTGTCGTTTTCAGTTTCTTTCATCAGTTTTATGTAGTTTTCAGAATATAATTCTTTCACCTCTTTGGTTAGGTTTATTCCCAGGTACCTTATTATTTTTGGTGCAATTATAAATGGGATTATTTTCTTAATTTTTCTTTCTGCTGCATCATTACTGGTTGTGTAGAAATGCAACAGATTTCTGTACATTCATTTTGTGTCCTGCAACTTTACTGAAATCAGTTCTAGCAGGTTGTGGGCGGTGTCTTTAGTACATTCTATATATAGTAGCGTGTCATCTGAAAATAGTGAAAATTCTACTTCTTCTTTATTGATTTGGATGCCTTTTATGTATTCTTGTTATCTGATTGCTGTGGCTAGAACTTCTAGTACTGTGTTGAATAAAAGTGGTGAGAGTGGACTTCCTTGTCTTGTTTTTCCCCATTAAAGGTGATGTTAGCTATGGGTGTTTCATATATGACCTTTTTTTTTTATATTGAGATATGTTCCCTCTAAAACTACTTTGTCGAGGGTTTTTGTAGTGAATTGATATTACACTTCATTAAATGTTTTCTCTGTGTCTTTTGAAACAATCATGTGGTTCTTATCCTTTCTCTTAATGATGTGATATATCACATTGCAAATATTGAACCACCCTTGTAACCCAGGAATAAATCCCACTGAGCATGGTGAATGATTTTTTTAATGTACTATTCGGTTCAGTTTGCTACTATTTTGTTGCATCCATGTCTATCAGGTATATTGTCCTGTGGTTCTCTTTTTAAGTGGTGTCTTTATCTGGTTTTGGCACCAGTATAATGCTGGCCTTATAGAATGAATTTGGAAATTTTCTTTTTTCCTTTTTTTTAGAATACTTTAAGAAGAATAGGTATTAACTCTTCTTTAAATCCTGGTTAGAATTTGCCTGTGAAGCCATCTGGTCCTGGACTTTTGTTTGTTGGGAGGTTTTTCTTTGGGGGGGGGGGTTGGTTAGTGATTCAGTTTCTTTGCTGGTTACTGGTCTGTTTAAATTTTCTATTTTTTCTTGTTTCAGTTTAGTAGTTTGTGTGTTTCTAGAAATTTATCCATTTCTTTTAGGTTGTCCAGTTTGTTGGTATGTAGTTTTTCATAATCTCTTATAATTATTTGTATATCTGTGATGTTGGTTGTTATTTTTTTCCTCTCTTATTTGTGATTTTATTTATTTCTGTCATTTTCTTTTTTTTTTCTTGAAAAGTTTGGCTAGAGGTTTATCAATTTTATTGATTTTTTTCAAAGAACGAGGTCCTGGTTTTATTGATCTGTTCTATTGTTTTCAGTTTCTATATAATTTATTTCTGATCTAATCTTTATTATTTCCTTCCTTCTCCTGGTGTTGGGTTTTGTTTGCTGTTCTTTTTCTAGCTCCCTTAGGTATAAAGTTAGGTTGTTGAGATTTTTCTGGCTTCTTGAAGTCGGCCTGTGTATTGCTATAAACCTCCCTCTTAGAACAGCTTTTGCTATAACCTAGTGATTTTGGACTATTGTGTTTTCATGTTCATTTATTTCCATGCACTGTTTTATTTCTTCCTTTTTGCTGGTTGACTCATTCATTTTTCAGTAACATGTTATTTAACTTCCATGTATTTGTGGTCTTACCAGATTTTTTCTTGTGGTTGATTTCTAGTTTCATAGCATTGTGATCAGAAAAGGTGCATGATATGACTTCAATCTTCTTGAATTTATTGATGCTTGTTTTATAGGCTAATATGTGATCCACACTGGATAATGTTCATGTGCCCTTGAAAAGAATGTGTATTCTGCTGTTTTAGGATGGGATGTTCTGAATATATTTGATAAATCTATCTGGTCCAGTGTGTCCTTCAGAGCCATTGTTTCCTTGTTGATTTTTTGTTTGGATGGTCTATCCATTGATGTAAGTGGAATGTTAAAGTCCCCTACTGTTATTGTATTATTTTCAGTTAATTCCTATATGTTTGTTACTGTTCTATGAATTTGGGTGCTCCCATTCTGGGTGCATAAATATTTACAAGTTTTGTATCTTCATGTTGAATTGTCCCCTTTATAAGTGTATTGTGTCCTTCTTTGTTTCTTGTTACAGTCTTTGTTTTTTTTTAATCTATTTTGTCTGAAATAAGACTTGCTAGTCTGGCTTTCTCTTGACATCCATTTGTATGATAGATTATTTCTCCATCCCCTCATTTTCAATCTGCAGCTAGCTTTAGGTCTAAAATGAGTGTCTTGAAGGCAGCATATAGATAGGTCCTGCTTTTTTTTTTTTTAAGATTTTATTTATTTATTTGACAGAGAGAGAAAACACAAGTAGGCAGAGCAGTAGGCAGAGAGAGTGGGGGAAGCAGGCTCCCCACTGAGCAGAGACCCTGATGAGGGGCTCGATCCCAGGACCCTAAGATCATGACCTGAGTCAAAGGCAGAGGCTTAACCCACTGAGCCACCCAGGTGCCCCGGGTCCTGCTTTTTTACCCATTCTGTCACCTTATGTCTTTTGATTGGGGCATTTAGTCCATTTACATTCAAAGTAATTATTAGTATGTGTTTACCATCATTTTATTATTTTATTTTTCTGAAGATTTTCTTTAATCCACTCTAGTCTTTCATGTTTTGCTGATTTTCTCTAATGGTAATTAAATTTTCTTTAATTTGGATCTCTTTGTCTTTGTTCTTTGCATATTTATTAGTCTTTGATATATGGTTGCCATTAGGTTTGTATATAACCTCTTCTGTATATAACAGTCTATATTAAGTTGGTGGTCATTTAAGTTTGAACCCATTCTTTATTCCTCTCCTCCCCATGTTTTACGTATTTGTTATATTTTATATCTTTTTATTTTGTAAGTTCCATCATTGATTTTTTTCAGAAATCTTCATTTTTACTGGCTTTTTGTTTCCTACCTTTATATTGTTACTTTTGGTCTCTCCTTTCCACTCAAAGATTCCTCCTTAATATTTCTTGCAGGACTGGTTTAGTGGTCATGAACTCCTTTAGTTTTTGTTTGTCTGAGAAACTCTTTATCTCTCCTTCTATTCTGAATGATAGCCTTGCTGGTTTGCAAAGTTTCTGGTGAAACATCGGCTAACCATATGGCTTTTCCCTTGTAAGTTACTGTCTTCTTTTTTCTTACTGCTTTTAAAATCTTTTCTTTATCATTATATTTAGCTAATTTAATTATAATATGTCTTAGTGTGGATCTACTTTTGTTCATTTTGATGGGAGTTCTTTATGAGTTCTGGATCTGGGTATCTATTTCCTTCCCCAGGTTAGGGAAGTTTTGAGCTATTATGTCTTCAAATTTTTTTTCTGACCCCTTTTTTCCCCTCTTCCTTTGGGACTTCTGTAACACAGACATTATTACATTTGATAGAGTCATGGAATTGCCTAACTATATTCTTGTTTTACATAATTCTTTTTTCTCTCTTTTGTTCAACTTGATTACTTTCCATTTCTCTGTCTTTTAGCTCACTAATTCATTCCTCTGCTTCTTCCATCCTGTTGTTGATTCTGTGAAACATGTTTCTCATTTCATTTATTGAACACTTTATCTCTGCTATATTATTCCTTTTCTCTCTGTTGAGGGTCTCACTCCTGTCTTCTACTCGTTCTCAAGTCCAGTGAGTATCCTTATGGTCATTACTTTAAATTCTGCATCAGGCATAGTACCTTACATCTGTTTCACTTAGGTAACTGGCTTCAGTCTCGTTCTGTTCTTTCATTTGATAAAGTTTCTGTGTCTTCTCATTTGTCTAAGTCTCTGTGCCTGTTTCTGTGTGTTAGGAATGTCAGCTATGTCTCTTGTTCTTGAAGTAATGTCCTTATGAAGAAGAGGTCTTGAAGTGCCCTGCTGTGTAGTGTTTCTCTGTTCCTCAGGGCCCAGAAATTCTGCAAGTATTTCCAGTGTGTGTTGTGTGTGCTCTGCTGTTTTGTCTTGGTCACTTTATCCTTCAGGCTAGTCATCTATAGAGGCTTTCTTTGCCTGTTGTGGGCAGTGTCTGGTCCCTGGCCTGAATGTAGGATGTTTTAACTAGGTATGCTCTGGTCTATTTGTGAAGTGAGACCTGGTACCACCACGGCAGGAAACAAGTCTCCGCAAAACTGTTGTGTATGGAGACAAAGTGTCATGAGGGATAGGGTGTGTCTTTTGGAGGAAGGGTCCCACCATGCCAGGACTAGGCAGACATGACTTGGGAGGGGGAGCAATTCCACTGTGTGTGTGGGGGGGGTGAGTCTTAGAGTAAGCAAGTTGGGTAGTGAATATTGTCCTGCACTGGTTCCCATGGGTGGTCCTGTGCTTGTGCTGAGGGGTGGGGGTAGGAAATGGCACCAGCTAGTTCTTTCATTCCCATAGGGTATCTCTGGGAATATCTGGGACATACTCTAGGATGAGTGAATAACCTCTCCACTGTTGTTCCCCAGGCTCTCTTCAGATCTCTGTTTTCACAATGTATGTGCACGTGTTGTCTGTCTGCCTTCTCCCCAAGAGCAGCCCTGATGTCCTCTAAAGCCCTCCCAGAGCCAAACCCACTGACCTTTAAAACTCTATGCTTTAAGCCCTCCCAAGTTGCAAGAAATCATGAAATTTGGCCCCTCTCACTTTCCAAGCCAATTGTTAATGGGATTTGTTTTCCCTGTGCACTCCCCTGTGTGTTTGTCTGTCTCTCACTCTTTTCCACAGCTCCCTCTCTGCTCAAGGAGCATGATCTATTTCTTTCCCAAACTACATCTCCGCACTTTCTTTTTCAATGTGGCTCTTCTCTACCTTTAGTTGCGGAGTTTGTTCTGACAGTCTTCACGTCAATGCCTGGGTATTTAGGATGATTTGATAGTAATCTAGTTGTATTCATGGGCAAGGTGAGTCTCAGGTCCTCCTACTCTGCAGCCGTATCCCAACTTCTATCTTCTGCTAACTTACATCTTAAACTTAGAAGTCAGTCATAGAAGTTAGAAACATTATTAGAAATGTAAATGGAGAAATAAATCCATTATATTAAGGCAACTTAATTTCTCAAAAAAAAAAATTTGAGTATTATGGATTTTAATGGTAGTCAAGAACAACTTTCAGTGAATCAGAAAAGCAGTTATAATCAGGAATGTTTGGTGTTTTAAAATATGAAGCAATAAGTGAAAAAAACAGCAAAGGTCTTAGGTATGCTCACATGAAGCAAAATGAAATAATGCTTTTTAAGGGTAATGGCAAATAAAGCTAGTAGTTGTTATGGTCCATCACACAGTATTTGTATATCCTATCAGTCCTGGTTTCAGGGGGAAAAAAAAAAACCCAGTGAAATCCATATATCCTAATTTAAATTGATATGTTAAACTCCACCTCTACTTTCTGAGGCAAGTACTATCTTACAACCAAATGGGAAAGCTACTTAAATCCACAAACTACCTAGATACCTAGAATCTAAAATGTTTATACTGGCTATGGAAGGCTTTGTAGTATCAGAAACAAAACTAATTGTCTACACAGTAACTTTCAGTTATGCCCTGCATTCTTACTACGTGTATCTGCTCGCCTCAGAGCCAAAGGCTAAAGGATTTGTTGGTATCAAACTGCACTGAACATTTCTTCATTAACTTCTCACCTTCTCCTGCTGAATTTCATCTCCTCCCACTTCAAACTTAATTCAGAGTGAACATGACATTTCTTAATTCTTTCTCCTTCTAATATGGTGGTACAAATGACGGCACCCCTTAGAACTCCAGAGCCTGTAGCCCCATGAATTACAATGAATGGAGGTAGACTTTCAGATATTCTTGAGCTAATTTGAACATTCTGTAATGTCCTCCAGTTTGTATGATACCTTGGCTATATGGCAAAATTTTCCACCTCTGGATTGAAGAATTGCCAGTAAACCTAGATCATACTTTGACGTCTCTTCTCAGTTTTGCCTCACAAATAACCACTGATTTTGCTGGTCATGAGAACCAATAGCAATTTGATTTCTGGTCCAACACTGAGAAGTGTACCTTCAGAGCACAGAGATGATGTCCTTCTCCATCTTGTCTAGTAAACATAGCTATTTCTTACCAGACAAAAGATCTCTCAGATACAAATCCTCTGGCCTACTAAATATTTAGTGGTTTCAGTATATGTTTATCTATGGACTCTTCATTTGCCTCCTCTTATCCCTACTTTTCCATACTCAACAGGCTAACAGGCTTTCACAATAAATTTAGGAATTAATTACACCTTGGCCATGTAAGGATTCAAAAACATGTCCTACCTCAAATCCCACACCATCATAAATAACATTTATACAAATTAGTAGAAGGAACTTTATCAGAAACGACCTGGTATCAACCTCTAGTCTTAGGCAAAGTCCAATGATTCATTTCATAAAAGAAAACTCCTAGATATCATGAGCACCTTTTAAAGCATGGAAACATTATTTGGAAGATGTGGTCCTATGATAATGAACCTGGGAAATAAAATTTAGGGTAAGTCAGACTGAAAAGTTTAGAAAAAAGTTTAGAAACCACTATAGGATTTGAGTAGGAAGTAGCATTATCTAGTATGTTTGAATTGGGTTAACAGTAAAGAGGAAAATTTATTTTATGAAGACTATTATAAAACTATTAAAATGATCCAGGTCAGAGATGTGGTGAAAAGTATTTGGATTCTAGATCTATTTTGAAGGTAAAACAGACAGGATGTGCTGATGGATTTAATGTAAGTATAAGGAAAAGGGAGAAGTCAAGAATTACCCTCAATACTTTTGCCGTAAGCCACTGGAAGATGGAGGTGCCATATTTTAAGTGGAAAAGATGGTAGAAAGAGAAATTTGTAAAGACAGCTCAGGATTTTAATTTTGGACTAGTTGAGTTTGTTATGCTTACTAAATAGCCAAGTGAAAATGTGAAGTAGTCCTTTGAATACAGAAGTCAAGTTCAGAGGCATGATCTGGACCATATAGACACATACAAGAATCACCAGAGCATAGATGGTACTTAAATCCAAATGAACGAAAAAGATTACCCAGGAAGTTAGTATAAATAGAAAAGGTTAGAGGATAAGTGCCTTACTTACTTACTAAAGCCCTTCATTGCTTATAGGTTAGAGACAGGAAGAAAAATCAGTGAAAGAGATTGAGAAGGAGCAACCAGTAGAGGAGGAGGAAAACCAAGGAAATACCGTGCTGGAGAATCCAAGCAAAGGACAGCTAAACAGGAAGGGATGATCAGTTGTACCAAATGCCGTGCTAGGGGAGGTAGAGTGAGGAGAGAGAATCGAACGTTAAGTCGTGAGTTATCATTATATACTTTAGAACATTATTGTAGCTTTTAAACTACACATATTTGTGGACAAATCTTTTCCCATTGGCTGGACTACAATCTCAACAAATCCTGTTGTTTTTACATATCCTGAGTAAATGAACCTCTTCAGGTGTTGTTATAAACAATATGTAGACTGTGTTGACTTGAGCTATTACAGTTGAGATTTTCAAAGAACAACCTGTGAGTTTTGCAGAAAGCTACATTAACATTGTTTTTACCTGCTAGGTTATAGATTGCTGTGAGACAAAGAAGAAACATATTTTTTTGATTTGCAGATTAAAGAAAAACAGACATATATTGGCTTGAAGGCTAGATAATTCCCTTTTTCCAATTTGATGGAATAAATTTTTCTTTGTTTTGTAAGATTTATTTATTTGAGAGAGAGAGAGAGAGAGAGAGAGAGAGAAAGCATGGAGGGGAGGGCAGAGGGAGAGGGAGAGGGAATCTCAAGCAGACTCACCACTGAGCCCAGAGCCTGATCCCAGGACCTTGAGATCCTGACCTGAGCCAAAATCCAGAGTCAGAACTTTAACTGACTGAACTATCCAGGTGCCCCAGAAATTTCTCTTTTTTAGCTAAATACCCTGTGAACTTCAGGTTCCTGATAGTCCGGATTTATGCTCAGTATTCCATAGGCAAGTGTCATAAATAGAATCAAATTTTGAAGGTGTTTTGTTCACACAAATTATGCTCAGAGGCTGAGATTGTCTTTGCCAACAATTTAACACAAGTTCACTGTGGAATTATAATTTAAATTATAATTTATAATCACAAGCCAAAAGCATACAAAGTAATATCTCCTAATGAGCCAACAAAGAAATAACATATCCTAAACCAATGATAGATCAATTACACTTTTTTGGGGGGGGCAAAAAAGAGGTAAAACAAAGTCCAGATTTAGTCGAGGTGTACTTTTGTACAACCTGGTTCTCAGAAGAGTAGCTGAGCCAACCAAGAGCTGACATTGGTGCTAGAGAACGATGCTACTGGAACAAAGGTGCTGGTGCTGGAAGGCAGGATGATTTCCTTCATGGGGTTGCAGCATGGTTTTCACTGCTACCAGCAAAGAACAGCCTTTCCAGGGCAGGAGCTGATGTCCCAAGGCCTTTGGAGAGCTAGTTAGATCAGTAACCTGGTCCAGACAGAACACCCTCGGTTAAGTCCTCACAGATCCTTGGTGTATAAAGTACCCATTACTTCACTTCTCCATATGGAGAAGCACTCAGTAGCATAATAACTTTGATGACATTATTCTGACTGACCTCTGCAATGTAAGTGAACTCACTCTTAGATCAAAGCAACCTCACTTAAGCTGTGAGCAAGTAGATTTGAAATCATAACAAAGCAAGAGACAACCAAAAGGCCTATTTCATCTCAGATCTTTAGTTTGTCAAGACTATGTTGATTCAATCACATTAATAATAGAATAAATAAATAATTACGTCTTTGGAAGATTTGGCTCTAAGTAAAGCAATGAGTCACTTAAACAGTTTACACAAGAATAATCATGTAACTTCACTGCTAAGATACGCTTTATTTTTAATGTAAGTCTTATCTGTTGCTGCTACTTTGTATGAGTAGCGCATGGGCACATAAGGCTGGCATAAAAGTCGTGATAAATGCAAGACCTAAGTGTGTTTCTATGGACAGCGTTTTATAATATTCCAGCTGACCTTCGACCTTAAGTTCCTCAACCGAGACCGATGCAGAAAGGTAAAGCCTTTTTCAGGGCTCCTCCCAAGGCTGCTGATGATTATGTTTCAAAAGATTTCCTCTGCAGATTTTCCACTGCCTTCAGAGGAGTCTGATGCACTTGGGATGAGACACCATTTCCTTTATTTACGGGAAGTGTTGCTAAGTTGGGGCCTCGAAACTTACCGTGACATTTTGCTTCAGAAAGATAGGAGAAAGAAAAATAACCAAGACTTTTGGCAGAAGGTTTCTGCTTGATTATGAAACAGGGTTACCTGAAAAGTGGTGTATGCTAGGGGGAGTAGTGGAAACAGAAAAGCTATCGAGTAATTGTGATTAACAAATTTTTAAACAGAGAAAAACTCTGATTTTATTTTAAATGCTATTAATAATACATTAAGTAAATTATCATATAATATATTAAATATGAAATTATGGCTTTATGAACAAGGCACTGGCTCATTCAGTCAACCAGCCACTCGATTTCAGCTGAGAAATGCCAGAAGAGGTCACTGAAAAGCAAATTGACAAAGCAGCAAAATTAAATTTCTCCCCACTTGAATTCTTCTCTAATTATTCTAAAAATACACAGAATCATTTCATTACTTAAGGAAGAACTTTAGCAACAAAAAATAAATTGGGGAAATAGCACTCTTTTTCTCATAAAAGGATTAATGAAATTGGAGATAACATTTTAAATAAAAATTTAACTCATATTCCAATTTATTTTTATAGTAACAAGGAATATCACTGTTTTATTTTCACTGTAGTTACCAAAATGCAAACAGAAATGCTAAAAGGAGATAATTGTGTATTAAAATAGATGCTTCCACCCATTATTTATTTAAACTCTAGATCAAAAGTTCATCCTAGGCTTTGAAAAAATGTAATTAGATCTACATAGGAATAAAACCAGATTTTCTTGAACACAAATGAGAATCATTATAGCAGAATATGAGTACTTAAAAAAAACCAAAATGTATGGCTACAGAATAAAATTATTTTTTGGAGAGACTACCGAATGTGCTCAAAAACTTGTTTTTTCACCTTTCCTACATTATGTCATCAGACAGAAAGTGTAAAACAAAATTTAAATCACAAAAGCATTAAAATAGAGAAATGATTCTAACATGATTCAAGAGCCAGTGGAAACTTCTCAGCTATTGGTGTGATGAATGACACATTTAACTGGAGATGAGTTACCTGGTAAATATTTAAAAGATTACTAAAATATCAAAATTTCCACTTTGCAAAGATACCATGTACAAAGGGGAACTCAAAAAATTATTACATAACCCAGAGCCCATTTAAAATTATTTTAGCTTTCTTTCCTAGGGAAAAAATGTGTGAAAAATTTCACTCAAGTTTTCTAGAAATACAAAAACAACAACAACAACAAAACCTAAAAGCATTGGATGCAGTGGAAAGAAGGAAAAGCAAATTAAAGGAAAACAAAGAATTGTTGCAGTGGAGGAGAAAGTTACACATAACAGGAGAGAGAAACAAAAGAAGAAAGAAAATGTGAAAAACTCTCATGTGTTCCAGTTCTATCTTAAGCCTAAAGATTCAGGAGAGGACCAGAATTTAGGAGGAAAAGACAAGAAGAAATCTAAGTAGTTTTAAGATGAGTTAGTATTATTTATTGGGTTTTGTACTTCTGAGAGTTATCTCTAGTTGCTTCGTTGATTAATACTATTATAATAAAGATGGTGACCATGAGAGCTAATATTTCAAAGAATTTACTGTTTCAGAAATTGTGCTGAGCACTTTAAATGCAGTATCTTTTGGAATAGTTACAATAACTTAGTAAGAGTTACAGATGTGTCAACTGATGCTCAAAAGAGATTAGACAGCATGCTCTTGGCCACCTGGTTAGTAACGGTTTGTAAAGACGGACTTTGCACAACTAATTTCCAGCTCCAAAGCCTGGGTCGTCACTGGTTTTGCTCTGCTCTCTACCCAAAGGCTCTTCAATGAAGAGGGTGTATTCTAAAAAGAATAATAATTTTAATTCACAAGGGGTTTTTTTTGTTTGTTGTTGTTGTTGTTTTCTTTTTTCTTTTGGGATGCCACAGCCCTCATGCTTCTTGCTTTGGTTTACAATAGGATTGCAAATCAGAGCCAACTGTTTCTATACCTCTTACAAGGTATCTCTGAGGTTTACACCATGATGGATGTTTGTGGCAAAGGGAAGAAGGGACAAAGACGCACTCAGCTTTGCAAAATGAAGAGATTAGGAGAGGGAGAAAGGAGGAAGAAAAGGACAAAAAGAGAAAAAAAAAAAAACAAAAACAAGGCAGAGAAGCAAAGTCCAAAAAAAGAGAGACACTGAAAATTATTGGAATGTTAATTATTTAGAGATATTTTCTTACAAGAAGAGGCTTGCATAACTGAAGCTTGATACCAAAGGAGTGCAGTTATGTGAGATGAAGAATGTCTGTGAAATAATAGCTAATACCTAACACTCCCATGAATTAGACATTCTTCTAACTTTTACACATATTAACCACTTTAAAGTAAATCAATTCTATCATTAAGGTCATATTATTATTCCTGCTTAACAGATGAGGAAACAAAGTCTCAGAAAGGTAATGGACAACCACCAAAGTCCTACAGCTAAAAGTGGCAAGGCCAGGATACAAAAATGGAGTTGTTGTTAGAGTACATGGTCTAAAAGTTCTTCATAAAATATAAAAATACAAATATTGGTTAAGGTAAATAAATCTTTTTACTCCCTCAATTCAAGCATAGTAGCTTTGAGTAGAGCTAGAACAATTCTTTTCAAATATTCATGTCTATGCAAATATTTACAGATTTTGTTATAATCCAGATTCTGTTAGATAGAATAGATCTGGAGTGGGGCCCAAGATTCTGCATTTCTAATCAGTTCTGTTAAAAAATGATTAAATAAGACAACTTAATTGATACAAACCTTATTTAATACTGCAAAATGCATGGAAAGACAGAAAGATTGTATAGGATAAAAAATAAAAACAAGGAAGAGAAAAATAGAAAATAGCTGATTGGTGGGGGCCACGTAGGCAAACTTGTTTGGGGTGAGAAGGGAAAAGAATTAAGTATAGAATCCAGAGCTGGCTTAGCACTGGGGGATTGGCTGACTGCGTATACTGGATTTCAGGTCACGTGGCGCATTTACATTACACAAAAGATTTTTAAGTTTCAGTTTGCGGACATGGACCCAGGACAGGAATCGCACCATCTGAAGCCTAAAAGGTTGTTTTAAGGGTTCCTATATGATGCTGATGCTATGTCCACAGACCAGCTCCAAGTATCGAGGGTTTAGAACTTTGCTGTAGTCTCCTGAGAGGACAATGGTAGAGTGGGGGTGGGGAGGGTGTTGAGAAGTGACAGGGAGATTGGTAAGGGAGGGCTGAAGTACAAGGTTGAGTTTAAACACATGGTTGATAAGTCATAGACCTTTAGGGATGAGGTAGTCTTGGAGGGCATTACATTGAGTTAATTTACTTTAAAAATAAAGTCACACTTGAAGGGACTTGTGTCTTAATTACATAGCATGTGGGTGACGACAACCTGTGCTTCTTGTTCCTGGGCCTTTGCTCTGTTTATGCTGTCAAGGCAATCTAAAAGCTATACCCACCCTCGTTGTCTAGCTCAGTCATTACAGAAGATTAATCATGGCTATTTAAAAAAAAAAAAGATATTCCAGAACCTTGCTTTTTAACCTTAGTTAAGATATCTTCCTGTTTTGGAGAAATGTGGAGTTATAAATGAAAGTGGCTTTGTATTAGGTAGGGGTCTGCAAGGAAACAGAACCCATAGGATACACACATACCCGCACACACGTGCTCACACACACACACACACACACACACTGTACACATACACACATGCATACAGAGGTTCATTATGAAGAAGCGGCTCAGGTGTATAACTAGCAAACTGAGACGCAGGGCTGTGGGAGTGTAGTTAAAATTGAAAAGTCAATAGGCTTGAGGCTCCAAGAAGAAGTGATCTTTTAGTATGAGTTAAAGACCAGGGAAACCTATGTCCCAGTTCCAAGCAGTCAGGTAGGAGGAATTTCCTCTTATCAAGAAGAGGGTCAGACATTTCATTTTACTCAGGCCTTCAGCTGATTGGACAGGACTACCACATTAGGGAGGGCGATGTGCTAGTGGGCCAGTCTACTGACTCAAATGTTCGTTTCATTTGAAAACACACAGACACACCCAGAATTATGTTTGACCAAATATCTGAGCACAACTTGGCCCTTGGCTAAGTTGACAAATAAAATTAATCCGTACAGGCCTTGAAAACTTGACTCATTAGAAACAATTTATATAGAGCTATGTCTGTTTTGTTCTCATACTTAAGTCTTGAATGAATCAGTGCTATAAAAGTCCCGACAAACCATACCTGGTCTAGTTTCATAATTTCTAATAGGTCAGCATTGGGAACCCTGTTTGTTTTCTTCAGGTGCCCAGCAGGTGGTGCGATGCATTAATCTACTCTGTGAATACTAGGATAATTACTGTTATTTAGTTGCTTCCTTTTGTGAAGAAAAATAAATAAAGCAATCTTAGTTTAGCAGTAAGTTGAAAAACTAGAAACTATTATTCATAAGCCAGTAGCTACTCAAATCTCAGTTCTCCTACTTCCAGATTCTTTGACTTTGGGAAAGTTACCTAACCCCTGAAATTGTAGTTTCTACATCTAAAAATATGGAAAACAAATGACCTTCCCCTTGTCATGATGATTAATTGAAATAACACATAAGAAAGCCCCTACTGCAATGCCTGACACTTAGCAGAATTTCAGTAAATGTTAGCTACTATTGCTATCATTATTTCTAAAAACCTTTTTTCTAGAATAAATCACTACTCTCATTATATTTAGCATGTATGGTGTATTGCATGGAGCACTGGGTGTTATACACAAACAATGAATCACAAAACACTACATCAAAAGCTCATGAGGTACTGTATGGTGACTGACACAACACAATAAAAAAGAAAGATATATGATACGTGCAACATGCATTCCACAGTAGAATAAAGTTTATAGACTAAGTCCCTAAAGAACACGCACTAGGAGAAAACATGCTAAATTGTTGGATTCAGCACTAAGAAAGGTATTTTTGAATAAATAGATATTTTATTACACCTTTTTAATGAAATCTCATTAAAGTAAGTACTTGGTAACACAATTATATTTCTTATGTGTAGGTTCTTTGGTGGTTTACTCTTGTCATTAACGATTTAATTCTGTTTATTCCACTTCTGAAGGGAAAATCACAATGATGAAGTTAAAATGAATAAGAATGTGTGATTTAGGGTAATTTTGTGTTTGGCATTATTTAACAAGGGCTACTCTTGCTAAGGAACTCTGAGGATGAAGACTGTCAGTTTACTGAAAAGAGTGAGTGTCATGTTAAGCCCCTTGGGAAGCCTCTTGCAGACTATAATTAAAATGTCCCGCTATGACACAATGAGTTTCTGCTCTTCCATTAAACTTAACAAGTGGATGTTGTTAAAGATATTTACTGGCAAGAACTGATTCACCTTGGAATCTCAGTGTTTTATAATGTAGCACTGAAGTTTTGTCAAAACGTCCTAGGACTCTAGAAACATTTGATGGTAACTTTTTCCTTCAGTAACTTTTTATTATAAAGGAAGTTCTAATAAAGCACAAAATTGGTTATTTCTGTATCTACTCACTTGACATTTAACCAAAGACTTGGCTATTAATCCTTCAGGGAAAGAGTGGAGTGAAAACTCTATCCAAAAGCAGTCATATATTAAGGGACAGAAGGTGGACTAGGGCCGGAGGGCTCATATTCTCTTCTGTCTAGGCAACTGTTTTACTATGTGACCTTGAGTAAAAAACTTTATTATGTGAATCAATTTTCCCCATTTCAAAGAGATGGCTAATAACAGCAGAAAACTAAATGAGACTGTGAACTTTTCTGCCTACCCCAAATCCCTTGATTTAAAAAGAAGAATATGTGTATTTCCTGAAGAATAAATCTCTGATGACATTGAAAGTTCTCTGGACCACAAATGTTGAAGCCGTTTGAAGACAGATACAGATGGATGAAGGAAATTGTAGCCTTAAATTAATAAACTTGATGTCTACTTAGGAGGATTTCTGTGACCTTAGGAGCAGTTCAGACATGTATCAAGAACAATAATGGTAGAAGAAAGAGGATGGTCCTAGGACAAGGACACTGAATGACACACATTTATATGGAGAGCCCAAGTTGGATCCCCCTTCCCCATACCCAGTCCCCAGCCCTTAAGTTGAGTTGATTACTCACAGGCTAAGGCTGGGAGTTGGAGATTTGGGTTGGAGTGTTCCAGATAATTAGTGTCCAGAGGGAAAACAGATTTCCCAAACCAGAAGATATACTATTGTCTCAGTTTTCTAACAGAATATCTAACTTGTCATCAACATTTCGCTAGGAGCATGTTCTTGTAAACAAAGCCAGTATTCACAAGGACGGGAACACAGTCTTAAAATAAGACTGAACAAGTCATTTGCACCAAATGTTTGAAGAATGTAGTGGAAGAGAGACACCCAGGGACTAATTCCCAAGACAATTCATTTAATAGCAGGAACATAAAAAGATATTAAACTAAATAACACATCTATAAAATAAGAGTAGAGAATCATGTAGAAGTCTTAGAAAGAAAAAAAAATCATTAATATGAGGGTTCAAGTAGGAACTAAAAATAATTGCTACAGCTGTTGAGAGAATTGTTCATTGAAAAACTGAACTGTAGGCATCTCCTAGGAAAAGTTGAAAAAAAAAAATACAAAGTTGTCAGTGTGGCATAAAAGTCAAGTGGAAGAAATCTTTAGAAGTTTCAACATGCATCTATTAGGACTTTCAGAGGGAAGAACAGAAAAAAAAATAGTAGAGAGGAAACAAACATAAAAAAACAAAACACACAAACAAAAAATTTCCCAGAACTAAGGACAAATTAAAAGGCATTAGTCCTGGGAAAAGGGTATTGAGCAGGGTTCTGAGCCAATGGGTGAATTAAAAGGCCACACTGAGCAAAAAGAGAAATTCCGATAGTTCTCAGAAAGGAAAATCCCCTGCAAAAATGAACAATCAGGCTGGCGAATGCTGTCTTATCACTTGGACGGGTTGTTAGACCAGGAAGCAGCCGCATCAAGTACTGAGGGATATACCGTGTTGGACCTACTTTCACGTACTGAGGAAAACACTAGCCTTCAGGTGAAAATGCAAATAGATGTATTTCCAAAGTTTACCCATTCTTAGGTATATTTGATATAATTATATCAGTGTACACCCCAATAAAATGAAAAATGAATTAAAGACTGAGTATTCTTGGAATACTGGTAAACAACAGCAACAACACAATAAACTATAAAATCTGTCCTTAAGTCTCAGTTACTATTGATGCAGAATATCAAAGGAAAGCAGATAAAAATAACTAAAATCCTAGAAGTTTCCACATGGGAGTGATATACATGATTGAGCATGTGTGGGTGTGAGTGGAAGGGGGATTTAAAGACCCAAGAAGACACTTGTCTTATTTAATGAGAAGTTGGAGACTAATTAATGGTAGATCTTGATAGAAAACATAAGATTAAGTGGGTGTGATTAAGAGTAGGTGAACGTAACCACCAGTAGAACTTGAATTGGGATTGTCCTGGACTGTTCAAGTAGAAAAGCGAAAATACTTCCAATTGACTGGAGGGGAAGAAACCACACAAAAAACCTTCTATACACTATATCAAATAAGATGATAGAATTAATGTGAATAAATTGGTGTTCACAATAAATGTGAAAGTGTTTAATTCCCAATGACGATAGTACATCTTACATGGGATAAAATTGTAAACTTCGCTGTAATTTTTTATAGGCAGGGCTGGCCCAGAACAATCTCATTTTATACCTGTTGTCATATTTCCTTCATTCAAGATCTGGGCCTCAGGGAGATTCTAAATGGCTTGTAGAATGAGAAAAGCTTCAATATTTGCTTATTAGCAAGATTATTCTGGCAATATACGAAGAGACATTGAAGAATAGAGGCTGTTGAAACGCCGCAGAGACTCAGAAGTTTCACACATAGATCAATGAAAACGTATGCTTTGCGTAGCAGTAATACTGAAGAATGCTTGCAGATCGTACCTTTTCTAAAGTTTTTATTTTTTATTAACATATAATGTATTATTAGCCCTAGGGGTACAGGTCTGTGAATCACCAGGTTTACACACTTCACAGCACTCACCATAGCACATACCTTCCCCAATGTCCATAATCCCACCCCCCTCTCCCTCCCCCCAGCAACCCTGTTTGTTTTGTGAGATTAAGAGTCACTTATGGTTGGTCTCTCTCCTGATCCCAACTTGTTTCATTTATTCTTTTCCTACCCCCCAAGCCCCCCACGTTGCATCTCGACTTCCTCACATCAGGGAGATCATATGATAGTTGTCCTTCTCTGACTGACTTGCTTCGCTCAGCATAATACTCACTAGTTCCATTACAGATGGTACCTTTAAAAAAAATGTCGTGTAAATGATTCTATTAAATGCTATGGGGGGGCACCTGGGTGGCTCAGTGGGTTAAAGCCTCTGCCTTCGGCTCAGGTCATGATCTCAGGGTCCTGGGATCAAGCCCCACATCAGGCTCTCTGCTCAGCAGGGGACCTGCTTCCTCCTCTCTCTCTCTGCCTGCCTCTCTGCCTGCTTGTGATCTCTGTCTGTCAAATAAATAAAATCTTATAAATAAATAAATAAATGCTATGAGGGATGAGGAAACTCTGTGTGCATGATATAAAAGAGGGACTAGAATGACCTGAGGGGTAAAGAAAGTTTTCTGGTGGACCTAATTTTAGAGTGTCCCATGCGATTAATAGGCTCAGAGAAATGGGGGTCAAGGAGAGAGCAGAGTGCTCCATGAGGGGACAGGAGGAAAGGAATATGGTTCTAGGACTGAAAAATTACTAGTGTGACTGATATCTAGGGAAAAAAAAAAAAGTGTCCTGAAATTAGAGTAGATAGGTGGGCAGAGTATGGATTCATGATGTATTTTTTTAAAGATTTTATTTATTTTTTTGACAAAGAGACAGACAGCAAGAGAGAGAACACAAGCAGAGAGAGTGGGAGAGGGAGAAGCATGCTTCCTGTGGAGTAGGGAGCCTGATGCAGGGCTTGGTTCCAGGACCGTGGGATCACGACCTGAGCCGAAGGCAGATGCTCAATGACTGAGCCATCCAGGCGCCCCAGGACTGATGATGTATGAAAGTTAGTAAAACTTTTAAGTCCACCATATTAGCAATATCCCAAATTTCCCAGGATGTTCATTGGGATATCTTACCCAAGGTACAATTTTTAAAAGTTTTATTCCTAGAGAATGAGAAGTGATTGTAGGATTTGAAACAGGGAAGGGATGACAATAATAGAATAATGTCTTTCAAAGCATATTCTAGTTTCTGTGTGGAGAGTGGGTCGTTCAGAGGATATCCCTGCAGGGCAACTGGGAGTGTGGGTGGGAGAAGCCCGTGGTTTGGACCAGAATGGCGGTAGGTGAGGTACACAGACAGACAGACTTAATGAACAGTAAACAGCAGGAACTGGTGATTTGGGATGCAAATACTCCAGTTTTCTTCTGCCCTGGAAAATCACCACAGAGTTAGCAACTTGAAACAACACCCATTTGTTTGCTCACATTTCTGGAGGTCAGGAGTCCAACTCAGTGTAGCTGGGAATGACGGAGGTTTGACGAGGTCTCTTCTGGAGTCTCTGGGGAAAAGCCTACTTCCAATTTCATCCATGTTGTTGGCAGAACAATGTTTTTAGGGTTGTAAAATTGAGGCTCCATTGTTTGCTGGCAGCCAAGGATTGTTGTCAACTAGACAGCATTTTTATTCCTTGTTGCATGACTTCCTTTATCTGTGAAGCTAATAGTACAGAATCCGCCTCCTGTTGAATCCTACACGAGTTTACTCCTTCAAATCCCCCCCTTTTTTTAGATTTTATTTATTTATTTGACAGAGAGAGAGAGATCACAAGCAGGCAGAGAGGCAGGCAGAGAGAGGGGGGGAGCAGGCTCCCCACCGAGCAGAGAGCCCGATGCAGGGCCCGGTCCCAGGACCCCAAGACCACCACCCGAGCCGGAGGCAGAGGCCCAACCCACCGAGCCACCCAGGTGCCCCTCAAATCCTTCTTAGCAGGAAAAGCCTATCCTGTTCAAGTACTCACCTGATTAGGTCTGGCCCAGGGAGGATGATCTCTCTTTCTGAAAATCTACCATGTCAAATATCAGAACATAATTACAGGAATGATATCCCATCATATACACTGGTCCCTTCAACAGTCTGAGGGAGGAGATAATAAAAGGGCCTGGGTCATCTGGGTCCCTACAGTATTCTATCTACCACAGTGAAGTTTAGGGAGGTGTCAAGGATAATGACATTTTTGAATTTGAGAAATCTTGTCTAAAACGCATTTAAGTGGTAATAGTCTGAATATGAATCAAATGTTTAGAATTCTTAGAATACTAATGCACACTGTAAATGTTCAACTGTGTACCACACAAAGAAATTTGACTCCACAAAGCATTGAAGGACCGGCGTCAAATGGGAAAAATTCCCTTAAGGTATAATTCAGAAGAGAAACTATGAAGGCATCAGTCACTGGGAGTCTGAAGATTATTTTTATCACCTATAAAGGAAATGAAGCAGAGATTCTTTGCTCTACCACAAGAAGTTTGCAAAAATACTGCATTATTTGGTTTAAAAAAAATCTTAGAAAGGAAGCCTGCACTCAGGGAGCTTCCTGCCTTTTGCATTGTCTTGGTTCATTAAGATGAACAAAATTCCAGAGTTTTATTCTCTTCTCTGGACAAGTTTAAATGCTGTGAAAATTTTCTGAAATTACAGAGGGGAAAAGATTTCTATTTGTTTCTTTTTCCCCTTTTAGGTGGCTAATATTTTGTTGTTACGGCCTTTAGTATAATAGCTTGCAGCTCATGGAAATACGCTGCAGTGAAAACAGAAAAAAACACGAAACAATAAGTTTTATTAATTATGAGAAAGGAGTGGAGTGTGATACGGAAGAAAACAAACCAATTAGGAAGAAACAAGAGCTCAGGAACCTGTTTTACTCTCCCTCAGCTGTGAATTCCACGCGGGAAAGCAGAGGGACGGTAGAGAGGAGGGAGAGGGTTCCAGCAGCGCCTGCAGCTGTGCTGCCTTTTGTGAGGAAAGTCGTGGAGAGACGACGTGCGTGATTTGTCTCCTTCACGAGCCACGAATGACAGAGCAGCCTCCGTCAGGACAGTGGAGTGTCCCTTTGATGGGAATGTGAAACAGCGTGGAAAGAAGAATCTGTTCTCAGTTCTCAGAATGAACAGATACTTGCCTCGGTTAGAATTCAGTAGAGTCAGATCGCCTCAGTATTGTAAATCAATGGACGTGTCCTAGGCAACTTTCCTGCACCTTATGAGAAAAAGATTAAATCAGCGCTGTGCATGTAAGGTCATGGTTGATTTTCTGTTGTCATGAACACTAAGCAAGCAACTAATGAAAAATACATCTAAATTGGAGCTGTAGGAGTGCCTGGGGGGCTCAGTGGGTTAAGCGTCTGCCTTGGGCTCAGGTCATGATCCCCAGGTCCCGGGACTGAGCCCCGCATTGGTCTCTTTGCTCAGCGGGGAGCCTGCCTCTCCCTCTCCCGCTGCCTGCTTCTCCCCTTGCTTGTGCTCTCTCTCTGTCAAATAAATAAATTAAATCTTTAAAAAATAAAAATAAATTGTAACTCATTAGTCTCTTAAAAGCTGAAGAATTGAGAAATGGTGAAAATTCGAAAATTTTATTTAGATGACAACACTTTTGTTAGAAAATTAGAAAAAGGTAAATGGGTTCAGAGTTCTCACAAGTTCTGAGATTCTGCACCTGTAGATACCTGCCCTCATATTTTACTGATGTATCACTCGTAAGTGGAATTGGCAATGACATTGTTGAATAACTAGTCGTGTCCCCAAGGACCATTGGCAGCTTCTACTATGCACAGAAAGGTGATGTCACGGACTCACTTTCATTTTATTGAAGGAAATATTGAATCAAGTAATTAAAAAATTTGCAAGCAATTTGACTGCTGTTGTTAATATGTTGTTAATATGTGCCCACCTTTCTACTTACAGTTTGAATTCCTGATTCTGTGTCTTAACGACTTGTGACAAGTAAGTGAAGCTGAGACTGTTTCCCTCCTGTAGTAATTTAATAATTTAAGTCTCAGTATTCCTATGAATATTGACCTGGGCAAGAACAGAAGAAAAAAATGGGAACTATATCAAAGATTTGGAGAACAACAAAATATATTGAATTACTGATGGGAATGATTGTGTGGCCAGAAAAGATGTTTTAAGCAGGAAGATCAATGCCTTGGTGCCAGTGTTTTCAGTGGTTTGAAAACAAAGTGTTGAGTCAATAGTTTTGTCAAGTGATAAAGGTATTTGGACAGGTGGTGTTTAGAGTGGGTATAATAGAAGCTTATAACTTCAGGTAGCCTGTATTTGAATTCCAGAAGTTGGATCTACAAATTGTCTAAACTTATGCAATATTTTTAATTTTTTGCACCTAATCAGTGCACCTTTTGCATTGAATATGGAGAGATACTAGAAGAAATGAACACATAAGGCAGGAGGAGAACCAGGAATATAGTGAGGTACGATTATTATAAACTGGTATTTTGTCTTCAACACCATGCTTCTCATTTTACACACTCTTCTTGGATGATTAAGTACAAGTCTAATTATCATATATATTTTGTTAACATTCAGATTTATAGCTCCAATCCAGATCTCTAAGATTCAGACTTTTATTTTCAATTTTAAATTTTCATTTATTAACACATTTTTTGCCAAGAAAAAAAATTAATAGTAACAACAACATTTTTTCTTTGTTTAGAAGAAAGTATCTCAGTCCATCTTATTAACTGTATCCAAAATTTCGTAGGATGTTCTTCGAGATATCTTACTTAAGGGTAACAGAACTGAACTCTTCAATCCCATATAACTGCTTTTAAAGTATCCTTTATAAATCCTTCTTTTGTGCTAGAAAATTTGGGTCCTCCTTCACTCTCCTTTGTCCATTGTACATAAACAGCTGCTGTGATTTGTTTGGGTTGCAGATGTGATTTTTGCTGATATAACCAAAGAAAATCTCAAGATCTTGTGAAATTTAGATGTTCAAAGGAAGGTCTTGTTTCATCTAGGCTTGAAATTATGAGGCTGTGAGACTGGAGTGGTTATAGCTGCTTTGTCACTAGTGAGGAAAAAAAAATGCCTGAAAACAGGGCTAAGTTGGGGGAGGCATGGCTGGGATACGGAACCAGGACGATGCAGAATGGTGATGTCATTAGTGCCCCTTATCAGTTTGTTCTTACATTGGACTTCTCATTCCACTTTGGCTTGTGACCTTTTGGGTTGGGTTCTCTTTCATCTGGAACGAAGGGATTCCTGACTCACACACATGATTCTCCAACTCTATCATTTCTAATTGAGTTTGGGATTATATTATCTCTTTCATAGATTGCTCTGCAGCCTCCCTGCTGATCTCTCCTGCTGTAAAATTTCCCGTAAGTTCTGTCCTCCACACAGTTCTTAGAATGACCTACCTAATGCACAAATCTGAGCATGTCATGACCCTGTTTAAAACATTATCTGGTTACAGAATAAAGATCAGTATCTTTAACCTTGTGCATGAAGTTCTGCAAGATAGAGCCCCCACCTAGCTCTATGACCTACTTTATCTCCATTTTCTCCCTCTTAGTATTTGTCTACTAACGGCGCTGAACAGCTTACAGTTCCCTCACAAACACACTGCGGCATTTTTCAATGCTTCACTTTACTCAAGTTCTTCCTTCGCCTAGAATACCCCTTTTAACTTTGCTTATTCATTCCTTTCTTGAGAATCAAATTGCCCTTAGGAAAACTCTCCTGACTCACCTCCCACACTCCGCAAAACCAGTTAGGTGCTCTTCACCAGTGCTTTCAGAGACCAGTCACTCCTTTACCCTTGTGCTTACCAGGTGGATCGAAAGCTTGTGTTCACCTCTAATGAGCCCGCTTCCCCCCAGCCATCCAACCCACCTGTACTTGTGACCATACGTTATTTTTCTTTGCATTTCTAGAACCCCAATATATTCTTAATAAAAAATACCCAATAAATGTGTGTTGAACAAGGTATAACAGAAAAGTACCACCTTGCTATTTGGCTCTTACATTAAAGGACTTTGTAGTTGAACAAAGACCATGGAAATACATTTTCAAAGAAAACGATATTAAAGAGAATACATATTTCAGTAAATAAAATGTAGGATCAAAATAACTCTCTCAGGTCCAGAAGTGAAAAACATCACTACTGACTTTCTTCCAACCACTTCAGAAACCGTGATATTAAATTCTTCAGAAGAGAATTGGGTACCCTTGCCCAATTTGACGGAGGTTGAATTTGTACATCAACTTAAAAACTAAGTTTACACTAATCTTCCACTAGGATGAATGTATCTTAATATTCATCAATTAAAGTCAAATGACACTTCTGTTTTCAACTGAGCGCATGTATTGCATTAAACTTTCCTAACCCCATTATAGCTTACTGACGGCCTAATGACTGTAGTATATTTCAATTTTACAAGAACAGGAAGTACAAGAGCCTATTCTAATTATATTTGAGATTTATCCCTTTCCATATGGCCATAGGAACTATGTCTTCTTCCCTTTGGGGTTTTCCTTTCCCATTCGGGATTTTCTTCTCTCTTCTATTTCCTCATTTCGTTCACGGCAAAAGCCAGTGGTTTCCTGGCCTCCCAGTTCTCCAAATCCCAGCCCATAATACATTCAATGCTTATTCTTCATCTCAGTGTTGTTTCGCTACATTGTAGATCAGTGTCCAATGTCAAAATGTGCAGGATTTCTGGGTAAGGTGAAAGAAGAAGAAGCTCTGTGGTGGTTGTTCCCATGAACCTATCTTTTGTCCAGTGTTAAAACAACCCAACTCCAGTACTGGATTGACTGGGAGCATCCTCAGCTGAAGTTGTGTAGAGTGGGGAATTAAGACCCTATTTATTTTACGCAAACTTCTCCCATTATTTCAGTTTTCATTAAGGTCATTTTTCTAACCCTGGATATACTATGCACCAAGTTGGCCTAAAAGAAAAGCCTTATCAGCTCTCCACTCATAATTTTAAATCTTTTTGATAAAATTGTCATGTGTGTATTGTTTCACAAAAGCAGAATTGCCTTACTAAGTCTTCAAATGTAAGTTAAATGAAATGGGAGGGACCGTGTGATTATGTGGCTTTCCAATAGAAATTTAACTACAGAAAACAAAATTATATAGGCATATATGTAAAGGAAAAAAAGTTGAAAATGTTGCAAATACCATATGTCTCCTATTCAAAAAGAAACTGTCATTGAGTAATGCCTACTGAAGAGATTCATGATTCATTTTTTATAGTGAACCATGTATTATTACAAAGTATATCTCCCACAATGTATACCCTTTTCCTAAACTAATAAAATATAATACAGTGCCTCAAATAATATTCATTTATCAGAACCACTTGATAAATATCTCTATTATTTTGTGGAAAACTATAGAGGAAAAATTCCCTGTATAATCTGTTTAACAATTTCTTTAGTGAAGCAACATTTTCTACTAAATTCTCTTAAGATGCTGTTTTCAAGTTATCATTTTCTTACAGTTTTATTTCTCACACAAATTTATGAATTAAGAGCACAAATAGTTTTAAATAGAATTTTTAAAAATGATATGATAAACACCTTAAAACTGTTCTTTCAGTAATTTTTTACTTAATAGTAAAGGGGCCATAGTTCTTAAAATTCAGCTGGGGGAAAAAAACAAACAACCATACATTCTCATCCAAACTGATTTAATTTTTTTTCTTAATTAGTCTTTTTAAAATTAACATATAATGTATTATTTGTTTCAGGGGTACAAGTCTGTCAGTCTTACACAATTCACAGCACTCACCATAGCACGTAGCCTCCCCAATGTCCATCACCCAGCCACCCTATCCCTCCCCCAACAGCAGCCCTCAGTTTGTTTCCTAAGGTTAAGAGTCTCTTATAGTTTGTCTCCCTCCCCTGTCCCATCTTGTTTCATTTTTCCCTCCCTTCCCCCCATGAACCTTACCCCACTTCTCAAATTCCTCAGATCAGAGGGATCATATGATAATTGTCTTTCTCTGATTGACTTATTTCACTTGGCATAATACCCTCTAGTTCCATCTATGTCGTGGCAAATGGCAAGAGTTCATTTCTTTTGATGGCTGCATAGTATTCCACTGTATATATGAACCACATCTTCATTATCCATTCATCTGTTGATGGACATCTAGTTTCTCTCCATAGTCTGGCTATTGTGGACATTGCTGCTGTAAACATTCGGGTGCACGTGCCCCTTTGGCAGACTGATTTAATCTTATTAAAAACGACTGGTGACCTGGGCATAAGAGATGAGGATTTGAGGAACAAGGACGGATTATGAACAAACAAAAGATATTATTTCTCTAACCTCTTCTTAGCTAATAAACATTCAGGAGGATTAAAAAAAATACAAATTCCGTCTTCATGAAACTAGTGACCACATTGCTCGTTTCCAGGATTTAAGCATTCCAGTAAACCATAGTTGTTTTTTTTTAAATTACTCAAATATATGTATTTCTGTTGGTATAGTACTATTATTTTGTGGATTTAAAACCTTGTTTCTGAATCACTTATACCTGAAACTCAAAATCAATTATTTTATTATGTGCACTAAATGTGAACTAATGGACAGTCTCAATTCTGGGCAGGTTTGTGCTTTCTAGAATCACAGTAAGCAACTAGTAACTAAAAACAGTAAGCACCTAGAATCATAGTAAGCAAAGTTTAAATTGCAGTAATTCTTATTCTCATTCAAATATTTTCTGAACATATGGAATATGATCATATAGTATTACAGTTTATACATTTAACATCAGAAACTTCATCTGTATATGAAGAATTTTAAGATGAACAAAAATAAATACTTTTACTGAAATACTATCTGGGGGTTTTGTCAATAAATATATTGTAGTCTGTAGTCATTATGATTTGATCAGAAAAATGAAAACCTCTCCAAGTGTTTCAAACAGGAAGGGAAATTAGAAGCTAATAAAACTATTAGAAGGAAATTAGAAATAGGAAATTAGAAGCTAATAAAACTATTGGAGGACTATAAATGCAAAGCTCAGGAAAACCACAATAGTTCCACGAAATCATGAAATAGAGAAAGAGCTGGAAACAACCAAAATGGTTCATACCAACTGTCCACACTGCTGAATTGAGTTATTTGTAGAATTATGTTAAGCTGCAAATGGATTCTCAGATACTACTGGCAATGCTTCATGTGAATTCTCCTTAAGTTTATGCATAAATTAAATATCATTTTAATAAATATAGCGGTCTTATTTGAGTAAGGAAGGACCAGAGAAATTGATAAATTTTATATGAGAAAAATAATCAGTTAAAAGCAGAAAATTTGGAAGTGTAGGAGGCAAATATCCATAAACATATTACAACATATTATAAACACTCTTTTAATTAAAACAGTAAATAAATGTCATCCCTGAATTTTAATTGTACATGTATCCTGAAAATCAATAGTTCTCAAACTTAATTGCCCATTAGAATCATTTGGATGCTTTTTAAAAATGCAAATGCCCGTGCCCAAGAAGAGACTTGTATTTATTTTATCTAAGATGAACACAGGCGTTAGGATTTTGTCAAATATCTAGAGATGACTCCTACGTGCAAACATGAAAATTCTTGCTTTAGAGAAACTCTTGAGCACATTTGCAAGAAAATAGGCACAGGATACTTACGGCATCTTGTTGAAAAATCTGGCATATTGGAAGCAACTTAAATGTCTTTCAAAATGTGATTGTAAAATTATTATATAATCATACAATGGAATATGATAAAGCAGTAAAAATGTGTGACTAGAATTATATGCATATCAAGATGAATGAATCTTCAAAACACAATGTTACAAAAATAATTTATAGTAGTAAGTACAGAATATTATAATATGTGAAGTATATTTTTAAAATTTACAATTCGGACTCTGTGGGGTATGATCAAGTAGAATTCATGACATTAATCTATAAAATTTAGAATCAAGAATGAATAAAAATATAGTAAATATTCTATTCAAATCATTAGAGAAAAAATAAACCTATAGAAAAGAAGCTGAAAGTAGAAATTGTATACTTATATGCTTATACTGATACATATATCATGAATAGCTTTTTATTGGAGGAAATAGACAAAATTCCATCTATCATAATCAGGAAGCAAAGGAAGAAATCACACATACACAATTAAAAATGAGAATAAGAAATTTACCAAAAAGATAAAATTGATTGAAATATTAATAAATATATTTGAAATTTTAGAAAGATTAACTCATTATAGAAAAATGCAAATAACTAAATTTGACCCTAGAAGAGAGAAATCCTAAACAGAACAATTGTATGGAAAAAAATACATTAAAATACCATGTCCCTACAAGGCATCAGCTTCAAGTATGAGAAGCTTATCCTCCTCAAACCTTCTAAAACAGATAATCTGATGCTATTTAAACTACCTCAGGATTAAGACAAATGTATTTATCTATACTGATATTAAAGATCACCAAAATAAATTCAGTCAAACATAAAGGCTGTTTATATGTTATAGGTTCCTACCTGAGTTTATAGAAAAGCACATTTTTATATTTTTATAAGCACAAAAGATTTCTGAAATTTTACAAAAAATAATCTATGCCTTTGGAGAAGGAGCTTCAGAAAGAGATTTGCTTTTTCACTTTTTGCCCTTTTATTTTCATGCAATGCGTATTTTTTATTATGACATGTAATTTTTTCAATAAAAGCAGTATTAAAAAATAATTGTTAGAATTTTGAGGACAAAGGGGGTCAAACTTAAGTGACCATCAACTTAATGTAGACTGCTACGGGAATAAGATGTTATCTGTAAACCTAATGGTAACAAATCAAACACCTACAATGGGTATGCAAAAAACAGAAAAGAATCTAAGTATATCATTAAAATATTATTATATTTTGAGAGATATATTCTCTCATATGTCTATGAGAGAAAAGAGCAAGAAAGGAACAGAGAATAACTACAAAACAACCATAAAACAAGCAACAAAATCACAATAAGTATATACCTATTAATAATTACTTTGAATAGAAATGGTTTAGACACGTCAATGAAATAACATTGGGTGACAGAATGGATTGAGAAACACAAGATCCAGGGGTGCCTGCGTGGCTCAGTTTGTTAAATGTCTGCCTTCAGCTCACGTCATGATCCCAGAGTCCCGGGATGGAGCCCCGCGTAGGTAGGGCACCCTGGTGAGCAGGGAGCTGCTTCTCCCGCTCCCTTTGACCCTCTCCCCACTCGTGCTCTTCCTTTTTCTCTCAAATGAAAAAAACAAAAAACAAATAAACAAGATCCATCTATATGATGCCTACAAGAGACTCATTTCATACCTAAGGACAAATGTAGATTGAAAGCGAAGGGATGGAAAACCATTTATCACGCAAATGGAAGTGAAAAGGAAGCCTGGGTAGAAATACTTGTATTAGGTAAAATAGACTTTAAAACGAAGACTGTACCAAGAGACAAAGAAGGACGCTACCTGATCATAAGGGAGCGACACAATAAGCCGATATAACGATTGTAAATATGTCCTCAAGAAACACCCCAATACATGAAGCAGCTAAAACAAACATAAAGGAAGTAATTGATAGTGATACAATACAGTAGGAGACTTTAACACAGTTATCAATAGGTAGATCATCCAAACAGAAAATCAACAAGGAAACAGTGGCTTTAAATGACACATTGGACCGGATGAATCTAACAGATATTTTCCGATCATTCCATCCTAAAAGCACAGAACACATACATTCTTTTCAAGTGCACATGCAACATTCTTCTGAATATATCACACATTAGGCCAAAAGACAAGCCTCAACAAATTAAAAAAAAAATCGAAGTCATACTATGCATATTTTCTTACTGTAACACCATGAAACTAGAAATCAACTGTGAGAAAAAATCCAGAAAGACCACAAATATATGGAGGTTAAATAATTGCTACCAAACAATGAATGGGCCAAGAGGTCCAAGAGGAAATTAAGAAATACATGGAGACAAGTGAAAATGAAAACACAGTGGTCCCAAATCTTTGGGATGCAGCAAAATTTATTCTAAGAGAGAAGTTTATAACAATCAAGGCCTATCTCAAGATGGAAAAAAAAAATCTCAACCTAACATTTTACCTGAAGAAGTTAAAAGAGAACAAACAAAACCCCAAACCAGCAGAAGGTAGGAAATAATAAAGATTAGAGCAGAAATAAGTGAAATAGAAACAACAAAAAAAGCAAAGATCAACAAATGCCAGGAGCTGGTTCCTTGAAAAGATCAATGAAATTGATTAACCTGTAGCCAGACTCATCAAAAGAGAGATAGATAGAGGACTCAAATGAGCAAAATCAGAAAGGAAAGAGGAGAAATAACAACTGACACCACAGAAATACAAATGATTATATGAGAATATTATGAAAAATTATTTGCCAAAATATTGGACAACCTAGAAGAAATGGATAAATTCCTAGAAACATATAGCCTTACAAAACCGAATCAGGAAGAAACAGAGAATTTGAACAGACCAATTACCAGCAATAAAATTGACTCAGTAATCAAGAACTCTCAACATAATTGGGAGTTGGAGAGGAGAAGTGAGTTGCGGGAAATCGGAGGGGGAGATGAACCCTGAGAGACTGTGGATTCTGAGAAGCAAACTGAGGGTTTTGGAGGGGTGGGGGATGGGAGGTTGGGTGCGCCTGGTGGTGGGTATTAAGGAGGGCACCTTATGGTGCACTGGGTGTGGTGCATAAACAATGAATCTTGGAACTAAAAAAAATAATAAAAGTACAAATAAATACATAAGTAAATCTACTGAGGTGGTGACATATTTACACGTGACAAGGTATGAACTCTGTAAGCACCAAATGAATGGAACGTGCTAAGCATATTGTGTGGACGTTCAGAAGAAAAAGAAAGTGTTTTAGATCTGGGTTGTCAACAATGAAGTCAGATCCAAACCATCTGATTTGCCTATGACTCAGGGGTTTCTAAGGATGCAGGACCTTCCGGGCCAAAACCTAGAATGTCTATGGAAAATTGGGATGAGCTGATGACTCTACCACGAGTCGGAATCGTACAGGGTCATGAGTAAATCGACACAAGAAATGTGCGCTCCTTCAAGATGAAAGACTAGAAAAGTCTGTAGCATGACTGGACAATGAAGAAAAGGATGTAATTCTTTGATGGCATACGTACTTGCCAAAGAGGAATTCTATTGCTTTTGGATCTGAAAGAACTAAACAAATAGGGTGACCCCGATTGCATCATGGGAAAGCAGGTTTGATAGACACACTTATTACCAAGCCAGGGTCAGGGCTTAGTCTTCAAGAACAAATCTTTGGCAATCACTTTCGAGCACTGTGAACAATTCAACTCTATAAATTCATCAAAAAAAAAAAAAAAAAAGAACTCTCAACACAAAAGTCCAGGACCAAATGGCTTCACAGGTGAATTCTATAAAGCATCTAAAGAAGAATTAATACCTATTCTTCTCAGTCTATTTTAAAAAATAGAAGAGGAAGGATATCTTCCAAATTAATTCTATGAGGCCAGCATCACCCCAATACCAAAACCAGATAAAGACATTAGCAAAAAACCCCAGAAGTACAGAAGTACAGTATCTCTGATAAACATTGATGCAAAAAAATCCTCAACAAAATGTTAGCAAACCAAATCCAACAATACGTTAAAAAAAAAAAAAAAACAATTATTCACCATGATCAAGTGGAATTTATCACTGGGTTGCAAACATGGTTCGGTTTTCAGAGATCAGTCCAAGACTCATCACATCAACAAGAGAAAGGATAAACACCACGTGATCGTTTCAATAGCTCCAGACGAAGCATTTGACAAAGTACTAGCATCTGTCCGTGATAAAAATCCCCAACGAAGTAGGTGTGGAGGGAACATAATAAAAGTTATAAATGAAAAACTCCTGCTAACATCAAACTCGGTGATGAAAAACTGAGAACGTTTCTCCTAACGTTTCTCCAGGACAAGGATGTCCACTGCTCTCACCACTTTTATTTGACTGGCGCAAAATACAAAGTATTTTTGCACATTCTTGTGAAACAAGAGATTGTAAGATTGGCTTTTGATATATTTTTGCTTATATATAATTTATAGTTATTCAGCCTTTCAGAATTTCCTTACTACTATTTCTTTTGGAAAAAGCCAATAACTGCATTAAATTTTCAGGATATATAAAATGGCAAAATTGATCCTTTTTGGTGAAAGATATAGCTCATTATTGTTTGTAGTTTGTATTTCTTCTTCTTCTTTTTTTTTAAGATTTTATTTATTTGAGAGAGAGAGAGAGAGCATGAAAGGGGCGAGGGGCAGAGGGAGAAGCTGGCTCCCTGATGAGCAGGGAGCCCGATGTGGGACTTGATCCCGGGACTCCAGGATCATGACCTGAGCTGAAGGCAGTTGCTTAACCCACTGCGCCATCCAGGTGCCCCTGTATTTCTTCTTTCATGCATTGACAGTTTTATACAACATCCATACTTAGTTTGAAATGTAAGAGGAGAGATTTGTTGTAGTTTTCAGTTACACGGTACTACTGAGGTTTTATCATGAACTCTTTTGATCATGGATCATATTCCTTCTCATCAGAACTAGCCACTCAGTCTCTTCATGAGGTGCAACCAATCGAACCTCAAAAGGAATCAGATTTCTTTCCCCTGAGATGTCTACAGATCTGTGTAACTCTCCTGCACAGAGCCCCGGGATATTTTACAAAAGTCAAATACAGATCCACAGACGATTAAGTGTAAAATCCAATGGCTTCACTTCCTTGGAATTGTGAAGGACATACATAAATCAATTAAACAGAATCAGGTCATTATAGAAATAAGAAAGCAGGCTGGACCACTGATGTTAATAATATCTTTTAAAGCCAACCTTTAAAATAAATACATTAAATGGTGATAAATTTCTTCATCAATTTGATAATGTTCTTAATTTTGAAAAATAATATAAGGCAAGAAATATTATTAAAACTAAAATTGCTTCAATTCCTGTGTTAAAACAGGAAATTACTCCATCTGAAAACAGCATCTGACAACAAAAATGAGGTGATAGCCTGGATAGCTGTTACTGTGTTTTAAATGTGGGTTGTGATAGAAATTATTTCAATCACATATTTTCACTTTTTTGAACATCTGGCCAACCTGTCTTCATTGTTACACACTTAAGCCAAAAAAAAAAAAAAATCCAAATCTGTGGAATAAGAAATATATTCATAAAGAGTTAATTACCTTCCATAGACTTCTAATTATTCTCCATGCCTTAACTGGTTTTCCCAGTAAGTACAATTTCCATTTTAAATTACCCTAGGGGCACCTGGGTGGCTCAGTGGGTTGAATCCTCTGCCTTTGGCTCGGGTCGTGATCCCAGGGTCCTAGAATCGAGCCCCACATCGGGCTCCCTGCTCAGCAGGGAGTCTGCTTCCTCCTCTCTCTCTGTCTGCCTCTCTGCCTGCTTGTGATCTTTGTCGGGGAAAAAAAAAACTACTCTATAAATGCTGAATACTCCTTTAGCCCCCATGCCTAACGATTAAATCCAAATACATTGGCCTGGGATTAAAGATCTCCCACACATGCATGTTGATGCTGGTTGTTCCTGAGCTTGACCAGGTCTGTACCTGTCCTCCTGGCACGGTTCACTGTAGCACCCTATTCAGTCTTGAAGCTCTTCTGTTTCAGAATATAGGCCGTCCTATCTGCAATCAAATTCCAGCCAACTTCCCCAATTTATCTTACACTGATGTGCATTTATGCATCTCATTCTCAATCCAAAGTAAATTGCTTTGTTGCTCCCTCGGTAATTGTCTCTCTTTTTTCTTGTGCCTCTGTGTGTCCAGTTCTCTGGTCGTCTTGGAAATGATTTTCACCCTCAGTTGCTTCTGTCTCTCCCTCAGTGTTCACCTCAGATGTCTCCACTTGCACAAAACTTCTCTGATTCCCGCTTAAAGGCAATCTCTTCTTTCTGTAATTTGTTTAGTAGTTTAACTAGATCCATTTCACAGTACAGTTTTCCATCTTAACTTGAGGTTATTCAATAAACATCTGATCTCCACTGCTTGATTCAATGTTCCTTCAAGGCAGAATTAGAACATTACTATTTTGTCATGCATAGAACCTATATCTAGGAAGTGCTCAACAAATATTGGAGAATAACTGAAAAATATAAGTTACACATTATGGTACATCTAAAAGGGTTTATATCCAAAATAATTACATTAATCAGTGTAAAGAAACTGTAAAATAAAGAAAATAAAATTTAACATTATTGAAGATTATATTAATTAGATTTTTGTCTCTTAAAATAATGGAGATTTGACTTATTAAAATAGTTCATATGATATGAACTATAAGGTATATATTATGTATAACTACATAATTCAGAATTTGAAACTCATATCCTTTAAGATTTTAAAGACTTTGAAAAGTACTTAAATTATTTTGTGTTAGTTTTAATTTGCCCTGCCTATGGGTCTTTAAACCACTAAATTCCACTCCTGCATGATTAAACTCAACAACTTTCTATAAATAACTTGAAACATGGAAGTCCTGCATCAGTCTTAGGAATTGTTTGCTGTTCTTTTAGTTCATTTATATGTATTTCCAAAGTTGTTTTGCAAAGAAAATACTCAAATAGTGTTTATAAATTTAACAAAAACAAAAAACAGTACAACCCCTTCTCTAGAAAAAGAAAGCAAATTTGTATTCAAGAAACACTGCTTTGTTTTTCATTCTAACATTTCTTCACCATTAGAAGGTTAATGGCACTGTAAGTCATGTATTTGGAAACGAAATAAAGGAAATGTCATCATTTTCTGAAAGGTGAATAATAATTTTTAAAACGTAGGAATGAAATCTCAGTAAAGAGGATTGTAGTGGATTTTACAATACTTACAATATTACAATATTTACAATATTTATAATATTTACAATATTTCTAAGTCTATAAAAGCAAACATTTTTAAAGCAAACATTTAAGCAAACATATTTTAAGCAAACATAAATATATTTTGTATAATATAAATATACATTATATACATATATATTAAATATATTTAAATGCTAAAGCAGAAGTTAATGTTTGTTAAGTAAATGAAGAAAACAAACATTTTGATGAATTATATTGTCTTCAGCTATCTCATAAAATGGATAAAACAAATCGTTTTATTAACATGACTTTCTGAAGTCATTTCCTTATTGTCTCTTCCTAGGAAGTTTTAAATAATTTTTTTTTAATCATCAACTCATGTCCTGAACACAAATATAGATATTTGGGGTTTAAATGTTAAGATGCTTTGATATTATTGGCAATAGAAAATGCTTCCTGAGGTATTGAAAGAAGTCCCTTTCCCTTACCTTGAAACCCAGAGTCTTAGGGAATTCCAAACAAACCCAACCTCATAAGGTTCATTCTTAAACCAGGCTTCTTCAAATCTTGCACTTTAGAAAACTGCTCAAGGTAAATTCTATACCCCAGGCCTTCCTTACACTATTGAGTCTGAGGAAAACTATATATAAAGTTAGAGGGAAACTATATATAAAGTCAGAGGGAAATATTTTGTACTTAAAAAAGCAAGTCCTAAAAATCAAGGGACTTGGTAATAAAAATCCCTTGGCGCTAGATTAATGAACAAATATCTACTATTGTGATAAGATGCATAATGAGGTTCAGAATGAAAAAAGATGCAGTCTGGTCAAGCGATCCCGCTGCTCCAACGTCACATGGCATCAGGGACAGGAGATAAAAGGGAATACAATCCTTTGTTCTTGGCCTGTCATTTTTTGAAAGTGCTTGGGCCTCCCGATCTTTTGAAGGCTAACTTTCGTGTATGCCAAATGCTTCAGCAGACATGGACGTAGGGTGAATATTAATGTGACTTTAGTTGTAACCAAATGTGATCAAGTAATGCTCTACAAACTTGATTAGTTTACAAGAAATCTTTAACATCATCACTGATAATATAGATCTGAGGATTTTACAAGGTTTTTTTTAAGATTTTATTTATTTATTTAATTGAGAGAGGGAGAGAGAGGGAGAGAGAGAGAACACATAGGTGAACAGGGCGAGGGGCAGAAGAGGAGGGGAAGGGAGCCAGAGAATCCCAAGCAGACTCCACACAGAGTGCAGAGCCTGATGTGGGCTCAGTCTCACAACCCTAAGATCGTGACCCGAGCTGAAACCAGGAGTCAGATGCTTAACCAACTGAGCTACCCAGGCACCCCAGAGGATTTTACAAGCTTAAACACTCATGGCCAAAAGTTAATATTTCAATTTATTTAAAATTTTTTATATAACAAACTGATATTTTCTAAATCCTTCACAAATCATATTCCATAAATGCTGAGTCTTCTTATACCATGAAATTTCAATCTTGCATGTCAGTATAGGATGAGAGGAATAAAAGACTTTTAGGGAAAGTATTAAATTTAACCAGTATTATTCTGATAAAAAATGAAAGTTTAAAATTACAAAAATTAATTATGAGCAGTAGTTAACAAGATGTTATTTACATTTCAAATATTTACTCTTTATATGGTCTCTATAAATATTCTGAATATTCTTTTTGATTAGTAAGCTTCCTTTCTGCTTGCATGAGTTCATCTTTTCCTCACACAGGCTACTAATCTTTCCACTTTAAGCCATGATTTCTTTTACTTTATTTTTCCCAGGTCTTCTAGAAAGACTTCCCTTTTTCATCTTTTTCTTTACCTCAGTCCTGTCTTTTTATTCAGCTATTTGAAATACAAATCAATTTCTATTACAAAGTCTTCACTGGTGATTCAAATTTAATTTAACAGTATTTATTGTGCATATTATATCATTTATTGTCTAATTATATCCAAATTAGCACTTCATTTTATACCATCTTGCAGTGTACGATAATTCTTTTTTGTACATGTATGTTTTCTTTCCAAATAAGATTATGAGGATTTAGAAGTTGGGGATTTAATTAGCAGTGAAACATGCACGGTTTCCTGTATGTGTTTTATATCTACAAATGTGTTTGGTATATTACAGGCAATTTGTTTTACAGGAGAGGTGGTTCTCTAAGACTCAGTTTTGTGTGGCAGGTAAATTTCTGAAACATACTAAAGAATGTACTTTCTTAGAAAATTTACTGAAGTGGTGACAGCAAAGCGGTAGAATAGGAGCTACAGATGCTGCCCTCCCACAGAAAACAATGATTACATATCCAAGAACAAAAGTAGGCCTGGGAGGGTTCAAGGGTTTAATGAAGAACTTGTAGCAGCACAGTGGAGCAAGAAGTGGAGAATAACCAGAGAGGATCACTGTCGTCAACAGCATAGCCGGGAGGTCTGGAGGGGGCTGGGAATGAAGGAGAGCAAGGGCTGTCAGGAGCAGCCACTGTGGTCTCCAGGCCCCTCTCTGTGAAGGACACTGGCAGCCTTTGCCACGGAGGACCTCAACAGCCTCCAGCACAGTTGTGGATTCACCACCCCCCCACTCAGTGGAGGACCCTGTAGTGTTCATTGGCATGGACTGCGGCAGCTTGCTCCAGAGAAGACACTGGTAGCTTTTGCCGCTGAGCTAACCAATAGAAATGTTGCTGCAGACCCCTGGAGAGGGAGCTGCTCCTGCTGCTCTTCCCCCAAGAAGCACGGTTGCACTGGCCTGGGGCCGGGACTACCAATCTCCTTCCAAATCCATGTAACCTCCATATCCTAGAATCATAGCCACTCCACATGCCTCTGAACGCCAGACCCTGTCTTTATGGCCACCCCACAAGTGCCTGCTCTTTGGTCCCTGGAGCCACAGGCACAGGAGTCTGACCTGCTTCTCAAACCCCAGAGGTGGTGCTGCTCAACATGTGCCATATTGGGGACCCTGTTCTGCGACTGCTCATACATCATAAACGGTGCTGCAGAAAAGACGCCTGTGCATCCGACATGAGTGCCACTGCCACTGGGAGTGTGCCCACAGGTGGGACCCAGTACCAGGAGGAATCCCCTTGGAAGTAGCAAAGACAGGGCAGAAATAAATAAAGAGTAGAAAAACAATAGAAAAGACCAATGAAAGGAGAAGCTGTTTTTATTTAAAAGATAAAATGGACAAACCTACTAGACAAACTAAGAAAAAAAAGACTCACAGGTATAAAATTAGAAATGAAAGCGAAGGAAACATTACAACTGATACCACAGAACTACAGTCAAAAGAGACTATGAAGAATAATTATACACCAACATATTGGATAATCTAGAAGAAATGGATGAATTCCTAGGAACATACTACCTACCAAGACTGAATCATGAAGACATAAAATTTGAACAGACTAATAATGAGTAAGGAGATTGAGTCAGTAATCAAAATTCTCCCAACACAGAAATCCCAGGACCAGATGGCTTCACAGGTGAATCTACAAAACATTTATCAAAAAACTAGCACCAGTGCTTCTCAAACTCTTGTCAAAAATGGAAGATGAGGGAACACTTCCAAACTCATTTTACAAGGCCAGCATTACCTTGATATCAACCAGACAAGGATACTGCAATGAAAGAAAATTACAGGCCAATGTCTTAGTAAACATAGTTACAAAAATCCTCAGCAAAATACTATCAAACTGAATGAAACAACACATTAAAAGGGTTATACAACACCACAATCAAGTGGGATTTATCTCTGGGATGAAAGGATGGTTCGACACATGCAATTGATTAATATGATGTACCATCCTGACCAAACGAAGGATAAAAATTGTATGATCATCTCAATAGATGTAGAAAAGGCATTTGACAAAAGTAGATATTTTTTCATATTAAAAGCTCTCAACAAATCGACATAGAAACAGCCTACCTCAACATAATAAAGACCATATGTGACAAGTCCACAGGTAACAGCATACTCAATGATGAAAAACCGGATTTTTTTTTTTATAAGATCAAGACCAAGGCAAAGATGTCCATGCTCTTCACTTCTACTCAACATAGTACCAGAAGTCCCAGCCAGAATAATTAGGCAAGAAAATAATATAAAAGTCATCCAAATTGGAAAAGAATAAGTAAGATTATCTTTCTCGGATGACACGATTGTATACATAAATGTCACACACACACACACAAACTGTTAGAAATAATTTAAATATTCAGCAAAGTTATGGGATACAAAATCAACATACAAAAATTATTTTTTCTATATACTAGCAGTGGGCAATCTGAAAAAGGAAATTAAGAAAACAATTCTTATTTAAAATACTGTCAAAAAGAATAAAACACTTAGGAATAAATTTAACCAAAGAGGTGAAAGATTTATCTACTGAAAACTATATAAAACATTATTGAAAGAAATTAAGGAAGACAAATGAATGGAAAGACATCCAAATTCATGGATTGGGAGAATTAACATTGTTGAAATGTTCATTTGATTCAATCCACAGAGTACAATGATCTACAGATTCAATGCAGTTTTTTTTTTAATCAAATTCCAATGACATTTTTCACAGAAAAAGAAAAACCAACCCTCAAATTCATAGGAACCACAAATGATCCCTAATGGCCAAAATCATCTGGAAAATTAAGAATAATGCTCAGATATCTCACACTTCCTGATTTTAAAACATGTTATATAGCTACAGTCACCAAAACAGTTTCGTAGTGGCAAAAGAACAGATATAAAAACCAATGGGACAGAAGAAAGAGCCCATGCATAGACAGTCAACTGACCTTCAACAGGGGTCCTAGAGTACACAATGGAAAAAGGATAGAGTCTTCACCAAATGGTGCTGGGAAAAGTAGATAGCCACACGCAACAGAATGAAATCAGAGTATTATACCATACACAAAAATAAAGTCCAAATAGATTGAAGACTCAAGTATAAGAATCTGAAATTATAAAACTCCTAGAAGAAAATATGCAGAAAAACTTGACACTCTCCTTGGAAATGATTTCATGATTTTAACACCAAAAGCATAGGCAACAAAAGCAAAAAGAAACAAGTACTACTACATCTAACTGAAAAGACTCTGCACAACAAAGGAAACAATCAATGAAGTGAAAAGGCAACCTATGGAAAGGAAGAAAATATTTGCAAACTATATATCTGATAAGGGGTTAATACATACATATAGAAGGAAATCATTCAACTCAATAACAAAAATAAATAATCCAATGAAAAAATGTTCAAAGCCCATGATTCCACATTTTTCCAAAGAAGACATACAAATGGCTAATAGGTATATGAAAAGATGCTTAGCATTAGGGATCACTAGGGAAATTCAAATCAAAACCACAGTGAGATATCACCTCATATGGCTTATGGTGACTATTATCAAAAAGTCAAAAGAGGGCTGCCTGAATGGCTAGGTCAGTTAAGCCTCCATCTCTTGATTTTGGTTCAGGTTGTGAGATCAATCAAGCCAGCCCATGTTGGGCTCTACGTTGGGCCCCATATTGGGCATGGAGCCTGCTTAAGATTTCCTCTCTCCCTACGCCTCCACCCTTACCCCGCATCCTCTCTAAAAAAATTAAAAGTCGAAAGATAATTGTTGACAAGGTGTGGAGTAAAAAGAACCATTGTAGACTATTTATAGGAATATAAACTAGTACATCCATTACAGAAAATGAGTACAAAGGTTCCTTAAAAAATTAAAAATAGAACTACCATATGATCTATCAATCCTACTTCTGGGTGTATATTCAAGGGACGTTAATCCATGTCTCAAAGAGATATCTGCAGTTTCATGTTCATTGCAGCATTATTCGCAGTAACCAAGTTATGGAAACAACTTCAGTGTCCATTGACAAATGAATAGATAAAGAAAATGTGATATCAATATATAGATATATTTATATATACAATAGAATATTATTCAGCCTTAAAAAAGAAGATAATCCTGTTATTTGCTACAGCATAGATGAACCTTGAGGAATTATATCAAGTGCAATAAGCCCATCACAGAAAGACAAATACTGTATGATCTCATTTATACATGGAGTCTAAAAAAAGGTCAAATTCAAAGTAATAGGAGTAGAATGGTAGTTACCAGGAGTTGGAGATTATAAAAACAAAAGTGGAGATCTTGGTCAAGAATAGAAACTTCCAGTTCTAAGATTAAATTCTCAAGACCTATGTATAGCATGGTGACTATAATTACCATAGTTAATATATTGTATACTTGAAATTTGCTAGAAGAGTAGATATCATGTTCTCCCACACACACGCACACAAATGCAGTGGTAACCATGCAAGGTGATGGACGTGTTGGTTAGCTTGATTGTGGTAATCATTTCACATTACATAAATATACATCAAAACACCACATTGCATACCTTGAAAGTATACGATATTTATTTGTCAATCATACCTTAATGAAGCTGGAAAGAAGGAAATTTACTTAGCATTCCTTTTCGCAGTAAAATTCCATCGCTACATGGAAAAGCGATTCTCTAACTGAACGCCCATTGAACATCTAAATATCAACTACTTTGTAATTTTTCAGAAAAAAAGATAAGTTACTTCTATGGAAGACATGACTTACCTAAATTTCTATGGATCTGGCTTAGGGATATGCATTTTTTAGCATGCCTGTGAACTACATCTTATACTCACTAAAATTTAGAGTTATTATACAGAGAATTCAATCAATTGAGTTTCTTAGAAACTCTTTGGGTTATTGAAGCAATTGAAGAGGGAAGCATGTGACAATTTTGCTATTTTTTGTTAGGTATAAAGTAATAGACCAATAATTTATATTTGTAAAGTGCTTTACAGTTATCAAAACATATATAATAACATATATTAAAATATTTACATACCTATTTTAGAATTGAAACTTTTAACCCTAAAATCATAGTTTGAGTAACTTTTACACTGTATTCATAAAGTACAACATAGAAAGAATAACTCCCAGCTAATTGTGATAAATATTCAAATGTATGATGGTTTATCTGATCATCTAAGGGCAAATAAAAAAATATCCAGCTAATGGCCCAAATGCTATAAGGCACGTTTATAAGTAAATGCCAAATGAGTATGAATTTATCTAAAATGCTGTATATGAATATTTGTCAAATGTGGACATTTTTCCTAGGTTTATAAAAACTGTTTTAGTTAAACAAAATTTCAATGGATCAGATAATATCAAATGTTAAAGGTTAATCAAAAAGGAATAGTTGTGAAGTCAGTTTTTAAGTGAGAACACTTTGGCATCACTTTATGAAGATAAGATCCAAAACATTTTTTTTAAATAAAGAAACCCTTAGTCTTCTTCAGGAAGGATAAGTCAGAATGAGTGTGATGCACAGCTGATATATCCTCAAATTTAAAGAAAGGTTTTTCAAAAGACAATACATAATTATATTTTAATTTGTGTTTGGAACTTCTGACCATTTATCTAGAGGCGTCAAGATTTGAAAATTTCAAACAGTTCTGCTTTAAAATAGATTTAATAAGACCACCCCCAAGAAAAGTTTATTTGAGTTGCCTTCCCAATTCCCCTTCTAGTCTCCCCACATCACACTTGGTAAAAGGTATATCCAGTTTGTTTCCAAGTTATGCTGTATCTCAAAGATCATCCTTCTTCATGCTATTACATATTTTAAAATTTTCCTCTACTTTTCTGAAGTCCTTTCTTTCCATGCTCATACTCCTGAAATACAGAGCACTTTCGTATATCGCGTTATCTACTCGCTGTAAGGGTGAAACAGTCATGGGTGCTCTACTGCTGCAGGGATTTCTCGTGGGAAAAGAAAAACATTGGCTCAGTGAATGAAAGTGGCCAGATAAAGTTATTACAATCTATTGTATCACTCTCTGAGTCCACCCAGTTATGTGATGAAACAGGATATGCATATGTATACAGTGGAATTAACATTCAATATAAGAAGGATTTGTGCCTTTATTATGTATTCTTCTAAACAAAGGAAGTTCATTTGTGTTTATTTTCTTCTGTGTACCTGAATATTTTTACAGAGATTGTTGGAAAAAAGATTTAATCTGATGTAAAATATATTATGTCAAATTGTCAGTAGAAATTTTGTTGAGGATAGTACAAGATGACAGCATAGGAAGACCGTGAACTCCCTTCCTTCCATGGTCACAACAAATTTACAACTACATGTGGAATAATTCCCAGTAAACGGGAACTGAAAACTGAACAGCTTCCTCCACAAAAAGAGGTAAAAGGGCTACGTTGAGATGAGTAGCAACAGTAGAGACAGATAGTAGATAGTAGAGACAGGGTCTTTTCGAAAATCTCACCCCCAGTGTGATGACACACAATAGAGAAGGATCTCCTAATCCTGGATCCTCTCCCTGAGGAACAAAGGGTTTGTGCCCCATTATCAGGCACCTTAACCCTTAGGACATGCATCAGAGAGACGAGACCTGAAAAATGTATGGATCTGGAAGCCAACAGGATTTACATCCACAGGACCTGGGGAGATGTGTGATATGAGATTGGCCTTTGAGGTGCTCATACACAAGACTCACTTGTCCTGGGAACTAGCTCAAGGGCAGCAGTTAGAGAGGTGATTAGATTATGTGTAGAGGTGATTCAGTTGCTAATCTTAAAGCATCAGCCAAAGGGGCAGGGATTAATTGGGATTTTACTTGGGGAAAGAGGTGCTGGAGAGGACCATTTTCTATACAGGCAGGCATGTATGGGCACAACCTCACTATAGCCACAGACATGCCCTGCCCCAAGCACTCATTCCCAGGCTTTGCCAGAGCCAGAAGTTCAGTGCAATCCACACAGGCATGCTTCTTGATTGTGTGGCTCTGGTGCCATCCTGCTGGTTTGCTCTGGTGCCATCCTGGACCCCACAGAACTGAAATTCTCAGAAAGACAGTTCTGGTCAGGATACCACACCCCAGGGAGAAGAAACACACCCCAGTCTGCACATGAAAAATGCCCATTTAAGATTCCTGGGTAGATTTCAGTTTGACACACATTTCAAGGCTACAGAGGCATCTCAAGAAATGTAGTCAGGGAGACACCACCTGCAAGTGTTTCCTTCACTTGCTGCAGCTCATTGGTACCTCCCAGAAAGGAGCTTGTTTTCTCATCTGAAACCCTAATCCTTGCAACTGTTATCCAGATAACACCTCCAAACCGGTGGGTCTAGAAGTCAGCAGCATCTATGGTTGCAGTCTCATAAGACTCTATATATTTGCATACTTTAAAACCTGCTGCCTGAATTCCAATCAGCCTGTGTCTGGGTGCTGAGAACATTTTCTTTGGAACATGTCCAGGTCCTGGCACACCTCCAACAATTGAGATCTATCAAGAATAAATTAGGCTGCTAGACAATCACAAAGGTTAGAGAAGCAACCAAGTGATAGGACAAAGTTGAATGATAAGTTTCACCTCCTACACAAGGCCACTCTTCCAATAGTGGAAGAGGTAACTATTTTGCCTCGTATATAGAAATAAACACAGAGCATCAAGAAAAAAGAGGAAATGGAGAAATATGTTACAAATGAGAAAAACAAGACAAAGGCCTAGAAAAAGCCTTGAATGAAACAGAGATGATAATAGTCTGCTTGATAAGGAGTTCAGAATAATGGTCATAAAGATTCTTTAAAAAAAAAAAAAAGATTTTATTTACTTATTTGACAGAAAGAGATCACAAGTAGCCAGAGAGGCTGGTGGGGGGGGGGGGGAGTGTGGAAGCAGGCTCCCTGCTGAACAGAGGGCCAGATGCAGGGCTTGATCCCAGGACCCCGAGATCATGACCTGAGTTAAAGGCAGAGGCCTCACCCACTGAGCCACCCAGGAACTCCAGTCATAAAGATTCTCACTGAACTCAGGAGAAGAACAGATGGACACAGGGTACAGTACTTCAACAAGAAGATAGATAGTATAAGAAAGTACCAAACAGAAGTCACAGACCTGAAGAATACAATAACTGAACTGAAAAGTGATGAAAGGGGTGAAACAGCAGACTAATAAAGTAGAAGAACAAGCCAGCAATCTGCAAGACAGGGCAGTGGAACTCACCTAATTAGAGCAATAACAACAACAACAACAAAAGAATTTTAAAAAGTGAAGATAGCTTAAGAGGTCTATTGGACAACATCAAGCAGGATAATATTGCATCATAGAGATCCCAGAAGGAGAAGAGAGGAAGGGGTAGAAAACTTACTTGAAGAAATTATGGCTAAAGACTTTCCTAACTTGGGGAAGGAAACAGGTTCAGGAAGCACAGAAAGTTCAAATAAGGTGAACCCAGAGATCCACACCATGACTCATTTTAATTAAATTAAATTAAGTTTAATTTAAATGCCAAAAGTTAAAAAACTTAAAAGTAGCAAGAGAAAAAAATATTTGTTACATACAAGGGAACCCCTGTAAGAATATCAGCTGATTTTTCAGCAGAAACTCAGCAGGTCAGAAAGAGTGGCATGATATAGTCAAAGTGTTGAAAGGAAAACCCTTCTAAAAATACTGTACTCAGCACACTTTTCATTCAGAATTGAAGAAGAGATAAAATGTTTTACAGACAAGCAAAAGCTAAAGGAATTCATCACCACTAAAATGGCTTTATAAGAAATATTAAAGTAAAGGGTTTCTTTAAGCTGAAGAGAAGAGGCACTAACTAATAGTAAGAAAACATAAGAAAGTAGGGGCACATGGTTGACTTAGTTGGTAAAGCATCTGACTCTTGGTTTTGGCTCAGGTCATGATCTTGGGGTCATGGGATTGAGACCCACATCAGGCTCCACACTCTGCAGGGAGTCTGTTTGTCCCTCTCCCTCTGCTCCACCCCCGAATTGTGCTCTCTCTCTCAAATAAATAAATAAAAATCTTTTCAAAAGAAGAAAACATGAGAAAGTAAAAATCGTTCTTGTAAAGACAAATATATAGGAAGGGTAGTGGATTCACCACTTACAAAGCTTGTGTGAAAGTTAAAAGACAAAAGTAGTATAATTAACCAAACTATAATAATTAATTAAGGCATACATAAAAGAAAAAGATGAAATGTAACATTAAAGTCATAAAACAGGGGAGAATAAAAATGTAGAGTTGTTAGAATATGTTTAAATTTAAGTGCTATTACTTAGAGTGCTATAGGCTATTGTATGTGAACCTCACAGTAACCACAAAGAGAAAAGTATAGTAAATACAGAAAAGATCATGAGAAAAGAATCTAAGCATAATACTAAAGAAGTTCATCAAACCACAAGGGAAGAGAATAAGAAAAGAAGAAGGAACAGAAAGGAACTACAAAAAACATCCAGAAAACATAACAGAATGGCAATAAGTACAAATCTATCAATAATTACTTTAAATGTAAATGGACTAAATTCTCCAATCAAAAAAACATGGAGTAGACGATGGGATAAAAACAATAATACTTGTCTGGGGGTGCTGACAAGCTTAAAGGAGTGTGTGACTCTTGAACTCAGGGTTATGGGTTCAGGCCCCATGTTGGGTGTAGAGATTACTCAAAAAAACTAAACTTAAAAAAAATAAGACTTATCTATATGTTGCCTATAAAAAACTAACTTCAGATCTAAGGATAACACATAGACTGAAAAAGAAGGGATAGAAAAAGATTTTCCATGCACATGGAAACAAAAAGCTGGTGTAGGTATACTTATATCTCACACACAAACACACACACACACACACACACACACACAAATAGACTTTAAAATAAAGACTGTAATAAAAGAGAAGGCATTACATAATGATAAAGGGAAGATTCCAACAAGAGAATATAACCACTGTAAATATTACACACCCAAAATAGGAGCAGCTAAAAATATAAAGCAAATATTTACAGACCTAAAGGGAGAGAACAAGAGCAATAAAACAATAGTAGTATTACTATTAATAGCAATTAATAGTATTATTTAGTAATTAATTAATTAGAGTAATTAGTATTATTTTAATACCCCACTTATACCAATGGATAGATCATCAGACAGAAAATCAGTAAGGAAGCATCAGCATTAAATGACACATTAGACTGGATGGTCTTAATAGGTATATACAAAACATTCCAACCAAAAGCAGCAGAATACACATTCTTCTCAAGTGTACATGAAACATTCTGCAGGATTGATCATGTTAGGCCACAAAACAGGTCTTAATAAATTTAAGAACATATCAAGAATTTTTCTGACCACAATGGTATGAAACTAGAAAGAAACAAGAAAACTTGGATAATCACAAATATATGGAGATTAAACAACATGCTACCAAACAACCAGTGAGCCAATCAAGAAATCAAAGGGAAAATTAAAAGACTATCTTTTTTTACTTAAAAAAACATTTTATTTATTTATTTAGAGAAATAAAAGCTATTCAAATTGGCAAAGAAGAAGTCAAACTCTCTCTCTCTTCACAGATGATATGATACTCTATGTGGAAAACCCAAAAGACTCCATTCCCAAATTACTAGAACTCATATAGCAATTCAGTAATGGGGCAGGATACAAAATCAATGCACAGGTATCAGTTGCTTTTCTATACACTAACAATGTAACTGTAGAAAGAGAAATTAGAGAATCAATTCCATTTATAATATCACTAAAAACTATAAGATAACTTAGAATAAACCTAACCAAAAAGGTAAATGACCTATACTCTAGGAACTACAAAACACTAATGAAAGAAACTGAAGAAGACACAAAAAGATGAAAAAACATTCCATGCTCATGGATTAGAAGAATAAACATTATTAAAACATCTATGCTGCTCAGAGTAATCTATACTTTCAATACCAGCCCAAGCAAAATATCAATGGCATTTTTCAAAGTGGTGGAACAAACAATCCTAAAATTTGTGTGGAACCAGAAAAGACCCCAAATCGCCAAGGAAATGTTGAAAAAGAAAACCAAAGCTGGGGGCATCACGTTGCCTGATTTCAAGGTGTATTACAAAGCTGTGATCACCAAGACAGCATGGTACTGGCACAAAAACAGACATATAGACCAGTGGAACCGAGTAGAGAGCCCAGATATGGATCCACAACTCTATGGTCAACTAATCTTCAACAAAGCTGGAAAAAAATATCCAGTGGAAAAAAGACAGTCTTTTAAATACATGATGCTGGGAAAATTGAACAGCTATATACAGAAGAATGAAATTTGACCATTTTCTTACACTGTACACAAAGATAATCTCAAAATGGATGGAAGACCTCAATGTGAGACAGGAATCCATCAAAAGCCTAGAGGAGAACATAGGCACTAACCTCTTTGACATCGGCCACAGCAGCTTCTATCAAGACATGTCTCCAAAAGCAAGGGAAACAAACGCAAAAATGAACTTTTGGGACTTCATTGAGATAAAAAGCGCAAAACAAAGAGGCAACCCACAGAATGGGAGAAAATATTTGCAAATGACACTGCAGACAAAGGGCTGATATCCAAGATCTATAAAGATCTATAAAGAACTTCTCAAGCTCAACACCCAAAAAACAAATAATCAAGTCAAAAAATGGGCAGAAGACATGAACAGACACCTCTCCAAAGAAGACGTACAAATGTCTAACAGACACATGAAAAAATGTTTATCATCATTAGCCATCAGGGAAATTCAAAGCAAAACCACATTGAGATACCACCTTATACCAGTTACAATGGCAAAAATTAACAAGGCAAGAAAGAAGTGTTGGAAAGGTTGTGGAGAAGAGGAAACCCTCTCACACTGTTGGTGGGAATGCAAGTTGGTGCAGCCACTTTGGAAAACAGTGTGGAGGTTCCTAAAAAAATTAAAAATAGGGGCACCTGTGTGGCTTAGTGGGTTAAGCCTCTGCCTTCAGCTCAGGTCATGATCCCAGAGTCCTGGGATCAAGCCCCACATTGGTCTCTCTGCTCAGCGGGGAGACTGCTTCCTCCTCTCTCTCTGCCTGCCTCTCTGCCTACTTGTGATCTCTCTATGTCAAATAAATAAATAAAATCTTTAAAAAAAATTAAAAAATAGAGATATCCTACGACCCAGCAACTGCACTACTGAGTATTTACCCCAAAGATACAGATGGAGTGAAAAGAAGGGCCATCTGAACCCCAATGTTCATAGCAGCAATGACCACGGTCGCCAAACTGTGGAAAGAACCAAGATGCCCTTCCACGGACGAATGGATAAGGAAGATGTGGTCCATATACACTATGGAGTATGATGCCTCCATCAGAAAGGATGAATACCCAACTTTTGTAGCAACATGGACGGGACTGGAAGAGATTATGCTGAGTGAAATAAGTCAAGCAGAGAGAGTCAATTATCTTATGGTTTCACTTATTTGTGGAGCATAAGGAGTAGCATGGAGGACATTAGGAGAAGGAAGGGAAAAATGAAGGAGGGAATCAGAGTGGGAGATGAACCATGAGAGACTATGGACTCCGGGAAACAAACTGAGGATTTTAGAAGGGAGGGGCATGGGGGGATGGGTGACCCTGGTGGTGGATATTAAGGTGGGCACGGATTGCATGGAGCACTGGGTGTTATATGCAAACAATGAATCATGGAGCACTGCATCAAAAACAAATGATGTAATGTATGGTGACTGACATAATTAAAAAAAAAGTGCTATTGGGGCGCCTGGGTGGCTCAGTGGGTTAAAGTCTCTGCCTTCAGCTCAGGTCGTGATCCCAGAGTCCTGGGATTGAGCCCCACATCGGGCTTTCTGCTCAGCAGGGAGCCTGCTTCCCCCTCTCTCTCTGCCTGCCTCTCTGCCTACTTGTGATCTCTCTGTCAAATAAATAGATAAAATCTTTGGGGGTAAAAAAAAAAAAAGCGGTATTGGGAAAACTGGACCACTATCTTACACCATACACAAAAGTTGAATCAAAATGGGTTAAAGACCTGAATGTAAGACAAGAAACAATAAAATTCCTAGATGAAAACATAGGTGGTTAGCTCCTTAACATCATCCTGGTGGTATTGTTTTAGATCTGACCACAACAAAGGCAATGGTAATGGAAGCAAAAATAAACAAATGGGACCACGTAAAACTAAAAAGCTTCTGTATAGCAAAGGAGACTATTAACAAAATAAAGAGGCAATGTTCTAAATAGAATATATTTCAGATCATATATTTGATATGGGGCTAATATCCAAAATATATAAAGAATTTGTACAAATCAGTAACAAGAAACCAATCTGATTTAAAAATGGGCAGAGAATCTGAACAGACATTTTTACAAAGAAGGCACAAGGAAGATACTCAACGACATTAATTATCAGGGAAATACAAATCAAGACCACAGTTATATATCACCTCACACCTGTCAGACTCTTATCAAAACAGACAAGAAATAAGTTTTGAGAGGTTATGGAGAAAAGGAACACGCATGCCCTATTGATGGTCACATAAATTGGCGCAGCCACTATGGAAAACTGCGTAGAGATTCCGCAAAACATTAGAACTACCATATGAGCCAGCTATTCCACTTTTGGATATTTATCCGAAGAAGATGAAAACTAATTCAAAAAGATATATACACCCCTATGTTCACTGCAGCATTACTTACAATAGTCAACATATGAAAACAACTTGTGTTCATTTATGGATGGTGGATAAATAAGATGTGGTATATATACATGTTGGAATAGTACTCAGCCATAAAAAGGAGGAAATCTTGCCATTTGCAACAACATGGATGGACCTCGAGGGTCTTATGCTAAGTGAAATATGTCTGATAGAAAAAGACAAATATCATATGATTCAATTATATCTGGAGTCTAAAAATCAAAACACACAAAACTCATAGACGCAGATTTAGAGAACAGATTGGCAGCTATCAGAGAGGAAGAGGGTTGGGAAGTGGGCAAAAAGGGTGAAGGGGTCAATTGTATGGTAACAGATGGTAACTATACTCATGTGTCGATCACTTTGCAGTGTATACAAATAATTATTATGTTGTGCATCTGAAACAAATATAATGCTTTAATACCAATTTTACCTCAATAAAAAATTAACTTGAAAAAATAAATTTTTCCTTCCCAAATATACATGTAAAATTTTAGGACTTATATTGATATATTTTATTGCTCTTTGATATCTTAGTACTTTTAAAAAAGATTTCATAGTAAATAGTGGTGTTCATAGAATTTTTTTCCTGGCTATATTAAGAGCTTCAGTTCTTTTGTATTAGATAGAAAGAATAAAGAGATCATTCTGCTTTCAGTTTATAATATTGTACATACAGATTTTCATATCATTTAAAAGGAAATATGAGTTAATTCATTTGCTATCACCTTTTTTCAGCTGAATTAGAGAAATTTATGCTGAGAGAATATCATATAGTAATAATGATGATGATTTTTATAAAATTTGGTTTACTTCCTAGACACATCTTTGTTTCTTAAACAGTTGTTATCCCTATATTTTAGGTAAGTAAAATATTAACTGGCAATTTTGTGTTCTGATGCCTAAAATGTATAGAAAGTCATTTTATTTATGTTTTTTAATTTATTTGTTTGTTTTGGTTTCAAGAAACTAAGTCTCAATTAATTTAGGAGTTTACGTGTTTTTTGGAGTGATATATATACATGGAGAATCCAGAGAAGACTGGATACAAAATAACTTATTGGAGTTGAGCTACACTTAGGTCTTTGAACCAGTCGCTTTTTCTTTTTTAAATAACTAAGACACATACCTATACTTCAGCATCTTCTTTCTATCTTTTCTCTATCTCATTAGTTTTGCTTTCTTATAATTTTGATAAACTTATAACTTCAGTGTATCAAGCCCTCTACAACTTACTCCTCACTCTGTATTCTGTGTCTTAAGACTATTCAGTTTCGGCATTTATCAATGCCCTTAACACCCTTGTTTGACACCCTCAAGCCCAAACTGGCAATAGTGTTGGCCAATCTCACTTTTCATTCCAAATGTGACAATCGACTCTTCAATTTGAGGATGGGCTGCCCTTGGATCATATATCCAGTTTTTGTCAAATTGTGGAGGGACTAGGTCATGTGAGTCTAATAATGGGTTAACAGTTCATCAGAGGGAGAGTTAAAGCATTTTCCTTTAGGAGAAACTCTAGGCTTGGAAGGAACTGTAACTGGTACATCTAAGATAAGATTCTGTTTTGTCTAACACAAAAGAACTATGCTCCAGGTTTGTGTATCATTTTTCATTTATATTTTCTTACATGGCACTTTAATTCATATGTGATATACATATACTATTAGTTTAGGGTAGAATATATTGAACTGTGTATCTCTTCCTAGTCTGAGAATAAGAACACTTTATGTGAGTGGGTTATCAAAGTGAATAATTTTTAACTGACTGCGGATAGGTTCCCTAAAAGCCATGTCATTTGGCCTTCTATTCTACATTTTATAGGACGAACCTCATCCCATGTATAATCTTCAGGAGCCTTGCCTCCTGGAATACATGTGTTTTTTAATAGGGCTACACTCCTTGGTATTTTGTATCCTAGAATCAGGATTGACCCTCACAAGTACCTATGTCGGATGGGAATAATGGTTCCTTCTAGCCCATGCTGTTGTTGTTGATGTGTTTGGAATTGGCAGTGCTGTTGACAGTAGGGTTCCCATTTTCTCATCATAATTTTCCATTTCGAGATATTCTTCATACTCAGGGCTTTACAGAGATTCCTTGTAATGAGTGGATTACAGTTCTTAACTGATCTTTGTCTCCCACAAAATGAGAATAAGTTCTCTAGGCAATATGCACTCTGACTTTAAGATTTAATGCCAGTGTGTTGACATAAACATCATCAATCTTACAATAAAGTTATATGGTTATTACTAGCAATTGGGTGTGGCATCCTAACCTTTGATTGTATAAATTAGACATATCACACAATATTACATGTGCTCCTAACCCTTCATTAAAATTATAATTGTTTAGGGGCGCCTGGGTGGCTCAGTGGGTTAAAGCCTCTGCCTTCGGCTCAGGTCATGATCCCAGAGTCCTGGGATCGAGCCCCACATCGGGCTCTCTGCTTAGCAGGGAACCTGCTTCCTCCTCTCTCTCTCCCTGCCTCTCTGCCTACTTGTGATCTCTATCAAATTAAAAAAAATTATAATTGTTTAATCATATAATTCAGCATTATAAAGTTCTAATCTGAAATTATAATTATGATCTCAGTGTGTAATTAATTCATTCACAATTCCATAAATATGCTTTGAAGTCCTACTGTGTTTGGGACTCTTATACTAGATGTTGGAGATGTAGAAATAAAAATGAGTGTCCTAGAGTTTACAGGAGGGGTTCATAGTATGTTTAGTGCTGGGCAAGACATTGGAAGAAGTGCTATGAGGAATGTGTATATATTTGCTGTTGAAGTTCACATGTGGTCACATATCTCAGCCCGGGGAGAGGAGAGTTACTGAGTGTTTCCATATGAAATCATTTTTAATCATATTAGTGAGGTATAATTTATATACGATAAAGCAGATGCGTTAACTCTACAGGTTGATGACTTATGACAAACATATATTACTCTGTAACCTCCACCCCAATGAAGATATAGAACTTATCAATATTCTGTGACATTCTGACCCTTTGCAGTCTTTCCTTGTACACTCGTCCCATCAGCCCTCCTAGAGTGGGCGCATTTTGAGGTGAATTTTAATAGATCTGCAAGTAGTTAATTAACCATGCAAGAAGGAGAAGAAAAAGCATCTGACTGAAATTAGGGCTTCTATTGTAGAGTATAAGATGAGGCTGCAGAAGTTAATGTACTAGAGACTCTGAGAGACATTTTAAGGTTTTGAATTTTATCCTTACAGTAATGGGAAGTCTTTGAATGGTTTTAAACTAAGGTGACTCATAATAATAGCAGCAAACAATATTAAGTGCTTACCAAGGAGTGAGCACTTACAAGCATGACCATTCAATTTTGATACTTTTCCTATCAAAGATATAACAAGATGGAACCTCAAATTCATGAACTGCAGGCTCATAATTAGTAAGGACTCCAGGGACCATGTTACACAAAAACACATGTCATTTCACATTCAACACCAAGTGTCTTTTTAGAGCATAAACAGTAAATTGACAGATAAAATCAGGCTGGTAGTAGAGGTATCATACAAATGAGGAATAATGAGGCTAGTACAAGAAGGAGAGGAGAGGTAATTAGGAGATAGAGCCTACTCAGCTTCAGAATAAATCACTGCGGGATGCATGGGTGGCTGAGTCAGTTAAGTAAGCATCTGCCATAGGCTCCGGGTCCTGGGATTGAGGCCTGAGTCAGACTCCTTGCTCACAGGGAGCCTGCTTCTACCTCTGCCAGTCCCCCTGCTTGTGCTCTCTCCTCTCTCAAATAAGTAAAATCTTTAAAAATAGTAATAATAAATAGTAGTAATTTTAAATCATTGAAGGAAGCATTTAGTAAAGAAAGTCCTGGCAGTCATTCCCAATACAGGAGATGAGATGATGTGATCACCTAAACTGGTGCTCACAGGAAGAGAACAGGCACGGAGGCAACGAGGCCAGCGCTGCTGCGGAATGCAAGCGCCTACTGACTTCCAACTCCTCAGGTCTGGCAGGAAGTTGGAAATGTGGGTCTAAGTTTCTGAGAAGATTTCTGAAGTGCTGAGAAAGATATAAAATTGTTAGTGCATAGGTCTTTGTCAAAGCCAGAGAGAAAGAAAGTAGTTAGCAGAGAGGGCTAAGAACAGGAGAGGAAGACAGGAGTCTTTACAGTGTGCTGGAAAAACAGAAGAGGTGTATCTGGCCACAAAACAGGAAGACGTAACAGTGACCACCTGCTGGGACTCAAGGGCTGGCGGGTTCCCTGTGCCGGTGTTCAATGACATCACAAACAGCACGGAGTCGGGGAAGGACAGGAGCATTTCGAATCCAGGTGGTCACTGGCAATTTGAGAGAAAGTAATTTCTTTGATAGGGAAGAAGTCAGACTGCAATGAGTAGGGAAAAGGAAATACAATACAGAAAAGTCAAGAAACTCAGCTCGAAGGGAAGAAAACAAGTGGGAAAATTATAGGAAATCATAAACCCAAGAGAGCGTTAAAAAATTTTTTTAGTGGAAAATAGGTGATGGACTTTATGTGAAGGAAATACAGTCCACAAGAACAAAAAAAAAAAAAAAAAGGAGAAGGAAAAATAGTAAAAAAGAAGAGAATCTGAAAAGATTTCTGGACTGAAAAAATATATAATTTTTAGTACATAGGTCTTTGTTAAAGACAGAGAAAAAGTCAGTCATTAGCAAAGGAGAGGTAAGTCCATTCGGTATATAGAGCAAGATGCCTGAGGACAGAGGAGGGGAGGGGATTTGAGCAGATGGCGGGGACAGCAATGAGGGCCACTCCGCGGTGGGACAGTCCGAATGATCGTTGGAGAGCAGGCATTTGTGCGGAGGCGATTTCCCCAGCCCCGTGTTTGTGGGGCGGCAGAGTTTGACTGTCCTCCCTCGCTGGCGCTGAGGAGGGACTCAGCGAGGAAAACTATGCTCTGGAGTTCTCCTAAGGCGAGGGGTGTGGGCAGCGCTTTCCAGCGGGGCACAGACGCAGAGGCAGTATTCGTGATGAAATAGCACTGCAGACACTAGCGTGAAAAATTTTGAGAGGGAGGAGACTTGTTATGACAGATGCGTCTCTTTTCAGTCTCACTCTAGGAAGCATCATTTCCAAGTTCCGAAACCTCGGTGACCTCCAATTGTCACTAACCGTCTTTCCAGAGCGGCGTCTGCTTCCTCCTGTGAACTCTGTTTCTTCTTGTGCTGCCCAGTCGCTCAGAGCATTTTCTATGGTTCTTTTTATTGCTTTCTCGTTGAATTTTCTCATCTTTTCTCACATTTGTTTTCTTAGGTTAGAGCGGGGCTGAGTCCTGGCTCCTCCGTAGCTAGCTACATCACACTTCTCTCAGCTGAAGCCTTCTCTCTCTTTCTCTCCCTCTCTCCCTCTCTCTTGCTCTCTGTCTCTCTCAAGTGCGGCGAGGGGTATGTGTTGGTGCAAAGGGGAGAAAAAGTGTTTCTAGAGAGAGGGTGTGAGTGGAAACTGTGAGTAGGGTTGTATCAGGAGACCTTTCCTGCGGTTTCAGTGATGACATTTCTGAGAACATTGGCAAGAATTTAATAGACCCGTTTCTTCCCTATTTTAAATATATGCTTTGGTAAATTAATGGTTCAAGTCACACTATAAGTTCAAGAAGTTAAATTGGGGACACGATTGCCTAGGAAAGTTTGAAGAACATGAGAGTTTAATTTCAGCGTGAGACGGAAATATTCTTTGTGTGAAATAGGCAAGACTTACTTTGTGACATGTAAAATGAAATATATAATGTGCCTGCCAATAGCCAGATTTCATAATAGTATACATTATAAAATACAAACTAGAGTACAGAAATCCTGTGTGAAAAGGTCAGTGTCGGAAATTATGAAGAATGTTAGCTGGTTCAGTGCTTACTGCTAGAGAAGACTCGGCTCTTTTATTCTGAGCACGCCGTCTTCTGAGAAGTGTGGATGTTTTGTTGCTGAGAGCAGGCAACGATTTTAGCACAACTTACCTCAGCAGACATAGTACAAGCTTTTTGTAGAAAAAAAAAAAGACATTTTTGGGGGCTCCTGGGTGGCTCAGTGGGTTAAAGCCTCTGCCTTCGGCTCAGGTCATGATCTCAGGGTCCTGGGATCGAGCCCCGCATCGGGCTCTCTGCTCGGCGGGGAGCCTCCTTCCCCCTCTCTCTCTGCCTGCCTCTCCGCCTGCTTGTGATCTCCGTCTGTCAAATAGGTGAATAAAATCTTTAAAAAGAAAAGGAAAAGAAAAAAAATAAGACATTTTTAAATAGTGTATGTGCTTTTTGAAAGTATTTGCAACTCTAAGAGTAACTATATTCCAGAGTCAAAAATGTTCCTATAGAAAGCAATTAAAAAAAATCGCTAGCCTTCTCATCACTTCCATTATAATCCCTCACGAGACTCTAGTTTCTCTAAGGAATGGTACTCTGATTTACTTACTTATCCTCAACAGTCAGCACATTACAGTAATAAATTTTCACAAATATTTGTTGAATAAATCAATGGACAAGCAGTTCTAATTTAGTTGGCCAGTTTCTAGACAGAATTTTTAGAGATGAATGAGATTTGATTTTGAGTTCTAGGAAGAACTCACCTAAACTAAAACAATCTCAAATTGCCAAGTGTCATTTGAAAATGCTAATTCCATAATTAGTTCATAATCAAGAAACTGCCAGTTTTACTGAACACTGGTTACTTATCTAGGAAAGAGGTTGCTACCACTTCTTTGAGAGTGGAAAATCTAAAATACTTCCGAGCTGTTGTAACTTTTCTTCCTTGTGAATTACGCTACAACAAGTGCCGCACGCGTGTGGACGTGCGTATGTGTGTATATATGTAGACACAGCACATATCTGTTCCTATTTCTAAAGACACATTCCTAGAAAGAGAATTCTTTGGAAGAAGAGTGTCACAGATTAGTGTTTTTGATGCACATGTGGTTTGCAGGGTCTCTCTCTCCGCTTCCTCAGCCAGCAGGAAAGGGCAGAAAGAGCCTAGAAAATGTTTATTACTGTCTTTAGTTTCCCAGCTAGGAAATGGCACCCATCAATTCTGCTCTGAGCTTCTGCTAAATTTTATGGGAAAACTTGTTCATATGGATATTTTTGTTTGTTTGTTTGTTTTTAATGGTGAATCTGCAGTGTGATGTGTTCAAAATATGAGTAGGAAATAGTAAGAAAAAGCATTTTAAATATATAAGCAAATTCTAGCTTAAAAATTTAACTGTTACTATTGGCCTCCTATTATGATTTTTCTTATTTAAGTTGCTAAATTTTTTAACTTCATGTTTGTTGAAGCCCTCAGGAAAGAATCCTCTTTTATTACACCCTTAAATTAGTATAAGGAACATTTCTCTGTCAGGAACATTTTTGGTACAAATAATATCAGAATTAAAATAGCTAATATAGGTGGAAATAGTAAAGGAAAAGATGGTTAAGGACAGCATTTCCTATCAACTCTTACTATATAAAAAATGGCACCATATCTCAGAAGTGCCCTATTTTCCTTTTATGTGTTTTTGTGTTTGTGGTTTTCCTCTTAGGAGCTTACGAGAATTTCAGATGATTTAGAGTAAAGTCAGTGAGTTAAACAGTTTTATGGAATCCATCTACCTGTTTTTTGTTTTTTTGTTTTTTTTTGGTTTTTTGTTTTTTAAAGATTTTATTTACTTGACAGAGAGAGATCACAAGCAGGCAGAGAGGCAGGCAGAGAGAGAGGAGGAAGGAGGCTCCCCGCCTAGCAGAGAGCCCGATGCTGGGCTCGATCCCAGGACCCTGAGATCATGACCTGAGCTGAAGGCAGAGGCTTAGGCCACCCAGGCGCCTCCTTTTGTTTTGTTTTTTTTTTTCTAAAAAGGTTTCATCTGTTGTTACTTGCACAAGTTATTTGAAGTTTTAGCAGTTCAACAATAAATAATTAGCTTTACCACATTCAATTAAAAATATAATCATTTCTAAATTAGTTTTCAGATTATTTTTACTGATTTTAATGATTCACATATTGTCCCTAGCAATATACTTGGATAAACAGCATTCTGTATAAATAAAGCTCAAAAAAGGTTTTTTTTCCCTTACCATAATTAGGCATTTACATACAGAAATGTTTGGTAATCAAATTGAACTACTAAGTATACTTTTAAGTGGCAATTTTTTTATGAAAATGTCTCATGAATTTTTAAATGATACTTCCCACAGACTGTTTAATATACGTATTATATCGACCAAACAGTATCATGTAATAAGTAATATTATTCAGGTTATCATATCCCCTTGAATGCTATAAACAGTATAGTTATTTCTAGTTCTATAAATTTTGTGATTATTAATTTCTAAGACTATCAGTTTAAAAGCATAATAATCATTTGTATTCAATTGTTTCCATCATACAAGCTTTTAATAACTATTTCATATATATTTAATATAGATGATACATATTAAGTTTCGTAATTTTTTTTAAGGGTGGGTAGGGACAGAGGGAGAGGGAAAGAGAATCTTAACTAGGCTCTATGCCCAGCATGTAGCCCAACGCAGGGCTGGATCTCACAAGCCTAAGATCGTGACCTGAGCTGAAATCAAGAGTCAGATGCTTAACGACTGAACCACCTAAAAGCCCCTGTGTTTGGTCATTGTTAAATTTATTCTGTTACCTTAATTTTTTTTTTTCCCAAAGAATAGCAGAGGGTCAAAGGAACCTAACCTGTTCCCTTTTCTTTTGCAAATAATGCAACAAAACAGGAATGCAGGCGTATCGTTAGGCCGTGATGGGACAAGCATCTGTATCTTCCTCACTCAAATTGCATCTCCAGAAAACAAACCATCTGTGTATCTCATCTACCAGAGTCTATTGCTGTATTTTGTAGAAGTTTTATGAAATAGAGTACTGTGTTTCTTCTATCTTTCCAGGAAAAATTACCAAACACAGTAAACAGTACCTCATAACAACCCTCCATGAAAATGAGAAAATTTTCATGATCAAAATAACCTCCTATATTTGTGCCTCCAAATTAAGTTTGGGATGGCAGTAAAAATAAAATTAATATACAAAGTTTAGAAACATTGCAAAAGAAAATGATACTTGACATATTTAAGTTCAACATTGTTTGTCACATATGATATGAACATCAGGAAGAATAGAGCCCTGAAATTCTGAAATTACTTTGGTGTTCAAACGTTCTTTTAATTTCTTTTTAAAGACTGGAAATCATTAAAGTGTATCTCACATGAAAGAATTAGAAATTGTCTTAAAGTATTTTGTTTCAGGGGTGCCTGGGTGGCTTAGTCAGTTAAATGTCCACCTCTTGGTTTGGCTCAGATTAGGGTCTCAGGGGTTGTGAAATCAAACCAGGAGTGGGGTTTCAAACTTAGGGCAGAGTCTGCTTGAGATTCTCCCCCACTCCCTCTGTCCCCACCTCTGCTTGCTGGCACTCGCTCACACACTGTCTCTCTCTCAGATAAAGGAGGGAGAGGAAGAGGGAAAGAATTCCGCCACTGCACACTGAGCCAGGAGCCTGAGGAGGGGCTCGCTCTCACTCCCCAAGAGCACGGCCTGAGCAAAACCAAGAGTCAGGTGTTGTCATCTGAGCCACCCAGGCTTCCTAAAATAAATAAAATCTTCGAAAAAGATATTTTTTTGTTTCAGATAGATAGGGATATATCCTGTATCATAATGTAAAATATATTGTTACAGTAGAAACTCGTTGGAATAAATGCTATAAAGTTGGAAAAAAGGCACTTGAGAATTTGTTTCATTTTCCCACATAACAGTCCATTCAAACGGAAAATAGCTCAGGTACCTCATGAATATCTTTTGTTTATGTGAGGGCAAGACCCTGGATTTCAGATTTGCAAAGAAAAGGGGGTGGCTAGTTGTGGAAATCCATGTTTGAATCCTAGTTTAATCCTTAAACATGAAAAGTCATGCTGAAAGTAAGGGAAAAGACCATATTGTAGAAGGTAAACTGCTCATTTCTTTAAAAAAGCTAACATGCTCGCTCCTAAGGATATATATAACTGTGAAAAGATGAACTTTTATTACACAACGAAACATGACAAATGAAGTGTTTTTCAGAAAGCATTCTCAGAGCCCCTGACAGGGGAATGCACCATTTACAGCTTCAGGTCATTGGGTGTGGCACAAAAGAAAGCCACTTAGAGAAATACATTTTAGGAAGACATGATAGTCCAGAAGATTACAGAGTACATTAACATTTTCATTATTCTAGAAAGAAGAATGTACAACCTTAAAAATCAGAAAAAATCAGAAAATTTAGTATTTTGAGTCTAACATGAGTGATAAAAGATTAACTAAAAATGAACTGGGTTTTCTTGTGAAAGGGAGAAAATGTTTAGCAAACTCTTCCCTTTTTCTTAGTTTTAGTGCTAATGTTTTCCCTTTATTAGACAGAGAACAAGGTTCCTGCTTTGTTGAAAATGTTATCTTGCAGGAGTCTTGATTTTTTCCTTTAGAAAAAACATTATTATCACCTAAACTTGAAGCAGTTAGAAAAATGTCTATTTCAAGTGTTCTTAGAGAAAAGTATAATGTAAAAATCTATTCCAGGGTCGCCTGAGTAGCTCAGTCAGTTAAGCATCTGCCTTTGGCTCAGGTCATGATCTCGGTTTCCTGGGATGGGGCCTGCATCAGGCTCTCTGCTCAGCTGGGGAGGCTGCTTCTCCCTCTTCCTCGGCCCTTCCCTCTGCTTGTGCTCTTTTTCTCTTTCTCTCTTGCCCTCTCAAATAAATAAATAAAATCTTAAAACAACAACAACAACAACAAAGAAATATATCTTGTAATTTTAGGCTTTAAAAGCTTCCCCTGGAAATAGCTTTAAATCTAGGAGACGCTGTCTCTCGTGCATCAAGTATTGTCGACCTTCCGCGCACAACACACGTGGTGGTGGTAATGTTGTTTTCCGTATTTTTAGCTATGAGCACTTGAGAAGTCGTCAGCTCCTAGTTAAGTGGAGGGTTTTGGCTAATGAGTACAAATAATATCAATTACTGTTCTTGAGAAATTCAGGGAAAAGGACAGAAAAAAATTCATTTTCTCAATGAGTCATTGGTAGTACTTGAAATTGTATCATACTGGTGACATTTTCTAATATTTTATGAGTAATTTCTTTGTTTTCTTCACATGCCTATAATAAAAGAAGTGTTTATTTACTTATTCTTCATCCAAAATAAAAATAATTCATCCTGCCTAAAAATTATTACTGGGTATAATGAATTTCTTTCCTTACAAGATAAAACCATGACAATTATGTATGAAATTTACCAAAAAATAAAGGATAGTTTTCTATCTTCAAAAAAATTGTTAGGTTATAAAATTAGCATGTGTTAATTAGGTAGCATTTTAATTTATGACTTAAATCAAGTAAATGATGGCAACTAAAATTCAAAATGATGTGAGGTGGGACATTTACATAAGATTTTAATCAAACCAAGAGGCTAGTTGGCCTTCTCTCTCCAATCTTCGACAATCGCTCTCACTTCTGAAAGAGCAACCATGGTCTCACATGTTAGAAGAGGAACCCTATGAAGTTTTATTATCCTCATGGAAAGTGGATCAGAGATTGAACTTAGAGTAGAGGGTCAATTTTTTTTTTTTTTTTTTACTGTATAGTTACAAACATATACTGGGGTGGAATTAATACTTCGTTTGTAATCATAAAACCAGTTTCCAGTCCCCAGTCATACTGTATTAAGTACATGATCTTAAAGCAAATCACATTCAATTTTTGAGTTTTAGTTTTTCCTTCTCTGTAAATGTAATGGTGCCCACCTCATAGTAATGCAACTAAGTTTGAATCGTGAGAACCTGTTGTAATTAAATACTATACAAAAATGAATTCTTATTCCATAAGACTGAATTATTGCAAATGCATCTTTTGCTTGAAATAAATTAGCTTTTTGTAAATCACAAACAAAATCATGTTACTTACACATGATGTGTGGAGAAAATAAATGTTGCACAAAGCTGTTTCAAAGCATAGAAAATTTGAAAAACATGACTGTTGAGAACAATGCCATGTCATTTGTTTATAAGATGAGCTCAATTTGACTTTATTACCATCTTTAATCAATTTGTTCCTATTACAGCAAAGGATACTGGGATTTATTTAATCTGAAGGATAATATGAAAACCCTGGCTCAGAATGTCTTTTGCCTTTGTTAACCTTTCCTGTGGTAGGTATAGTGTCCAAGTAGAAATTATAATAATAAGTATGAATTAATGCTTTGCTTCTCAAAACCTATTAGATCAGTAGAGATGATCCAAACCTTTCCATTTCAGCATTTCTTCTAATAAGGACAGAATAAATATGACAATATTTACAAAATAAATTTGATTTGTAAATCTTGGTCTTATCAACACATCTGTAAGTTAAAACTTAACTGTAAATTAAATACTAAGTGCATAAGATACATAAGTATACTTATACTTATGCACTTAAGTACATAAATACTTATGCACAAAGTATTTAATTACTTACCTGTTAAAGAAACTGCCTATTTTCTCCTTAAACATTGCCCTGTGTCTTTTTTATTTTTCTCTTCATCTGACTTAAAGAAAAATTGATAATCTTTTGATTTTTATTAATATTTTAACATCTCTAATCCCCTTTTCTTCTGAATTTATCGGACCAGTTATCTTCATATCAACATCTTCAACTTCTCACTCTCTAGCTAAGATTAAAAGCATTTTTGAGGGTTTTCATCCTATAAAAACATTGTTCGTTCTTTTTATGCTTTTAAAAAAATACCATTTATCCTTAACTAATTATAATTTGCACTCTTCATTTTCATTGAACTAAAGCTTAAATTTAGTTTCATAGAACTTTTATTCTTAGCTAAGTCACGTAATAGTCTACAGCCACTTGTTTGCCTCTTAAGTTTGGCTTTTACAACTACTTTTCTCTTGACACCTATTCCTGAAGCTTTAACATGCTTTACCTTATTTTTCATCCTCTGAATTCTTAACAGCATCCATCACTACTTGATAGAAGTGTGCAGTTTGATAGAATTTGAGAGTATTTGACTAGATTCCTCACATGCTGGAGTCCTGCCTTGCCAGTCATCTGTCTCCTGATAACATTTTCCGAATGAGGGAAGCCCAACGAACAAGAGTGAATGGGAAACAAATTATCACTTCATTTTTAGTTAAGCCAGTTTCAATAAACCCCATTTCTAAACACTTGCAGAAGTGAATCATTGTATGTCTCAACCAGAAAGCCGATAACCACCTCTTTTTTTTACCACTCTAACCCTAATGGGAAAGATGGAAAAAATCCCAAATATCACACAGAGATCATAAGTTCTCAAAATGAAACTTCTCTTCTCTGGATAAAATTCCAAAATAACCAAAGTCCATTTATTGCACTCTTCTTTTGTATTGTCTTATTTTGTTCATCTCAGAAGGATTTCCACTCAGATGTCTGGGTGGTCAAAATCCCTTGTACAAGTGTTTGTAGCATGCCCATGTTCACTGGAATGGGTGTAGCCATCTCAGTAGATCAAAATTTTATTTATTCTGTCCCATTTCCTATATGTTTCACTTTTTCAAATTTTCAAGAATAACCATGTTCAATAAAAATAGCCCCACACTCAATAAACTTAAAAATCAACAGAGATAATATAGAAATGTATTATCTAAGCTTTATTTCCTTTCTATCAATAAGGAAGAAAATACCCAAACCCTGCAACCATTAAATTTGTTTCCCATCGTGCTTTAAGCAGTCATAGGCCATAGCTAAGGCTCAGAGCTATTTGGAAAGAACAGGATAAATGTAAGACAAAGACAAAGAAAAAAGAAAATTTTCTTGGTTTCTACCTTTCTGGGATACCAGTCAGTTCATGCCAGTTGTCAAAATTATAATGTTTGGATTTAAATGACATTGGGAGAAAATTCCATTCAAAAAGCTGAGTATCTTGTTATGGACACACAACTCCGTGTCATGCAACTTCCAGAGGGATACCCCAAGCCTAGGGATTAAAGGGAAGTCTACTGAGAAGAATCATTGCCTGCTCCCGAGATCTTTCTCTTTGTCAGAGTTTAATTGCCTGTCTTGATTAATTTTCTCATAACTACGCTTTTCCGTCATCTACTATCTTTCTTCAGTTACAGGCCTCATTTCCCAGCAGAGAAAAATATCATTTTCTCAGTCATGTCTAAATTCAGAAAACAACAACAAGCAAGACACCATCTACAGCAAACCAGTGCCGGAGCATCAGTCTTCTGTCCGTTGTCAGTTCACATCAGTATAAAGATGTTGGTCCAAACCTCACTCTCTAGACTTCTGCTGTGCGTTACTTCCTCAGTCTTGTGGACAGCAGCCCTTGTTAAGAATACATTTATGTATAGAAGATAGGCATATTTTCAGGTGAGTCTTCCTTTCCCTAGCAAGGTCTTAACATCTCTACCGAGAGCTCCCAAGTTCTGAAGAAATGGACCTTCCATTATTACCAGACTTCCTAGGCAGCTAGGTTCTGTCAGTTCTCTTTTACCACAAACATTAGCTGCAATGATACCTGTGAGTACTAGTGCTAGTCACAACTCATGGCTACTACACACCGTGGAGCCTTAAATATACACAGGTAGAGGTAGTACCCAGATAGTAGTCTCTGAATATGGCATTAGTGAGACTGTCTAGAAATGATGATTATGATGGAATAGAGATTTTGATGGAGCTCAGGCTAAGGATCTAAAAATCACTCTGTGTACTAATCGCACCTCTGGTCAACTTTCATTTTTACCCTTTGTCATGCAGGCTAGAAGACTGGAAACTAACACTCTCAACCTTCCTGTTATGTTACACTAGTAGGTGGCACTGAGGAAAGATTGGAAGGAGGCAAGAAGAGCCATTTCCTTTCACTTATTTAGAAGATGGAAAACTCTTACGTTCTTGCAGGAGAAACAAAGGAAACTAGCAGGTCTCCGGCAATTCAGCCCCAGACTCGACAACCGCTTCTTCATTTTTTCAGAAAGCCCTTTTCTCCCTTTTGCTGTGACAGCACCATTTATGCCACTTGGTCGTTCAGAACTTGCAAAAGCAATCACATTTCATGGCCTAATGAAATGATGACCATCAGCTAAATATCCAGAACCATTTTTCCCCTGAATGAAAACTGACTGATGGGTTTCTTGGTATCAGGATGGGATCAGGAAACATATCCACAAACATAAGCATCTAGGATTTGTGAGTTGATATAATTAGGTTGAAATGCACTGATGACCTCAGCGCTAGTGGAAACTTGGAGGCCGGTAGTCAGATGATGCAGCGGGAAAACAGTCATTCAAGTCACTTTCTGCAGGCGTCTTGTATGAAGTGCCTATTGAAGATAAACTTTGGGGAGACTGAGGGTCCGCTGTTCTTGATCACAATTGAGTAAATGATGACTAAATGGCGGGTTAGCACAGCTGTCTTTGACTTAACTGAAGAGATTATAGGAATACAGTGGCAAGGTGGAGTTTTAAATCAGCTCAAGTCATTGTCCGACAACTAGAGTACTTCTAGTATTGCCCTAAAATTAATCATTTTCTCTAAGAGCTGCAAGGCTTCTGCAGATAAAATAAGACCCAAAACTTGGTTCTGTGGATGAAAAATTACAAAGTGAGTTGAATTCATAGTATTGCCATTTTTTCCTTTAAAGTGTAACCCAGGAAGACGTAACTTATACACAGTATAATGACTCTAATTTCTGCAACGGGAATTTTTCTAAGGATATTAGACCAAAGAGAGTAAAACACAACATTTAAGTCAAGTTTACCAATATTAGTGTACTTACCAGAGATTCTTGGATCCATATTTTATCTCGAGCAGCAACCAGAAGCGGATCTAACACTTTGCTCAGATTGACTGAAACTTTAACTCACATTCAGTGAAGTTGAGATCCCAGAATATTCCTTTTATATACCTCTTTGAAATCACATAAAAGAGAGTACCCAAAGGCTGATGACTATAAGAATATTAAAGTGAATTTATTATGTATGACTTTTCCTCCTATTCACCAGCTGGACCAGAGGACATTCCATTTAGCAATGTATTTAAAAACCTCAAAATCTTTGTATTGTTTGCTTTCTGAAATTTGAGAACAACGATGCAAGATTGAGTCAAAATTTTATTTCCTGATTTTAAAGGAAATGCTGGCAATGGCAAAGATTAAGTCGTGGTGCTTAATGGACAGCAGTCAGGTGGGCGTAGTTGCTGTGCAGGACAGAAAGGCTTGGGTGGCAATCAATGTCAACATGATTTTTCCTTTAGCGCTAACTGTTCAGGTTTTGTGACGGAAGTAGATGGGCAGCCTCCTAAAATATTGGTGATCTGCATTTTCCAAAAAAAAACATAAAGCACAACCAACTTTAAACCTGACATACATCACTTAAATAGGCATAGTACAGTTTCAAGATTTTAACCACTTTCTTTACATTTGCCAAACAAAGACCCAAAACCTCTTGAAGGAGAGGCCTATCGCCTTAAAAAGGGATGTGAGAAATCACAACTGTGTACCATTAATTTTCCTTCATCCTTTTTCCAAAGGAACCAACAACCATTTTTTGGAATTATTATGTATTGGAAAAATTGAAATAATCAGATCTTTTATGAAATTGTTAAAACAATAGCTTTGAATTGGCTTTAGTCACTGGAGATCTGAACCATCATTATCGTCCATGGATCAGAAGAGTGGGGAATTACTGTTGACAAGTAATAAATGTTGATTTGAACCAAGTCCTTCTCAAAGGATCCGTGGGTCTGTGGATACGACTTACGACTCTTTCCCTTTCTGAAATGAGTTGTTGGGAGACACATATTTAGCAAATGGCGAAACCCCACATGGCTTCCTGATCTGTGGAACAAGAGCTACTATACAAAGAAAGATCGTGAAAAGCTTTGAGGTTAACCTCCCCCCTGAATAAACCAAAACAATGCTCTCTGGTAGAATCAGAGAAATCAATGCCATCACCGAAAGCTCGAAAGGTTCGTATATGATTACAATCACATTTCGAGTTTACTCAGTTATTTAGCATGAAAAATGATAACCTACAAAATAAACACATGCAAAAGCTGGGCAAGTCTTGGAAAAATGACACTTAATTATCATAAAATTAATTAAATTGTAAATGCTGTTCTAAATATGATCTCTGTACTAGACAAATCAATCCTGTCTTGTTTTTATTTTTATTTATTTATTTATTTATTTATTTATTTATTTTATTTTTCTTATTTCCATGATTCTATTTCCTGCACTTTTGAACGTACCAATAAAAGAAGCTAATTTTGCTAAACTTGACTGTGGGTATTCTAGCTGAAGAAATTTTTTTTTATTTCTCTCTCTTTTTGAACTTAATTATTATCATATTGTCTTCTTCACTTTTGTATAATACTTCACTGTTTGCAAAGCATTCTCTCACATATTTACCTTGTCTTTAAAGCATATTTTGAAGTAGGTATTTTCATCTTCCTGATAAGAGAACTAATAATCTCCCTATAGTTTTCTCATATATATTTAATAACATTCTCAAGGGCAAAAGGGTACCTAACTAAGAAGAAGAGATTTCATTTCAGATTTTCTTTCTTTCTTTCTTTCTTTTTTTATTTACTTGACAGACAGAGATCACAGTAGGCAGAGAGGCAGTCAGAGAGAGGAGGAAGCAGGCTCCCTGTGAGGTTCCCAGGAACCTGAGATCATGACCTGAGGCAGAGGTTTTAACCCACGGAGCCCCCCAGGCGCCCCCATTTCAGATTTTCTTAAGTGAACCCAGACTCTGTATGTGTTTGCTGAGGAAAGATCAAAGAGTAGGTGAGAGGTGCTTTGATGCCTACACACTATCTTCAATGGAAATATATCTCTCCATGGAATTATAAATTATGAAGAACCAGAAAGATTTCAAGGATCCAACCCACTCATTTTACAGACAAAGAAACTGTTATAAACAGTTTGAAAAACATTAAAAATGTACACCAAGTGGACAAAAATTTCCTTTCCTAATCTACTACATAAAACTCTCAGAGAAAACACAAATTGTCATTATTCAGTGATCCTATCCTATGACTTCTATTACTTACAACTACTATATGTGTGTGTGTATATATATATTCTTTTCATCATATAATGTTATTACAATATTATTGCCTATATTCCCTATGTTTCTGTGAGTTATTTATTTTATAACTGGAAGTTTGTACCTCTTAATCCCTTTCACCTATTTCTTCATCTGTACTAAGTATATTTTTAATAATATATCTGAAATGTTTTATTATTATTATTATTATTATTGCTGGATTTCCAGCCCTTTGCAAGTAAAAGAATACAAGTGGCACTGAAGAGGTCAAAATAAAACAAATCCAATTATTGTAGTTCAACATATCAGGATTCATCACTGAAGTCATCTTCAGCGCTGAATTTTCCTCCTGAAATAGTTGCATGAAGCTAAGGCAAAAAAAAACAGGAATTAAATGCTGTATGGAGTCAAGACAGCTGGTGTTTGTTAACCGTGTTCATGGGTCATATTAAAGTCAGTGGGAAGAAGCGATGGGTGGGGAAAGTTCTTTTCTTCTTTCCAGATGGCTTCTGTAGCTTAGCCTGTCAGAATTAAAGCCTGATGATGGAATTGGAGCATACACACTGAGCCCCAAGTTACCGAAGATTTGAGTGGGTAGTAAAATGTTCCTGAATAGCCTCGGCCCGTTCTTTCTATCCATTACGTGAGAAGACTGTGCACCATTTTGGAAAGGACACAGAAATTAGCATTAAAATACTTCGGTTCCAGTCCTGTCTGGGTGGTCTTGGACAAATGCTACTTGTACTAATTTCTTTAGGTTGAGCTTCTTAATTCATAACAGAACGGAAAAAATAAAACCAATGGAAATATTATAAGCCAAGATAGATAGTGTTTGTAAAATCTACTACTACTATTCATTCCCTAAATCTTAGTAATTGTTACATATACATATATACATAGTGCCTAACAAGGATGAGTCTTTTCTGATCACCTCAAATCCATAACAGCAACTTCTGCTTCTGAAAATAACCAAATAGCTGGTTGAAGGCGCAGCCCACCATATATAGTTAAAAAGATGGAGTAAATATGTGAAATAACTGTTTTCCAATTTTCAACAAAAATATTACAAAGCAATAATACCTAACATAAGGAAAATAAATGAGATACGTCCCAGAATAGTCAGCTTTTTGCCTAGAGGTCCTTTCTGGTTGTCAGCACAGAGAGGGGGAGTCCAGTATGAGCATAGCTGTCATGCCGCGCAGACAAAACAGAGACTGGTGATTTACACACTGAAGAGGCTGGAATTGGTGGGATACCAGAGTAAAGGAAATTTTGCAGAGAAACAACAGGAAACCTGAGAGTGGAATTATTGTACCATTGATTGTGTAATTTGCTCCAAGTATTTAAACAATCATATACTATAGGGAAAAAATATATTTGAACAACTTTCTATTAAGGCATCATTGAAATATTTCAGAATATCCAATCTTCTGATCTTGCTGGATTTGGAACATCTAAATGTCATACTCCTCACTTCTACACTGACCTTTCAGAAAATCCCAAACCATTGTTATAAAAAGAGACACACAGGAAGAAAAATATACTAACACTGAGTCCAAAAGATGGCTGTATCAATATGGTGATCAGAATTCAGAGATTTCTTATGAAAATGCTCAGTCTTACTCTTCAAGACTCTTAAAGACATACTTCTGTGAAACAGTACCTAATTTATGAGAATTACTGTTACTGCAGTTGTCTGTTACTAACCTATGTAGTCCAGACCGTGATGTAAGTTGCCAAAGCTTCTATGTAAGCGTTAAAAAATGGATTTTTTCAGCTTAACTGATGTTTACATTTTGATTTTTCTGTTTTTGTATTTGTTTAAAAAATATGAACTACTTCAGGCATACAGAAAAGTAAAAGAACAAAATAAAACAAATTATGTAATGCAGTGATTAAAAACATGGCCTCGAGAGACAAAATGCATGGGTTCAAACCCAGCTCAGCCTTTATTTGCTGTGTAATTTTGGAAAACTTACTTAGCCTCCCTGCCTCAGTTTTTATTCCATAAAATGGAAAGAATATGGTGTTCTTCTTATTGGTTGTTATAATAACGTGTGTAAAAGACAACAGGATCAGTGAGACTTCAGTAAACAGAAGTGGTTTTAATATGTGTTCCACTCAGTTAAGTCTTTATGTTTAACCATATTTTCTTTAGATCTCTGTCTCATTTTTTAAGAATTAAAATATAATCTGTAGTTCAAACTCCCTGGAGTTTGTATTTTTGTTGTTGTGGGGGTTTTTTTGTTTTTTGTTTTTTTTTACTTTTTCACTCCCCAAAGGTGGCAGATGAGGTTGGTCTGGGTTTATTTTTATTTTTATTTATTTATGTATTTAAAGATGGGCTTGGTTTTAAAAAGTACACATTAGGCACTGATGAGAAATTGGATATTGGTTTCTGAAAAAAAAAAAAAAAAACAATAAAGTACTATGATGCTCTTAAATAACATCTGAGAGAGGAAGAGGTGAGGGAGAGGCGACATGGCTTTAGGTAGACTTTCCAGAGACACGTCTTCGGAAAATGCGCTTCTGTTGCTCGTGCTGTTCAAGAATGCAGGAGGCAGATATCGTGGGAATAAGGAAAACAGTGCCTGGATGGTGCATCCGTTTTACTTGAGGGACCCCGAGGGCTTTCTTGTTCTCCTATGAGAATGTGCTTCTGTGTTCGTTCACCAAAAGTAGCGCTATAACATTTCATCATAACAAACATCGTATTTTCAAATCGAGCTCTCCTGGAATCTGTTATAAATGGTCTCTTCATGAGACACATATGGTTTTAGGTTTCTGCTTCTTATGTAATTTACCTTGAATTCAGTTGACTCTGCTTAGCCACAAACACATACTATATGGGATCTTACATGCCAGAAAATAGTTGACTAATGAGGTCTTATCAAAACAGTGAAAAGTTCCATCCAAAAAGACATTATTTTCTCAACCCTATCATATTACATGATTGTTCAAAATTATCTTAAAATTAGTAATTTTCCCTCCTTCCACCTCTTTTTACTTTTTCGCTCTCACTTTGTTATTTTCTGAAAACTATTTTTGGACAAAGACCTGTGCTAGGAATTCAAGTGGTAAACAAAGTAAGTCATAAGAACCATGTATTTGAGTGTACTTTAAAAATAGAAGGCTCAGAAAAGCACACACACACACACACACACACACACACACACAAACCCAAAGAAAAACAGAAACTATATGCACAGCTTAACAATGTTCAGAATCTCATTAGAGAATAAACACATGGATGTGAGAACACTAAGACATAGAACATTTGCAGGGATAACTAAAGGGTTAAGAAGGAAGTAAAATTAGTTCAGAAAAAAAGTATGAAAATTCAACAAATGGAGGTAGAAAAGCTGTAGGAACATGCATAGGTCTGATCGTGGGAGGCTAATGAAACCCTCGCTGGCCTCAGGTGTGAGGAAGAGTAGTAAAAGCATAAAATGAAAGCAGACCCAAGGGAAACCTGAACACCCAGTCTCAGTTTCAGAAGGCGATGAGGAATAAATGAAGAAATTTACTGTCATGATATTAGCTAAGAAAAGTGCTTTTAATTTTAGAAAAATCCTCCGATTTTAAAATGTTTGAAATTTTCTTTGTGTCTTTGACATTTAGAAGATGACTTGGAAAGGGGTGGATATGGAATGTTTCTAAGAGATCTGAGTCTTCTGTTCACTGTTTTGTCATTTCTAGTTTTATTACATTGTGGTCAGATACGCAATTCTGGTTTTGCGCTCTTCATTGCTTCATTGAAGACTCCACGTATCTTCGACATCTGCCGTCCTGCCCTCCCCTTCAGCGGTCGGTCAAGCAGTGGCTGGAGATACAATTCCAAGACGTTCTTTTGATCACATCACCTCCCTACTAACGTGTCACGGCACCAACTGCTTAGTTGCACACAGGTTTGAATCAAGGTCTTTTTTACCAAAATTCAAATACCTTCATGATCTGATCCGTGCCTTTTCTTTCCAGTCTTGTTTCCCACGTCTTTCAGAGTATTTCTTTATCTCATGGTCATGAAGAGATAATTTCTTCCAATGACATGCCTTCATGTCTTTGAATTTTCTGCTGTCTTTGCCCAAAATGTTTTTATCCTCTTCCTCTTTGTATCTTCTGTTCTTCCTTGATAATGCACTGCAAGTATCCGGGAAGGATTTTTTTTTCTGACTTCTGTCAGTACAATTACTTACTGCTCCTCTGCAATTTTTTCACATAATTCTCTCATCATTCTGCATTTTGTTGATTGAGGGAATAAATAGATTATCCATTGAACAGGATAGTACTGGATATATAATAAACCTACATACATGGACATGGACAAATATATCCATGGCATTTCAGGATTTTTTTTGTGCAACCCCCAAATAAGAAGCTTCTATGTGTTTATAATAACTAGTATATGTCTATTTTATGCTTTTATCTTGAATCCTCATTTTAATTATGGAACACTTCTGGAATTGGGCACAGTGGAAATGGATCATGAAAATCATTTAATTTTTACTGCTACCATTAATTTAAAGGTAGATAACTACCGTCCTTTGTCTATAATTATATATATTCAGCCTGATAAATATAATAGAAATAGCAATTATTACTCTAGGCAGGAATATAAAAGGTGGTGGTAGTTGAGCATGAAGAGTTAGTAATTCTAAAGAAAGTCTAAAAGATTGCTCTCTGCCAAATCAAAACCATGATGACTGTGGGTCAGAAGAGGGCAGCAAAGTGCACCTGTCGGAAATCTGGACTTGACAAAATGGCCCGGGAGGAGATGAAAAGTGTCCCCAGAAGAACCGTGGAGGACGGGAGCAGCATTCAGCACAGAACTCTAGGCCCAAGAAGTTCACCTGCTGTCTCTGTAGCAGGGACAGTAGACGATAGTATCAATAAAACGAGAAGTATGAAAACAACACTGTTCTTACCCTCCTTATCATGTTTTCATCTTTGAAATATTCTCTGCAGTGTAAATAACTAGACAACCCGAGGGAAAGAACACCCAAAGAGGAACTCCCGGGCAACAGGAGAGCCAAGGGGAAGGTGAGCAAGCCAGACTGACGAGAGGCAGGACCAGCAAGCTTTCCACCGGGGAAGCAAAGGCCAAGAGCAGAGTCTAAGAACCAGAAGCAAATGAAAACAGCAGAAGGCCAGAATCCGGATACAGAAACCTCTCCCACAAAAGATGCTCGGTCACTTTCAAAGGATATTGGGAATGGACCCTGGAGTCCTGGAGAGCATTCCTCCTGATTCGAGATGCTTTGTTATGCCCAGAGTCAAAATGAGACCTTACATGACTACCAGATTTGTCTTGTTGGAACTCAAATCTTTTGACATCTCTTTATGGCCAAGGGGTGTAGCATGGCGTTGGAAGTTGAGTATGATGTATTTATTTCCTGTTTAGTGAACCTACAACAGTTTTATGTTAGTTTTAGTTGTTCAAGGGTGGGGATAGGTTAGTATAATAAGCTCTCAAGCAATTTTTATTAAATGAATGTACTATTAGTGCTTACACCAACATAGACGAAATATGTTTCTGTACTCCAATAGCATTCTATTATTTTGCACTTGAGTGGTAGTAATTGAGGTGATCATTACAGCCAAAATTAACGATTCTTTTGATTGCAATGGCAGAAGGGTTCTCTGAGTTGGGGTCTTATCCTTAGAGGAAGTAGGTGCCAAAACATGTCATCTACCCTGCAGGTCTGCCAGAAAACTGCCGGTGCGGACACTCTCAGGGATTTCTCCACATAGTCCCATCTCCACAAGGGCCCATCAGAAGGCGACTCTAAAACATACACACTATAAGCACATCCTTCCCCATCCCCAAGCTCTCTCCCTTTCTCTTTTTTTTTTTTTTTT